>NW_024041151.1:6403424-6810933 GCF_014851395.1 Micropterus salmoides
ATTATTCATGTTGACTAGTAAGAATGTGTTGGTATTTATGTTTCTGACGACAAGATATAACAGAAGCTTGTGTGAGTGGCAGTTCAAAATGTGTGAAAAGTCACAGTTGAGACTCAATTCAATAAATATTGTCCCCCAGAAGAGCAATTCTGGTGCAGCAAAAAACACAGGAGCATAAAACATAAAAACATATTGTAAATCCGGCAGCAACAACTCATCTAGTTAGTTACAGACTATGCAGTTTTACTATGACATTGTGTTATTATTCCAATAATTATTCCTTTATTTATATTATTACATAGTTGAAAAGTTAAAATGACTTTTTCTCAATATATGATGTACATATGAAACTTAAAGGTGTCTTCACTGCTTCATTTAAAAGTTTAATATGAGTTTAAGAGTAAAATTTGCCTCAAGCAACAACTAAATCACTCAAAGTTTGCTGAAATTTCCCTTGTGAGTGTTTTATTATTGTATATTGGATTATTATTACTAATGCGTTCATGTGTAATTTACATTTTACTGTTGGTCGTGGTGGAGCTGATTTGATTTTTTTTTAATACTGTGGTCATTTCACAGACTGTAAAACTTAAATTAAGAGCCTAGTCCCAATTAGAAGCCTGGTCTTGTTTTTATAGAACATGTATAAAACCTCTCAAAGCCCACCGGGTCACCTGCTTGAGCCAGTTCATATATATCTTTTGTCAGTATGGTTTTCTTTCTATCACAATGGAGATGCTACACATCGTAAGATCAGTTAGATATTCCACAATACAATCATTCAGTTAATTTTATGGAAACAATGAGCACCAAAGTATAATGCATTAAGATTTACCGGTAAACGTGAGTGACCAAATTTTTAAAAAGCGATGACTCCCGACCTTTGAAGAGGTCTTTCAGTCCGAATATGTGTCCATTCCTTGATCATTTACACTCCTTTAGTCGGTAAGGATCCACCAATCAAAAGAATCTAAATGGTTTTTCATAAACATTATAACAAGTTTAAATAACTACAGTAACCTTTGGCTTTCATCCTTTCTATGGTAGGCTACCATAGCTATCTCTCACTCTTTATCTCCTAATTTTAATGTTCATACAGGTTGAAATAAACAGTTTGATAGTAGCCTACTGCCAGTCTTTGCTGAGCAAGAGTTTTGTATGAAAGGATTTAAAGGCCTGTTGTCATGTCTTATTAGTTCTTCATATATTTTGTACCGAAAATCTTAGTCTGCAAAGTAGTAGGGGAGACCGGGCATGGTTGTAACACTTCTTTCTTCAGCAGTTATAACTGGCTGAATTTTGTAGCTAGAGTTCTCAAATTCTTATACAAAGTACCCACATTTGTTCACTACAAATCACAGACCTCGTGAATTGATGTCAAATGCATTGTGTTTTCTTGTTACAACCTACCCAAAAAGGTTGTAACACATACTGGGGTAATTTGTAACAATAAGACAAAAGCAGAAACAATAGATGCCACACTATATGATATGCTTCAAAAATATAAAAGAATAGTTATATAAAAGTTATATAAAAGAATAATGTTTCTCTCTCACTGTAACAGATTATGTCTGACTCGCACGCATGTACAGTATGTGTATGTAAATGTATCTATAGAATAAACTTACTTAACAGTGTACTGTAAATACTACTAAAATGTACTTAATTAAACATTTCTGTCCTTAGTTCTAACAAATAAGAGGTGTGTGTCTGTGTGTATTGTATTGTACTATATAGAGTTATGCCGCATTCAGACCAACCACAAATTTTGGCCTTGTGATGCTTTCCTCACATGAGTACATTTGTTGCAAGTGTTCACACACAACGTGAGAAGGCGATTTTAATGCGATAATGTGAATAAACACAACTCGCCATTACTACAACTGTATGAACCCAAAGTAAACATTTTGCTATGATTAAATAGCAAAAACAGATTAAACTGATGCCGAAATAACTACAACATGATGCAGATTTTTTAAACATATGAATTCATGCTTTGTCAGGTCTGTCAGCAAGACAGCAGGACAACAACTTAAAATGTTTGTTTTCTGAATGGAGTTTGGATCGGGGCTATGCTATGCTAACTTGGTCACAGTAAAGTACAATGATAGCTGGAATAAAGTTACAGACACATGTTTTCTGAATTCACCAGGTAGTTCAACCTCCTCGCTTTCTTTTCTCCCAGCAATGTCCAGTTTTGTCCGGTTTTTACATAAATATGAAGTCATAGTCCGACAGAGCTAACGACGCTAACAATAACACTGGAACCGGATATGCACGGAAGCTAGCTGCTGAGAAGCTCCGGTGAAGATAAATCAACGTTGAAATCCCAAAAACTAAAGTAAAAAAGCTAATCTAATAAAAGCAGTTAACTCCGAGCTCCTCCCGCGAGTAAACAGCGTAGTTGTCAGAGCAGAATCTGACCGACTACAGGTGTTTATTTGTCCAATGGTTGCAGCGCTGCTCCCTGCTCCTCATTCGTAGTAATCGTACAGGAGTGAAAAGGTTGATTGTTATCGTAAACGGGTCCCTGCTTTTGCAAATTGTTATTATTTAGCTCCAATGGTTCAAGAAGTATTCAGAAGTAAAAGTAACAATACAAAACATTGTAAAAATACTCAATTTCAAGGAAAAGTGTTTCATACAAATAAAAGTATTAGTGTCAAAGTAAAGTAGGTACCTCTTTGAGCATTGAACAATTAATGAAATGCCTAATGAAGTGTCTGAGCAGTTTATAGAGAAAACGTCTGGTGGTGATTATACAAATATTGTTAAAAATGAAAAATAATGATAATAATATTAGGACTGATAATAATAATTGTAGCAGCAGCTGTTGAGCAGGAACATCGGGTCAGCAGGGAGCCTGCAACCACAGATCCAGACCCCACTGCTCCAGAGGCAGAAACACCTGCAGAAAGCGACAGAAGGAGAGAGGAGAGGCACGAGGAAGCACAAAACTACAGGAGAGGGAAGAAGTGTTGTTAGTAACATGTAATCATTGTCAAATCTGAAGAAGCAGGACTGAAAGGTCTGAGCGGTGCACTGTGAGGACAAAGGAGGCAATCAAATTACCGTCCATTTTACTGATTTCATTTCCATGGTGGAGGCCGTGGCAGTGGAGCGGCTTCAGCGGGTAATGGTTTCTGGCAACGATGGGGCCCTTAGTCCTGCTCACTGGAGCTGCAACATCCCCCCAGGGCTTCATTGGCAGTTAGGGCTATCGTTTCTCTTCTCTTGATGTAATTTAATGAAAGAAAAAAAGTTATGCCTGTCGTTAACCCCATACACTGTTCTTTTTATGCATAAAAAAAATGGAGGCTTTTGTACATCTACTCGGCTGTCCTTCTGTAACAGCGTAGGTCAATCGAATGTGAAATTAGATCATTTAGAATTCATATATGAGAGCTGTGTCTTTGTTTAGGCTACAAATAAACGGAAAAGCTGCAGGACATTCCTGTGATTGTCAGGGAAGAGGCTGGAGATCTTTAATTGGAGGGGCAGAAACTGAGAGGAGGAGGAGAAAGAAGAAGAAGGCAGGAGAGGGAGGATGCTGCTGCAGTATTTCAGGGTGAGAGACTTCTCCGGAGATTGGGTGCTTTACTTTGAAGTGTGTGGTGGGACTGTGCTGCACAACCCCCCCCCCAATCTTTCGTCTATCAGGCTTTCTTCGCTGCCATGTTTGCTCATTATGTTTTCATGGGCTGATTCTAGACGCTGGAGTCAAATCTTTTGGCCCAGGAGAGACAAACTCCGGGGGAATAGGAATGAGGCAGAGATGCTCGTGTATTTTCAGGTCGGCTGTCGACATGGATTGATGTGGTTGACATCAAGAATACTCCTTTGAATCCAGTTGATACCTTGACATGCTAAGAATGTGTTATTGTGATTCTTTGATTGACAAGTCATGGAGGGCTGGCTTATGTGGAGCAAGCTACCTGAATTCAGTCTGTTCTCTTTAAACCTCTCTTTGACTTTGAAAAAGCTCCACATTATATTTCCTCATGTTCATTTTCCCACATTAAATGTTTCTTCTTGGGTCTTCCTGACAAGAGCACTCCTGCCTACTCCTTATTCAAATTATATCAAGCAAATGACAAATGATTAGAAGACGTTTGAAGTTCTCAAACAGTTTTGGACATGGTCTTGATTCTTTGTCTTTAAGTCACCTTTTGGACATGCACAGCGTAATGAGACACAAAGATGTCATAAGATACAGGGTCATTAGGTAATACGCAATAATAACCTAACATCAGAAACTATTACAATAATAATAATAATAATAATAGATTGTTATATGGTATTAAGGGATTTTTAATGGTTTAAGGGATTTTTTTCTTAAAAAAACACTGAAACCGTGCATCACATTATAAATACCATAATATATTGCAATCCATTTATCTATCCATTAATTATGCTGATGTTTGCTGCCCATGTGTGAACCCCTGAATTTGTCCCTGAATAGAAAAATTAGGACTATGAGAACTTTGAAAATAAAGTCCTCATAAGGTACCAATTAAAGGGTTCGTGTTACGTAATTTAAGGGGTAAAAAACACTTAGACTGTACCTATATTCAGTAAAAATTGCCCTCAGGTTTTTTACTGGGCTACTTAGAATGCTGCCTTAGCATTAGCCTCAGACACAAGGGTGGACATTTTATGACAATAAAACATCCTTTAAGTCGCTGAGGGTCTTAAAAAGGTGTATGCTCTGGACCAAACCAATGTGAGGCATTTTGGGGGGGGGCATAGACTTTCAAAACTTAAAAAACACAGTAGACTAGTTAGAGAATGAGAGCTGTTAACCGTTTGTGTGTGTTTGTGTTTTGTTGTTTTTTTAGGTATATATATATTTATTCATAATATAATTTGGAATAGGCCTACAGTTGTTAAATTTAAGTGCTTGCAAGAAGAAGTCACTGTAAATGGAGTTTATTTTGAAGTCAGATACACTGGCTGCTGATGGGTCCCTCTAATGCATTTCTTTCTGACCCGAAACTCACTCTAAACCAAATGTATCTGGACTAACTCTGTAATGAGATGCATTAGAGTCGTGTGGCACAGAAATCCAATACTCCCAGCCATCCTCTCTCCACCAATCCACTATCAACAAGGCCATAAACTGGGTTAAAGTTAGTGGAGTCTTTTGTCTCTGGCAGCTATGAAATCTTATAGTTCTTACTTCTCAGACTTCAACACGTTGAAAATTGATGTCTCGTCAGATGATGTTCGTGCTGTTTTAAGCGTGATTCCATCGATTCCTCTCGGTTATCTGTGGCTTGTGTGCCCTTCCTGTTGCCACCGCTTGTCACTTATTTCAATATGGCTGTTTCATGGCGAGATGATAAAGCCATTATCTAGCCTATTCAAAAACTGTCACACGCTGTCGCCGAGTGGGTAACAATTAATTTTCTCCAGTGACAATGGCTCAGCCGCTCCTTGAATAGAGATTACATATCTTTGTCAATTTTTATTTGAAAATGTATATTTCACAAACGGGTGTGTGCCTTTCACTTGGCACACATCGCTGTGCTCACAACCCATTTGATTCCCCTCAGTGGGGCCCAGAGCTGTCAGCCGGAGAGTCAGCGGGAAGCTATGGATTGTGACAAACAGCAGCAGATGACAGTTGAAAGATGACGGGGAGCGATTGTGCTGCGCTGCTGGCAGATAGAAATTTACCATTACCTGAGTTCTGCGTCACATTTCACAGACATTTAAATGTGTGCATATTTAGGCAAAAGTGAGTTAAGACCTGGATTGGACTTTTTGACATGTTTCTTTTTTATAGTACATTTTATTTCATCCTAACACACAGAACAGTGCAGCAACCACAATTTCAAAGTGATGATCATACAAGATCAAACACAAATAATTAGTACAAGCATTGAGACAGCAAAATGCATTTTAGCATCAAGGAGTACAAAGTAATGTACATATATAGGCCTACTGTTAATAAATAGAATAGTAAGGGGTAGATATGACTACTCATATACTAAGATATTATGAACATTATGAACAGCAGCAGTTATAGTAGGCTAAACATATATTGCAGTTATAGACATTAGAATAAATATTTTTCATATTTCAATAATAAATAAAGAGCATTTTATTTTGTATCATGTGCTGCTTTTGGTTAAGAAGGGTTTTCTACGCAAACAAGCACTTATACCCTTGAAAGTAAGTTTTCATGGCCTGCAGGAAAGCAATCTTGAAAAGGTGACAAACAAACAACAACCCATCATTCCTTTTTAAAAGTGCTTCCTTCATGAGGGTGTTGAAGATTTCTCTGTGTGGTGTTAACACTAAGTGGGGAATCTTTTATCCAATTAGGAGCTTATCAAGACTGTTTATAGTGTGGATGAGTATCCAGAATCTTTTTTAATTTTCACCTTAAATATCCCACTGAGAAATAAATGCACTGAATCCATAAATAATTTTTCATTCCCAGAAGCAGTTTGGTGTCTGGTTCATCATATAACAAGAGACTCTATAGGCATGCCAGCGGCTCTGTGATGTTATGTATGAAGTAAATGTTCACATAAATATTTTAACATGCGCATGTTGATGTTCAGCTGTTTTCCGTTGCCTGATATCAGACAGAAAGTCTGACCCAGGCAAAGTTTAGCATGTTAGCATGCTAACATTTACTAATTGCTTCTAAACAAATTGTAGCCTACAGCTTAACTTAAATTAACATTTAGGACATAATGAAATTCAGACCAGATAATGACACGAGAATTAAACAATCAGGGGATTAAAGTTATTACACATATTCTACACATTTTATGGCAATCCGTCCAATAAGGTATGTAGATCAGTCTGGACAAAAGTAGTGAATCGACCAATAGACGGACATCCTTTGAGCCCTGCCGCTGGCAAGGTTAAAACCCTATATGCCACAGACATCTTCTTGTGAAAACAGGATTAAAATTTTAAGTAACTATAAAACTGAGTTAACAACCAAGCCAAACCACAGTATTTGCAGTCAACTTCACTTCTTGGTAGTCTGTGACATAAAAACAGAAAACCTGGTCAAGTTAAAGCTAGTTACTGAAATATCCACGGTTTGCATTAGCAGAAGCTAAAACTACATTTACTCACTGATTTACCTAACATGCAGTTTGTTATACGTACAATAGAGAGGGCATCAAAGAGCTAAACTAGCTAAAACTAGCTAGTCATGCTAAATATAACTAGCTTAGCAGAGTAGCAGTGATTGATGCAGTTTGGTTTTGTTAAGTTCCCTTAATGTATTAAACAGTATATTAATTTATTATATTGATTCCTACATTAATATTGTACACTTAAAGAAATAATATTTCTCTTTAAATATAATCTTTTAATGATGAAAATTTTATTTTTTTAAACAAACTGATTAAAATTGACAAGAAAACTGTTTGCATTGACAGTTTTCCCCCTGACATTCCCCAAAGATTGTTGAAGTGCAATAACTGGTGCATTTACGCTTAATGTATGAATTATGGCAATGATTTATTACGGGTCGGGTAAATAAACAGCCTAAAAAAACATAAAATCAAGACATTACAACCTTTCTATCAGGCCAGCCTTAAACTTTAAAAAGCTTCTCAAGTTTTAAGAGCTTCTACTCTCTGCCTTTATCGGGTAGTAGCCTACAGTATTCTGCTTATTATAGTTTATGGAAATGTGGGTATAATAATAATAAAATACTGTAAGCTAATGGGATATTCTTTCTGGCAGTGTGATTTAAGCCGACTATGATTAAGTTTATTATTTATGTATAAAAACAAATACTTAACAATAGCAACTCAGATGAATACCTCCGCTTGCTCAAATTTCAACAGATCTCAGTCCCCCTCGAATCCTCAGAGTCCGTACATTGACAAAGCTGGTGGTAAGAAAAACGTTCATTATGAAATATGCATGGTGTAGCCTACACAAAATATGTCACTGCTATCTCACTCAGAATTGGTTTCCATGATCTGTATTTTATGAAAAATGCATGTGTTGTTGTGCCTGAGAACTTGAGCGCAGCCAAACTTCAGTTCGATTAGGGAGAAATCAAAGCGTTGCTCCTCAGTGAGGAATAATTCATCTTCATTGATGTGCGTTTGGATTCCAAAAAAACGCACACATGACATTGAATGAAGTAGAGGATTCCTCTCTTGTGTGAGCAGCCTCCCACATCGTCACGCTCAGCATGAAGATACACAAAACAGGAGCCACAAGCCACAATAAATCTCCCTCAACACTAATAAATCTATAATTACAACACATAGCTAAGGGATAAAAAGTTTGCAGAAGAGCTTTGTAAAGCAAAAACACATACTTCATAGTGTGATTGATAGATATAACTTTAGACAGCGATGCATCCGGATGCTGTGTCCGTCTTTCCTTGAGAAAGCGTAGATTTATAGTGTTAGACCTGCTGAAGGCCTCGTCCTCCACCTCTCAGACAACTATTAATCACCTACACCTGGATTAGAGATGCCTGAATTACTATAATTAATAACCATAAACCTCTGGGAATTTTAAGCAGCCAGTCACATTTGTTTCAGGGGAGACGTTTGGACACTGATGGACAACCACACCTGTAAGACCCTGAGCCAGCCAGTCGCTCTTAATAAATTATCAAACGGTGATGCTTTTCCTCTTTCTTGGCTGCAAGAAACTTATTCCACACACATCTTAAGAAGCAGGTAAAGAAGCGAGACGCTCAACACGCAACTTGTTGCATTTACAGCTTTAAACCTGTGTGTGGTGCTGCCAGCCACTGAACATCCATGAATTAAGAAGCTCTCTGTGTATTCATTCATGCTGACCCCCCAACCCCCTCCCAGCAGACACATACACTGTCCTCCTACAATACATTTCATTCCCTTTATCTGTATTTATTGCATATATCTTTCTCCCAATAATCTTCTTTTAAAAAACAAACAGAAACCACAAATGTAAATAGAATAAATAAGAGCAGAATAACGCTGTCTTGAACCGCAGCTTAATACGTGTTTGCAGAATATTATAGAAAATTGGAATCATACATGGAAATTGAGGTTGTTTTCTGTTATTGTTGCTCTTACAAAGTCCTCTGTTAACTGTGCATACATCCCTGTATTCTACATACCTGTACATAACTGTGAGGATATACAGACTCAAGGTATATATATATCAATAAAAGATAATATGCAGTATCTGCTAAACTTGGACTAACCATGTGCAGAGTATTACCTGCTGTCGTTGGAGTTAGAGTATGGTCCCAGTACTTAGTGTTACTTAGCGTTAAGTTACCATTATGTTGTTATATTGTTCTTTATGTATGGGGGTATTTTCATATCTACCTTTGAATGTTTTGAAAGTATCAGTAAAATGTTCATTAACAACATATTTCATTTGCTTTGCATCAAAATATCTGATCTTGCAATATAACATCTGCTCGTAGTGACTACAGCAGGATTACATTTTTTATGTTTATATTTAGGTAGAGTGCTTGGTAAGGGAAATATTATGGTCTGATTTAATATAGCAAATGTCTGCTGTGAATTGAGACATGTCTTTATTAGCATGTATTGTGAAACCCTTTGTACTCCTACTATCCACCTCGATCTCCTTCCTGCGGGTCTGGTGAGGTGCATAAATATAGCGCTTCATTTAAAACTGCAATAAGTCCGGGCTTTTCTTTGCTTCAATCACTGCACTCACCCTGACTTTTTTTGGGACAGGCTTTTAAATCGTTTTACACAAAACTATCGTTCTTAAAAATTGGAAACAGGCTACCATCAAATTGTTTATTTCAACCAGTATGAATAGTACTTGTAGAAAAACAAGTTGGTTTTTTTTTTGTCTCTCTTGTTACCGGTAAATCTGAATTGTTTCCGTAAAATGAATTGAACGACTGAATTGTGGAGAATCTAACTGATCTTACGATGTGTAGCATCTCCACATTGACAAAGATTTTAACATTTATATTTGTATGCATGTTTTAAGCAGCTTAGAACCAGTTTGAGCAGGTGACCCAGTGCGTTTTAAGAGGTTTTATAGATCCAAAAACCATATCGGGCATCTAATTGAGACCTGCGTTTATTTGTCAAAACATGTAGCCACACCAGGCCAGTAGAAGGTACAGGCGCCTAACTGGGACTCTGCGTTTAACTGAAGTTTTATGGTACACACACACAAAAAAACCCTGTTGCCTCTGAACTTAATCCAGGCAGCGATTTTTTTTTCAGCACAACATAATTAGGAAAACAATATAATACTGAATAAATGTAATTTCTGATACTTCTGAGTTCCTCACAATGACAATGCTAGCATGCTTATGTTTAGCAGGGACTGTAAAAAGGTTCTTCATCATAATTTAGCACACTAACTAAGTAATTAGCATTAAACACAAAGTACAGCTGAGGCTCATAGGAATGCAGGTAAATGTCAGCAAATGCAAATGTAGTTTTGCAGGTATTTGGTCATCAACCAAGGTACTAGACAAATTAGATGAAATTTTGACCTGATGGTGGCTCCAGATGAAAAGTCAGTGGATTAGCTAAGTTAATACAAGTCATGTAGTTGTCAGGACATTTCACAAAAAAATACCTTACATTTAGCTGACGCTTTTATCCAACGCAACTTACAATTGCTATGCACGTCAGAGGTCACACGCCTCTGGAGCAACAAGGGGTTAAGTGTCTTGCTCAGGGATGGGGATTGAACCCAGATCTCTCACACCAAAGGCATGTGTCTTATCCATTGCGCCACCTTAAATGTTGACCTCAAGGTGGCACTGGAGAAAAAGTATGAGGATCGCCAGAATTAGGCTTCTCCGGGGAAAAATTTCATGGTAATCCATTTATCAGTTAGATATTTCAGTCAGGAGCGGACTGGTGGACCGACCGACTTTTCTTTGCAGTATATTACATAATTTTTTGTTACTAGTAACTATTTTTCAGTCACTGATTGCAGATTTTTGCCAATGAAATCAATGGGCCTCTGCAATTCAGATATTACCTATTTATTAGTAACTAGTCACTCTTCGAATAATGACTAGTAACAATTTCCATTTTACTAGTATTTATTATTTAGATACTAGTGCTTATTTTTTAGTTACTAGTAACAATTACATTAGTTACTATTAAAATGTTGCCATCAACAAGCCATTTTATTAGTTAATGAATGACTAATAACCAAAGAAAATTTACTAGTAAGAATTTTAACATTACTCGTATCTTTTGGAATAGTTACTAGGAACTAAAAAATAGTTACCAGTAATTAATGGAGTAGTTAATAGTAACTAAAAATGAAGCACTAGTATCTAATCAATTGTTACTAGTAAAACGGGAATACTAGGAGGTAATTAATAAGTAGCTTTTGAATCGCAACTAGTAAGTTTTAAAGACTAAATGTTAAAATGGCTTGCCATACACATGGTGTTGTTTTCACGTTTAATGTCGCTCTTTGCATAATCAGGAAAAGCTCACAAAACATCCGTGTGCTGCACAGTAAGCCTTTGTTGCGCAGAAATCTCACTGCACTCACAAAAAGCTTTCAAAAAACTGGAGTCACATTCCAGCTTTGTGTTGTTTTGCTTCTGGCCTGCAAACATATGCATGTGACTGCTCCCTGCCGCTTCCTCAGACATTCATTTTTATCTTCTGGCAGCTTTGGCAGCAATCACTGGAATGACCCGGTCTAATGTAGCGAGGAGATCAGTAGACCACGGTGACAATCATCCCTCCCTCACACACATGCGCACGGAGGCAGAAACATCTGCACCAGACTAAACAAAGGACCAGAGAGCTGAGTGTCCAAACGGGATCATCAGCACACTGAGCCAAAACCTGCATGTTTGCTTACAACTGGGCAGCTATCTCTAAATGTTCGCTGTACTGCAGTCCCGTTGTCTTTCTCAATGTGGAATATGGTTCATTAGGAGCCTGTTTGCACGTTCACCCCTCAGACGCTGCTTTGATTTGATGGTAGATGACTGATGCTGTGAAAAGAGCCTGGGGCAGTGTTCTTGTAAGCATTAAATTGTGTGTTTCATCATGACAGCACTCTCCCAGATGAATATTGCAGGCAGAAGGTGGGAAGGCAGCAGGATCTGGTGTTAAAAACAGTAGTCATGGAAGGAGGAGGGAAATGCTTTTTCAGTATGGTGGCCCTGAGAGCTCAATCCACTGCAACTAAAAACACATAATCCTGCTGCCTATTGACAGAAAACAAAACCCGATTAGCTAGAGACTAAGTGTGAGATATAACCTATGGATCTAACGCTCTTTAGTTATGTGTATTTCATCAGTTTATTTGAAACTGACGGCTTATGAGGCTAATGCAAAGTGTGTAGCAAATGTTAGCTATAATATCTGAATCAGAATGTTAAATCAAACTAAATCATTAGCTCATTTTCCAACACCATTAATGTAGTCAACTTCAGTCACACCACAAGTGTCTGTAAATGTAGCGGGTTTCTCTGTGTGGTTGTATTTTCTTTTGTTTTGTGTATTTGTCTATGTTTCTGCATTTGTTTGTGATTCCTTTATGTGGTTGTGGTTTCTGTATTTGATTCTGTTTTGTGTATTTGTTTGTGTTTTATTCTGTTTTGTGTATTTGTTTTGCATATTTGTTTGTGTTTCTGTATTTAGTTGTATTTTATGTATGTGGCTGTGATTCCTGTATTTGCTGCATGTTTCTTTATTTTGTTGTGTTTTCTCTGCAGCACATATATTTTGTAGTTCTGGCTCATGTAATATTGCAACGCATTAAAATTATATAAAATCCGACTAAATGTGAAAATCTATTATTACTACTGCTGAGAAGATATCTGAAAAACGACTGCAAGGCATTTTTTAAAATTTTACCTTACTGTACGACCTTTTGTGAAGCTTCATAATATTAAATTAGAGGATCAAGAGTCCTTTACACAATTCATATCCATTGACATTTTGTGTGCTCACAGGTTGCGCATTGAGCCCCTGTGGAGAAAACAATCGATGGCCTCAGCATTTCTCTGTGGACCGACAGTATTGTGCAGTACAGGGAGTGTGTATTTGCCACACATGACTGGATCGTGTTCCTGTGCAGCCCATGGGAGAGCTGTGCACACAACTCTGTAGATTCACACAAGGTGAAAAGGTGGCCAGGACGCTGCTTATTCTGCTCACGCTTGGACCAAGAAGGCAGCCAGATAAGGAGTGGAGGGGGGGGGGGGGGGGGTCCATCCTGCACAGCTGAACCTCCAAATGTTGTCATGGAGGGGGCGGCACATTATTGCCATGGAAACCCAGCCTCAGTAATATTTGATTTTGATCAGCAGCAAGGCTCTGCTGAGGTCCCTCTCACCTGCTTTCTGCTCTCCAGGTGACTGGATTTTCAAACTTGGGAAGCAACCTGCAACGGATTGAAGTCATTCAGCTGGGATTAGTTTTAACTCTGGTGATAATTGGATTGGGGAAAAGAGGACTCCATCTTCGTGTTCTCTCATTCTCTTTTCCACATGGAGTTCCTCTTAGTCTACACGTTTGTCCCAAGTATCTGTCCATGCAGAAATGCCACAACGAACGGCACAACGAACCTGCTCTCAACCCACAGAAACAAACAGTCCTCAAATGTGCTACTAAATTACATCATTTCCCATCAGCTGAGATACACAAAACAACACACCTGAGTCATGAACCGCATCAGGGTTACTTTATCTAATACCACACAGTCCTGACTGCCTGCAATATGAACCCCCCTGTCTAGACACCCATTACCCGCCTGCACCTAAAACAGTGGAATCAATACCATCGCAGGGAGTCATAATGGCCCAATTACTGTTTGTAGGTTTGTCAATGCCACGTCTCTGAGGACGCCTGCGAAAGGCCACACAAACACGCCGACTGTGTGCAGGAGCAATGCCATACATTGGTAATAACGTGTGTGTGTGTGTTATATATTCTAGCCTGCACCGCGGTGACATTTAAGAGAAAAGCGTGATCGAGCTACGATGTGTTCCGACTTGTGTTTATGTTGTGATGCTGGGTTTGAAACGGCAGCCCAGTTTGGTGCATTTTAATATACGAGCACGTAAGATAAGATAAAGAGTTAGCATTGTGTCATCAGCAAATTGTGTTAACTGGGCAATTAGTAGATTCTATTAATATCTATGTACTTTATACATCATTATTATAAGGTTGTATAATGATAAGAACAGAATTAAATGTATTTTAAAATATGGTAACATAAAATAAATAAAATAAAAATATAACTATGTATTATTTATATACATACAGATATACAAAAATCTGCTATTATACTCGACCCGCTGTGCTTGCTCTATCTTTCTTATATCTTTATGTTTATTTAAGCACCAAAACACCAAAGCAGACGTGTAAAACTACTCAGCAATAAATCTGAGTCTGTGTCTGATATTTAATTAAAGCTGCTATAATCAATATTTTTATACTAACAATGGGTCAAATGATTAGGTGGAATGTAAAAGGAAAAACACAGAAGATTATCAACTGACTATGCAGCTGTTTGTTTGCTCTGTACTGTACGTTTACCTGCTCAGCACACAGACACAGTTAACAAGCAGCTGGTGAACATAGAGGGGAATTTAGCAGCTGAAGAGGTAGATATTTCATGAGTGGCCAAAATAAACTACTACTGCTGTACTTACATCTACTGTGTACATTTTAGGCACATATTGCACCGTCCTCCTGCTCTTCTTGAGATTTCTCGCTCCGCTGCCTCAGAAGGCATCACTTTCAAGTGAAGGCATCTCTGTTGACATTGCTTTCAAACAGCCTTCTAGGGCAGCACTTCCGCCTAATGCTGCGTTCCAGGCAAATTGGAACTGGGAAATTTCCGCCCTCCAACTAGAAAAAGTACTACTAAGTCGGATTTCCTACTTGTTATCTCAGAGAAAATATTTGTACACAGACTTCACGAGTAGCAGCCGAAAGATGTCACACAACAATGGCAGCTCCCATGGAGGCACACATTGTAAATGGTAAACAATAAACTGTTTATATTAATATTATAGTATTAAATTAAAATAATACTTTCTAGTATCAAATAGTGAAACTTGGTCTGCATGTAAATTGATGTAGAAATATTTTGTCAATGTTATTAGTAAACAATCTCTGAAAGCCATCTTCTCTGCCCAAAAGTTAATCAGAAAAATTTTAAAAATGCCCAGAAATGTGAAAACATTTGGAAATATAGCCTCCAACTTTGTCTGACTTTTGAGGATTACCAACTGATGTAGCAAGAAGGATCGAGTAACGTATATTTATCACTTGTTTTTAATAAAATGGCCATCCTTGTAATTAACACCAAGTGCACTGCTGAGGGTTTAACTCTGCATCAACTTGCCAACGAAACATAAGTTTGTCATGGTCAGCCATTTAAATTTCCCAGTTCTGAGCATGTCTGGAACGCGGCATTAGTATCTGCTAACTAGCTATTGAAAAGGCAAACGGCTAACTGACGCCTCAGAGATCACACTGAACAAACTTGGTTGGTTACAGTCACGGGCTGATATGATAGTTCAGTGTTTAGTTCTCACTAGCTTTTCAAAACTCGAGCTGAGAAAACTACTAAAAACTTATATTTGTTCACTTAAAAATGTATATTTGTTTACAAATACGGCTTATTTGTTCTTCATCTTGACCAGTTTTTGAAAGCTGCCGCTGCCGCAGCCGCAGCCGCTCTGGTTTATGGGTAGTAGGCAGCATCAAGTCACCATCGATGCTGACTTCAAAACAGGCATCATACGAGACAGAAAGAGATAGTTCGAGCCGATTAGACACCTTCTGAGACAGCAGTTTAGTTCGTTTCACAGCCAAAGTGTTTTTTAAAGTGTGTGGGCTTGTGATACCTCAGAATCAGTAACACTTATTTATGCTGAACAAGGAATTAAAGAGAAGTGTAATGAAAAAATAGTTGTAATAATAAAGCATAATGTTGGGAGCTGGAATAGATTTAAATCTAAAAATTGCATTATTGAGTGGGTGGGAGACAAGATGTATATACATTCTTAACTGGTCTGACAGTATTGTTGATTTTAGTATGTCACAGATACATAAGTATTGCAATATGTGTTGTATGGAAAGTAAAACAAAATTGCAGTCAAATATATGTTCTGAAAAGACATTTTAATTGGAATTCAATCTGCTGACATGTTATCCTCTAGCTTACATTACAAAGACAGAAACAAAGGCATTTTAGTTTAAACATAAGGAAGAATTAGTCACTGGTGACAGGCTAAATTAAAATCAAGGTACAAATTACAAACTTGTCCATATCAAACTTTTGACATGTAATTTTATGAGCTGCAATTTTACATATTTACTTTACATTTTTGTTGTTGTTGTTCTTTGTTGATATTATTTAATTTGTTGTGATTTGTGGTTTAAAATTAAAGTTAAATTTGCTAGTATTGTTGTGGTAAGTTTATTTCAGGTGCTCCTTGTGAACATTTTATGGGTCCTTATATAAAGTATATATATTCTGTACATCATATTAGCATCAGTATCCATCGGACTCTACTACATATAAAACTGACTTGACTTGATTTATTGATTTGCCAAGCTCACGCTGAATAAGGAGCACACCGGCCATTTTCCATCCATCCACCGAGGCCTTCACCTGACTTCCTCCCGCCCATCTACACATCCATATTACTTCCTCAGAGCCGTTTACTGCCATTCCCTACCTGTCCACCAGATGCCCTCAGACTTCTTCACCAGACCTGCTCACCTGTTCTCACTTCCCTCATCAGTCACTCACTACATATACCAGCCCAGAAGCTTTGTTCCTCTGTCAGGTTATCTTACTTGCAATGTTTTTGCTTTTGCGCTTCTGCCACCTCTGCCTACCTGAACCTGCCTGTAAGCTATTTTGGTCATTAAACCACTCAGCTAATCCTGCTTTTTAACTGTCTGCATGTTGATTCTTCCCCTGTTGCCCCACTCCCTCCCCACCATGACGCAGAGGCAAATATCGTACTTTTTACTCCACTACTTTTTGTCTGATGGCTTTCTATTTTTTTCCTGTCCACTGAAAACTATTTAAACTTCACAGTACAGGCTGTTTTTCTGAGCTCATGAAAAGTTGAACCAGAAACAGCTGTTGTGTCGCTCTCCTCAAAGCTTCCAGATTCCCTTGACAAAAATAGTAATTTTACCTCTCAGTCTACCACTGCCTGGATTGGTTAGTTTGTGTTATTGTGTGACTTTGGTGTATTTAATGCTTTCAAACACCAAAGTCACACAATAAAACAAACAAAAACAAAATCACACAATAATACAAACAAACTAACGAGCCCAGGCAGCTGTATACCAGCAACACGCTAAAATTAATGTTTTTATCAATGGAATTTGGTGGCTATGACGAGAGCGCTATAGCTACTGTTTCTTGTTTAACAAAAAGGATATTTTTTAAGAAACAGGTCTATCTCAGTAGGATTAACATTGTTTCGCTGCTGTTGACCACATACTAGACCAATTTTTAATAACTTCTCCTGGTTAGTCACATAGACACAAACGCATAAACAGGACTGAGGTTGAAAAAATACCGAAGTTACCCTTTAAGTAGTTTTTAGATGCAGGACTTTTTGCAGTGTGGTATAAGTACTTTTACTCAAGTAAAGGATCTGAGTACTCATTCCACCTCTGAGTTTTGTAACATAAAAGCAACTTCTCAGAAGGTCATTGTGAATGTCTTTATAATAGCTGCTATAATAATATATGAATCAGTCATTTTATTTTGTACAGTGCCATTAATTAATGTGTGTGTTTGTGAATTGCTTTCTTTGTATTAGCACTTTCCTGCCCTCCATCCCTCATCAGGACCTTGTTCTCCACCTCCTCCTTCAACCTGCCTGTGAAGAATGGCTCCGTGCGAACTGCATAAATCAGCAGCCTCTGAACAGGTACACACCTCCAACTGAGAGACACAGTAACTAAAGGTGAAACGGATGTAAAGGGGAAAAAGAAAAAAAGCACGCTTCAGTTGAACATATCATTCCCTAAATGTTTCGCGTGCACGTATCTCACCTGTATTTGAGTGACAGCGAGGTTTGGCTGATTTCAAAGGCCCGACCTACGTTGCCCTCCCACCCTGCCAGCCTCTCTCTGGAGGTCTCTGTCACACTGAGGTAAGGGAATTCAATAGGCAGGCTGTAAGAGGCTCCTTTTTGAGACCATTAGTCAAAGGCGAGGACACTATCAGGGCTTTGATTACAATGGTGTGGAGTATTCCCTCTGGGTCCTCTCTCTTCTTCATTCATATTCTGCTCTTTAAACATCCCATTCATCAATTACCACCTCTGCAGCCACATGGTCGCCATTGTTCATGTGCATGTAGACACACTGTGGGTGCACACACATTATGCAGAGTATGCATAAACACCCCCAAACATGCAAGTACATTATCATTTACACAGATGCACCCTTGCATGCACACACACGCAAATGACACATTTAATGATGTAGCTACTTGGGTCCTAACACAAAGAATGTATAGATCTTCAGACCTATGCAGGATTTTTGTGTTTGTTTCCTCTCGCCTTAGTTTTGGGGAATTTAAACATGTTTTAACCATTTTTATCCATGTTTGAGGCGGCTCTTATTGTTCCAGATGGAAATATCTCAACAAATGTTCAATGTATTGGCGCCACATTTTGTACAGACAGACATGGTCCCCAGGGGATGAATGCTGCTGACTTTGGTGATCCCCTACTTTTCCTATAGCGTTGACTTTTTTGCTTTTTCAGTTAAATATCTCATCAGCTATTGAATGGATCATGAAATTTGGTTCAGATATTCATGATCTCCTCAGGGATGAATTGTAATGTCTCTTAAAACACATTTTTTTTTATTCTTAACATAACTGAGAAACAAACACGCCAAGTTTTGACAGAACTTATTTGCAAAATGTTAGCTGACAACAAAACATTTTTATTTACTTTCCTTAAAATATCTGCTGTCGTTATTTGTTTTTTTTTAATGGTTGTGTTTAGACACTTGCAGCACTTGGTCAAAGTTAGTGAAAGATTTCTTGGTTAAGAGTTAAAAGTGAGTTAAAGCACAATAAGACGTTTTACCTTTAATTAACATCCAACCTGACTGTGGATTTTAATATTCTCGGAAAGTAAATCTACAAATATGTGTTTCACATCTGACTCAGAAGGAGCGTGATTATTGATGCAAATTGAGTGCTAACAGTTTTAAAGTACCTTAATAGTCTCTATTAGCTGTGTGTCTATATCTGCTGCTGTTGCAACAACTGCTGCTGCAATAACTCGCTTCCTGTTTTTACAACACCAGCGTGCACCTGCCCCTTTCCCCTCAAACATTATCTCTGCCTCACCTCTCTCCGTCTGCAGCTCCCTTCAGCTTTCCCATGTCCCCCCGGGGGGAGGTGCACCTCACATTTTGAAAACCTCTGGGCTGGATGGATAGAAGGGGAGAGAGACAGACAAAGGCTAACAGACAAGAGATAATCATCACTATTGGGTGCAGACTGGGTCCAGATGGCGACCAAAAGGCGTGCATGGCTGTAGACTCTCGTTACTGCACTCTCATGTGTTTCTCCTCCTCTGTGACTTCCTGTGGTGATCTCGGTATTGGTTCTTCTTCCTCTTTCTAGCCTAATCTGTTGACGGACACCCTCTCATGTCTTCATTTTTAGTTTATTATCAGTCTACATGGCCTCTCGTTCCAACTGCTCGTTCTGATCTTTCACAACCTCCTGTCTGTATCTGCAGTTTCTCTGATTGCATGCATGCAACAGAGCCTTTTTCAGCACCACATCCTCATCTGTCTGTCATAGCCTCCCCTTAGCCTTTCATCCGCTCTGTCCTTCATCTTTTTTTTCTCCCCCCTTGGTGCCTCATTCTCCCCTTGTGCTCTGTTTGTTTGCTATTCAGGTGGGTTGGATCTCAGCAAGTCTCAGCCTGCTCTTTGGAGCTTTGTCTGTGGAGCAGAGATAAGGTTTAGGGTCAGGACTAATTTAGAGTAATAACACAGAGGCTACCTTTGGAAATAGTGTGAGTGCTTGTGTTATCTGCCATGACTATAAAGCCACATTTAAGCCACAACTCACAGCTGATTGACCAGAACTCTATAGAAACTGTTGTTTTGTTGGGTACAGTATATAAATGGCAAAACATGGTGACAATTTCAAAACTGCTTTGCAAATGGTGCTAGCAACAATGTTTATGATGTAGATTCATAAAAGATTTTTGTCTTGTGTGAAGGCATCTCCTCTGTCTGCTAATTTGCGTCCAATCACACCCACTCCCGTCTTTTTTGCAGTCGCACCACTTCTAAACTTTCTCAACACATATTTTAGGATCTGTGCAGGTCGACTGCATTTTGGATCGGATCGTCTTTGGGTGTGTTCAGATCGGGTCTGACTTTGACTCCGGTCTTTTAAAAAATTACTAGATAAAGAAAACATAAAGCAGTTAATGCACGTCAGATTCAGGTGGGTTTTCCAGAGGTATGTTTCAAATCAGGTCCCAGCTCTTGAAGACCTTCAGTTGGTGATAATACTCCTTTCACAACACATATGGCAATTTGACCATAGACTGTATGAAAGAAGAAAATAGCCATTGAGACATCACCCATTGGTTTGTGGACTGCTGTTTTAAAGCCACGTGTTTGGCATTTTGGCCGTCGCCATCTTGGTTTTTTGGAACCAAAAGTGACGATATTTGGATGAGAGGGTGGAGCTCGCTAGCTTGTTTAGTAAGATACATCCGTAATTCACATTAACTGTCATATTTATTGGGATGCAAATTTTCGCTAGTGAATCAAAGGCTTAAAACTAAATTAACTTACCAGAAAAATTAACAACCGACTCAGAATTTGACACATTATCCATTATAAAAATATTGATTAAAGCTGCTTTGAACACAGATCTTTGCGAAACATATTCAGCACCATGTTAAATCCAGAATTTGTTGGACTAATTCACAGTTTACAGTAATATAATATCTACAGTACAACTAATCAACACTTTCTCTTCCGCTTACGTGTCTTCAACAGGAGCTTAATGTCCCCTGCCACGCTTTTAATTAAACTGTCACAGGATAGTTAATCAGTGTGAAAACAGTGACGGAAAACAAAAGCAGAACATCTTGTTTAGTATTTTAGAATTTAGAGTCATGGAGATACAAATGGCACGGTGAATCCACTGAGCAGGTTTTATTTATTGCAGCATAACTTTGTTTATATATCATGAAAAGACAGGCTGAGTAAACCAGTTGAAAGTGCTCATGTGGGTCTATAGGCCAGAAAGACACTTTATAACTTTGAATTATAAATATTTTATAATCATGGAAGACTGAAGAGGGGATGAAATCACATGAAATGTAAATATACTTTATTAAAGTTATAGTTGTTACATTTTTCTGCTGTGTTTGTGTGTATTACTATAATATTTTAATTAATTACTTGTATTGGTCACTTCTCTTGTATTTTGGGTTCCTGGCAGCTCTAAACTTTTGTCAAATTGACAAAATAATAGGTCAGACTTTAAAAATTAAATCATGCAGATGCGGTTCGGAGAGTAAAATCTGCTAAAGATTAATGCACAGAAAGTCAAAATCAAGCAGGGCTTCAGAGGGTTTTAAAGACCTATCACGTTGTATCCATGCTCCCGTCCACCACACCTCTCTTTCATGTCACTGCTCCAAGCCCTCAGGTTCAGGCTGAGTGTCCGATGTTGAGAGGCTCAGAGGGGTTTGAATCACTCCTGAAGGCGGCATCTCATCTTTTGTCTTCTCCCCTGTCACCTTGGCCTTCGTCTCTTCCTCACTTCTCCACATCTGACAGGCTGACACCAAAGCCTTGTTTTATCCCTGCTTCTCGAGCTGCGGATGACACTTCATTCAGGAACATGTAGTGAGCGACGCGTTACTGCTGGAGAACAGAGGACGCCAGTATATGATATGTCATCCTGAGGCAGAGACGTGGCTCAAGGGAGACCGATCAAGACTGGTAGTCGTAAGGTGCAATATAACCAAGCTTAAGATTCCCCAGCAGCAGTGGTGGAATCGAACAGAATATTTACTCAAGTAATTTTACTTAAGAACAAATTTGAGGTACTTTCTACTTCTACTCCACTTGAAAATTAATTGGTAACTATTCTGATAATTGATTTAATCAGTTTTTCATGTTAAAATGGATCCAGCTTCACCAAATGTTAAGATTTTCAGCTTTTTATTAAATTTGTTACATTATTATATTGATTTATTTTTTAAATAATGTTGGTTTGGACTATTTTGGACAAAACAAGCATTGTGACTTTGGGCTCTGGGTAACTGTGACAGCATCTCTTACTATTACTAATTTTTTTATAAACATACAAAATAATCAGCAGATTAATCCATATTGAAAATCATTTGCTGCAGTACAATTCAAAATTCTTCAAACTGAGCAACAGTAAAATGCTGCTTTTACATTTATGCATAAAGAAGAATAATGATATAAGTGCAACAGTCTCATGAGACATTTCTCTTTCTGCATTGAGTACCTTTAGACTTTAAGGATTTTCCTAATTATACTTACTTTTACTTAAGTAGCATTTTGAATCAAGGACATTTACTTGCAACAGAGTATTTTAACAGTGTATAGTTACAGATTTTCTAAGTGCTGCTGCTAATTTGAAAATAATTATAAATGTCTGATTAAGTGGGAAAATACAAAATAACCAGATTTTATGTAAAGCCAAACTATTTGCACTTTTAAAACCTCGTTTGCTGCAACTTTAGATACACATTTGATTTGAATATCAAATATAAAGGCAATGTATTTTAAGACAGAATTTAAAATTATGAAAAACAAATTGACATTTGATAGTTTGACAATGAAGTCAAAATATTTCAAGATAATGTACTATATTGAGAACAAAGTTGTAATTTTACATGAAAAAGTCATATTTTCAGAAAGGAATTATGTTACACTGTATGTTGAGTTGTAATTTGGAAAACTAATTGCAATACAGCAAAAATGAACTAATTATACTTTATACAACAATAAAAGTGTTATATTTTGAAAAAAATGAAATCTTTCAAGAATGACGTAATATTTAGATTATATTTTCAGAATGGAAAAAAAAAAATAGAATAATTTTATAATTTTACAATAATCATTGTGCAGTACCACGTAAAAAGAGGTGGCCATGGTGGATGGCGGGAATGCAAAGTGCAGGTTTATGCAAAAAAAGCTCTTTCACTTTCTTGAGTCTGATAAGAGGATTTATATTTGGGGAAAAGCCTTCAGACGTGGGTGGACAACATGTTGTAAGAACTAGTTCATTTCATGCATACCCTACCTTGGCTTATTATTCTAATTTAATCTCTTTGTCCACTTTATTGTGCTTTTAAATGTGGTTCTAATACATTCCTTTGACTTTTGAAGGGTAGCAAGTTTATGTTTGATTATTTGGAAATCGCTCTACATGCCGATGTAGCCTCTTGCCTGGTTTATTTTATGGCGGGGGCAGACAGACTAGTGGGTGATTTGGTCAAAGAGCAGAAGCAAAGGTCAGACAGCACGACTGGACTTATTAAAACATGCATAAAGGTGAATTTTGGCATGCAGACAAAAACCAGGAAGGCCTTTACTGTACACAGGTAATTACATGGTCAAACATCCGCACCAATCAGCCCAATAAGTTTGAGATAGCAGATATAGTCTGGTAAAACACGTTAATTAACTGCTCCTCACACTCTAATACAATATAAAGGTAATAAATGCCCTCAGGTGAAATTTAACAAAGGCATATCAATTAACTTTAATTTATACATTTTTTCTTTATCGTAAATCTCATACGGTTGCATCGGGTGGTGAGGAATTATTCCAGAAAGGTTATCAGGAGGAGCAATTCTGATATTAAATTCAGGCTGCTTCTGCTCAGGTTGTAATGAGTTTGAGTGAAATGATCGGTTTAATTCTACTGAAAGCTGGGTTTGGGGGCTTGTTAGGTAAGTGAATAAATGGCGACTATTAATCATCTGACAGGGATGATGTGGAAGACACCGCTGAGGCGTAAGCTCTGGAGGTATTAAGTATTTAATTATAAACCCTGGTCATAAATATCAATAAAAGCTTTCACAGATTTTCTCTTGGGAACAGATTCATACTAATCTCTCTGGGAGCCTGCGTCGTGTTTCAGCACCTGGAAATGTCAACGTAATAATTACAATAACTTGACCACACTTCTGTTAAAGACGTCGATCAAACTTTTCAAGCTTTCCCAACTTGTATGAAAATATAAATAAACTGTTTCTTATTCATACACTTATTTTAACTGTTTGTATTATGCTTTAGGACCATTGAATTTTAAAATGTCCTTGTGTGTTTTGAAAGGTGTCCCCCAAATAACATGTATTATTGTTATTAATTTATCTATTTCAACCATCGATCCAATACATTACTTTTCTTTCAACGATTACATACTTTAAGCTAACCATACGATACATTTATTTATTTCAACAAATTATCCGATACTTTAGCTAACTACTCCAACCAAAGACTGTATATAAAGACGGATGACTCGACAGCTCCTTCACAGTAAATTCAAAACATCTGGATTGCCCTCTGGTGGCTAAATGCAGTACAGGTCAGCCAGGTGTATGAGCGGTACTTTGATCCCGCTGCTCAAACCCTATCGGGCGTTCACTACTGCGCAGATGCAAAATGATGTTACCGGCGCAAGATGGCAGCGTCTGTATCCAGGATATTTGGGCTTTTAAATATTTGTACAGTGGGTGAAAATGAAGACACGTTGTCCATTTTTATATACAGTCTTTGGATGCGGTCGAGATGACTGCAGATAACTTTTTCTGCTGATGACTGCAGGGGTGGAGTATAAAAACACTGCAGTCAAGTCGGACACATTCTACTTCCCATAGAGATCGGGCGCTCAGACCAATGACTGACCTGCCTAAGCAAAACTGCGAAATCAGGGAAAATCTGGTTCCACTTGGTGAAGCTCAAGGTGCAAGGTTTTAATGTTATCTGACATAGTGACATTTTGCAACAGCGCCAACATTTCTAACCTGCATGCATCCCGTTAAGTTAGCACTGCGAGACGCCCTTAACGCACCTGGCTGTTCCAATTCTTTATCCTTTTAGTTTACTAGTTTAGTTTTTTAGACTTTTAGAAAACTAGTTTTCATGAGAGGATTTTTTAAGGTGTGACTTTAATTTAATTTCCACCAAAATCAGTTTGCTGGTGAATCATACTTAGTTATCAGCTAGCGCTAACTAGCTAGCTTGGAGTCACCCCCTGCAGGCCATTAGAAATAATGCAGGTTTATGGCACTTCCACATTGGCTTCACTTTTCAGACCCGGAGGTTCTCATTGGGTGTTTTCAGATGATACAGCTCACTCAATATGTGGTTATTTATGTACCTTATGTGGATATTTTCTTATTAAAGTGTAATTTTTATTGGTTCGACCACCAGGTGGTGCCAAAGTACAAATTATTGAAATTCTACGCATAGTGGCTTTAATTACAATTATCAAACTATCACGGTTACCTACTTCACTGTGACTCCGGAAGTGTAATATTAAATACAAGTTAATATAGCACAAAGAAATGATATGGGTTTGTTTTATTTATTTGTTTTTAATTAGTTGTTGCAGGAAAGAACAATGAAAACAAGGGAGAGGAAGCAAGACTTTATTTCTTTCATTTCTTCACTGGCGTTTTCCTGCCACAACTCGCCTCTCACAGGATTTCAGAGCGAAAATTGTCCTCGAGCGAGACTTCAGTTTCTTGTAAAGAACAAAGGGTGTCACCAGGAGTCACTTGTAGGGATCCTTTCCATGATGTTGTCAGACACCTGTTGTAACAGTCTGAGCCAAAAAGAAGCACTTTTTGTGGACGTAATTTTGGCGGGTATAATTGCCTTGAGGGAATACGTTAAAGCCACTGCAGCCGGTTCAGCTGCCGGCTAAAGCATCTACTGCACGGATTCAAAACATTTGAACATACGTAAAAATATGGCCCTGATTTAAAATTACATTTAAAAACACATATGTTTAGCAGTTATACTTATATATGGTATATAGGGTTTATTAGTGTATTTGTCAACAATGATAACTCCTCCTGTGGGCACCCATAATACTGTATATTAGTAAACACTTGAAATGTCCTTACTGCTGCTCAAAACGACATTATTAAATGTGTATTTTATTAAATTGACCACACTTTCACGTTTTATATCTGCAGCACTTGTTAATGCCAATCAACGGGCAGAGAGGCCCCTCTCTGTTTCTAGGCGACTGGGGAAGATATTTTCAATTGGTCCATCTTGAGAGTCTTGATTGGACTGTCATTAGTGGCCGATGGTGTAACTGAGCGTGAGTGTGATTACTCAAGTTTCGTCTTGAGAGTAGCCAATTTTGAATTATGTGAAAGAAGCTGAATAAATTCAGTCTGTACATCAAGAGAAAATATCTTACGGTAATTACACTAATTGCTGAATTGGAAATCATGTAAACCATTATGTTAATTAAGTTGCTGTACCAGTGTTACCAGTTTCTCTCTCCCTGTGTTTCAGTTGTTATGAAGAGGAGGCCTTTCAGGAAACATCTCATTGCTATTGGCTATTTCGTTGGCTGTGACATTTATGAAAACTTTATGGACAGCAATCGCTCCAGCTTGTGACATTTTGGATTCCCTTTAAAGCTGTGAATATGAAGGTTTTGCTACTTTACGGGCCACGGGACTAAAAATGAAAACAACAGCGGCTCCCACACGGAGTCTGGTTGGCACAGATGAAAGAGCGATGACAGAAAAGAGAGCGACGGTGTTTTCATCCTGTAAGAAAAGGTCATAAATATGATGCACCTTGATAGAGACAAAGGTCTTATTTGGTTTGAAAGTGAATCCTATCACAGGTTGTTGAACTCTGCAGGTAATTGAAATGATGAAATAATAAACGGATGTACCAACTCTCAAATCGAAGACACACCTGCTACAGTGAGTGTGATGCTACCTGGCTTATGTTTTGATTTGGATGTGTGAAAAGACATCAGCTCCAGTGAACTGCCCATAGGAAAGCAAAATCCAAGATGAGATCTCATAGTTGTTTCCTTCTTTTCTCCTAGACACAAATGAGCTGCTTTTAATACCAAGGTGAGACCAAAGGCCTTTTCTCCCACTTCTCAAATTCATCTCAGGAGAAACAACCATATAAAACCTCATTTTTGTCTGACTATGATCAAAACAAGAGATCTATAACTGATCTTAAATAATTCTTATGTAAGTGTCATTGCCATGAAATCAGAGAAAGAGCTCAAAGAAAACTCAGCTATGACTCCTAGGATCTCATGATTCTTCTCAAATATGTCTGTTTTCTCATATTGGCCTCAGGAGCAAAAACTAATCTCTATCTTACTCTGATCAAAACAAGAGATCTCTAACTGATCTTAAATAAGTGTAATTTCAGTCTCCAGAGTGTATCAGAGAAAAAGCTCCAAGATATTTCTCAGTTTTGTCTTAGTGACCCCACTTAGGGGTTATTTTACTAAAGTACTTTACTTACGTCAAATGTTGAGGTTGAGTATTTTCTTTTTATGGGGGTTTGTACTTTTTCTTCCCTTAATTTCAAATCCTCATTGTATTTATTGTTAATTATCTGTTACTACAAGTTACTGAGAAAAATAAAATAAATTTTGACATTGAAAATAATGCACTTTCAAATGTAATATTTTCCAATTTGGTAAGGTCACAGCCAGCACCCAATACTTTGACCTGATGTTTACAGATTAATTCATTAAGGACCGAATGGACACAAGAACTGAGATACAACATGTATCTGTCATACAGAATGAATACTTTTACTTTTGATACTTAAGTACATTCACTATGGAAATACTTTTATACCTTTTACTTCAGTAGAATTTTGAGGACTTTAATTGTGGATACGGTTTTTCTCCTCTTTTAAGTAAAGGAAAATTGTGTTCGATTTAAAAACAATCAGTCCTCCATTGTTAATTTTAGCTGGATGGCGCAGCGGCAGTGTTGTTGCCGTTTGAACAACAGGAGCTAGGTTCAAATTCAGCCCAGAGCAAGCCTCTAGCATGGTTCTCCAAGCATAGACAGTAATGTAATACAAACATCTCCTCAGAGCTCCCAACTGCTTTTTAGGAGTAATAAGCAAGACATTAATGAACTCAAAAAGATACATAATGAGATTCAATTCAGTATCCATTTGTCTTACCCAAGTCTCAAAACATCAATCTCTCTTCATCTCATCCTTTTCTCCTAAGGGCTTTTAGGAGCAACAATTCAGATTGGAGTGATCTAAAAAAGATATACTATTAAGATCTTAGTCTTTTCTCAAGAGTTAAAGAAAAATACTTTTCTGAGCAAAAGCTTTTTCCTCTGGGTGGCTTCAGTTTGTCCAATCAAATTTTTCTGCTAGCATGATTCAAATTTTTGCTTGTACAAAAATGAGACAATAACGGTACTTGAATAATGGTATGTTTATGTAACAATACTGTATGCATACATGGATTGACTCACTAGTATGGACAGTATGGTACAGACATTCAGCAGATGAAGCCTACTGAGTTTGGTGGTACCCTGACGTCTCCTCTAGCACCACCATGAGGTTTTTGGATTTGAGAGAAAAATACCTATTGGATTGATAACATTTTAGAGTGGGTTATGTAATTCATGAGAAATCCAATACAATTACAATATATATGATAGAGTGAATAAGCACACAGCAGGTAATGCTAACTACCGTTAAATTGTGGGCATATAGACTCCATAAAAGAAGTGGATGTAGCCACCGTGAAGTCACCCATTGGTTTTGTGGACTACCGTTCTGAAGCCTCAAGTTTGGCATTTTGGACAAGAGGGTGGAGCTAGCTGGCTGGGTTAGCAAAGTGCATCCGCAGTTTCTGTTAACTGTGATTTGGCAAACAAGAAACGGGTTTAAAACAAAATGTATTCACTGGAAAAAATTAACAACCATAATTTACAACAACCAACGATCATTTACTAAAAGAACATCATGCTGTATTAAAGAAGACTTGATTGAGCGATTGAGACCATGAACTCATAAGGAAAGTGTTGAAATGAGGTAATAAATCAGGCGAGTAGGGTCATTTTGCAATACAAGACTCGGAGGTTGCCGCTAGTTGTTGGTTAGCAAACTGTGGCTGCAGTTGCTGCTGCGAAGCTAACATGCAGAGATGACGAGACAAGTCCCAGAGCCAGCACACCGGCTCCAGACAGCGATACTCACAACTTTCCTGGTACTATAGCTAACATCACAACAGCAGCATGTCTTGGCAAAGTAGAAAGTAAGCTGAAAGCCCGTAGGCAAGTCAGTTCATGTTAACTGGCGCACAGATCATTGCTGGAATAGTGATGTGTGGCTCCGTGTGGGCCATGACAAAAATACATGTACTGGATTAGAATCGCTAACCCTACCTTTGAATTTTGTGCAGACTTTCATGGTCATCACAGGATGAATCCCAATGACTTTGGTGATCCACTGAACTTCATGGTGACTTTCTGGTGTCACCATGTGATTTACATTTTTGGTCTTGTTGGTGGTTTTGAGTGGAGGTGGAAGGATTCATCAAAGAAACCTGTCATTTAGTTGATGGTTTGTCATTTTCATTAGGGAGTAGAAACTCTTTTCTGTCACTCACTCTGCAGCACATAGTGAATGACCATAATAGATTTAATCAGTAGTTTATATTTTGGTTGGTCTCATCCCACAAAAATAATTGCTGTGGTCTTTATATAATATATACTAGTACAGAGGAGAAGCAATTTAAAATAAATAGGTTTTCTCTCATTTTATTTATTTTTGGCAGTCAGTTAGCTTAGCTTAGGCAAAATACTTTAAAGCTAAGCTATCTGGCTGCTGGCTGTAGTTTCATATTTAACCAACATGACATGAGAGTGGTATCGAGCTTCTCATCTAACTCCTGGCAGGAAAGGGAATATTTCTCAAAATATTATCTTCTCCAAAGACACACAAAAGAAAGCTAAAGTCGGATGAAGGGCTCTTTGACAGTCATCTTTTTGTGATATTTATTATGCAGATTTATGTGTGGTGTCAATGGGAATCACACAAAATGGCTTCCAGACATCGCCCACATGAGGATTTCCCATGACAACATCAACATCTCTGCATGTGTCTGCATGTGTGTGCTGAAATGGTCTTACTAGTGCCAGACGCCCCGTCTAATTACCTAAGTTGGCGTGACAGTCGTGGTGCATTAAATCAATGGGATTGCGCATAAACCGTCTCTGAGATGGATTAGAAATAGAGCTGCTGAAACCACAACATTTCTCACCGCACCGAAAACTGTGTGGTGACAAACTGGTTAAAGTACTGTTATTCTAATAAGGAAGCTAAATCACTTGTTACCTACCTGCAAATTATGTTGTTGGTCATCAAATTTGACTACACAAACAAATGCCTTTTAAACCCAATTGTTCCAGTTTACATTGCTCTCAGCTGTGTAGCCACTGAGGGCTGTAATCTGACAGCTGATCTGTAGACTGGGACTACTTGTGTTATGGGACAGGTGGACTGCTCTCCCCGCAGTCAACCCACTGTGCCTTTATTTGCATACTGGATCAGATTATCATTACATTATGTATTCCAAGGACGAGCCTCAGCGTGATGGATGATTGGTGCAGCGTAATCTTCACCAAGGTGCTTTGTCCAACCTCGTATTTCTGCCTCGAATCCGAGCAGCAGTGATCGACTGCTCTGCTGCTCCAGGGTCAGACTCTTAGTCCACGGCTCAATTCAGGGATACCTTCAGATAATATCTAAAAACATTGTGCACGGTTTTTAATTTAATTATTTTACAGAATAGATCGCTGTATATGTTTGCACTCACGTTCGTCTTCAGTGGAAACAGTAGATGATGATTGTGCCTGTGAATGGGTGTGTAAAAATAAACTTTTCCTGAAGAACTTTAAAAAAGTACTGTAAAGATAAATTATTAAAAGTAACTCAACTATCTACCAACTAACTAGCCTACAGCTTACAGGATGCTAACAACTTGCTCCACAAGTTTACAACTATCTCAAGCCTGATTTATACTTTGTCGAGTTTACGCCGTAGCCTATGGCGTAAATTACGCACGTACCCATGCATTGGTGTTTGTGTTGTATAATAATCGTGCGGCTCTTATAAACGTTATCAACCAAATTACATTTTATATGATTAAAGCTGACAATGGCATGCTTAAATTGGTAGTCTATTAAGATAAACACATAAAAGAGTAGCTTCTTATTGTATATACTAAAAGTGCTGCATGGGTGTAAAAAGATTAATTGAAAAGATAAAAACTAAACATACAGAGTAGAAAAATGATCTGCATTAGGAATAAATTGTTTTGTCTAAGAAAAAATCCACAGATAACGCAACAGGATTAAAATTTTATGTAGGCTTATATCAGTTTTGGGCACATTGGATTGTTTTTGTATCTGGATTTCCTCAGAGCTCTGACTGAATTTATGTTTATCATCATGAAGCTCTGGTAGCTCTGAGTAACTGGAGATTCTTCCACCTGAAACAAGTATACAGGTCTTTATTTTCCAGATTATTCCCATACAAAAGCGTCCAACATGGCAAGAGTTCTTTTTATTAAAAAATAGAATTACCTCTGGAAAGGTAGTTGTGATATGATGATATAATGTGATATAAGGCAGCCCTGCTAGTAGCCTAATAACACCATGTCCCTTAATCAGAAAGATATCTGTAATTTTACAGCATTTAACGGCACTTTCCTCCTGCCTTTTCTCTTTCTCCTGTGCATTATTTCTCCACACTGGTCGGCCACGCACACTCACGCACTGACTGAACGCTGTCATACTATCAGGTTTAAAGCGACCAGGAGGCCTACAGGTCTACAGGTCTATGGGACTGTTGCTGCCCTCTGACAGATTAAACTTTTATATTCTCTTTGACAAAAGTCTAGATGTCATATATGGCCCGTGCACCCTCATGAGAGATGTTGTGTGGTTTCACCTGCTATTAAAACAAGCTTGCTTTGTCATCCCTGCCACAGGTTAATTTAACGGCAGGCCGAAACAGCACTCAGGCTTCTGACTTCCACTAGTTTAATCTCCACAACTTCTTCTTGTTTACAGAGTCGTTCGTCAGTAGCACGCCAGACAATAGGCTTCACTATTGGACCAATGAGCAAACACTATGTGCAGGTAGTACTCATGGGAGTTGTAGTGTCGTAGTGTCACACTGCAATTTGTTTGTTATTTATGCCAAAGTCCTTATAGGCTAAAATGTCTCTGTTTATGCCCAAGCTGGACGTGAATCCAACGCAGAAGTCCCTTAAACCTGCATTCTATCGAACGGCCAGCAGGGGGCGACTCTTCTGGTTGCAAAAAGAAGTCCGGTTCCATTAGAAATAATGGTAAAATGAGGCTACTTCTCAGCTGATTTATTACCTCAGTAAACACTTTCCTGATGAGTTTATGGTCTCATTCGGTGATTTCATGTCTTCTTCAATACAACATGATGTTCATTTAGTTTATTAAATTATGGTCCCATTTAGAGGAAAATGGACCATAAAGCAGATGCTTCAGGGTGGGATTATCTATGATTGACAAGTTGTTACTGGGGAGTACATTTAGTTTTAAGCCTGTTGTTCGCTAGACAAAGTTATCAGCCCTGTTAAAATGACAGTTAACGTGAATTACAGCAAGCTAGCTAGCTCCACACACGGCCGTTAGCTCCATCTTGTCCAAATATGGTCACGTCCGGTGCCGCTGGTTGCAAAAACTCAACATGATGGCAAACCAACGGGTGACGTCACGATGACTACGTCCACTTCTTATATACAGTGTATGTTTATGCCTTTTTGACAAGAATACAATTTTTCAACACGACAAAGTGTCTAGTGGGAGCGACTGTGATACCTGCCACAGCTGAAATCCACCCACATTCGGCGGGTTGGCGGGTGTTCATGTCAAGCCCTGGTTGTAACGCTCAAAGAAATTGATCCAGCATGTTACAGCTGCTGGCTTGGCCGCTAGTAAAATGAACTTCTACGCACTTGGAGGAAATGCGTGGCTACAGCCGACCAATCACAGTTCTTGCGGAAGTTACATATTTGGGGAGCTGCACGTCAGGCTACGGGGTAGGGTAAGGGGCTACGCGTAGGCTACACTTAGGCTCCGCCTTAGATTTGATGCAGCAGTATAGACGGGTTTCTGTTCAAGGTCATCACAGAGATGCGTATGCAACCAGGGGGCAAAAAGCACCACTCTGTCTCCACGGCAGCAGTGTTGGGCAAATTACTTAGAAATTGTAAGAAGTCACTTTTTACTTATTACTCATTTAAAAAGGTTTAGGGGTTCCTTTACTTATTACTGGGTATTTAAAAGTAAATAGTCACGTTACTCTTTCCGTTACAATTACTTTCAACCACTGCACCCTATCCTTTAAAAGTGACGGGAAACTGAAACAGCGCATTTTAGATATGAATTCACTTTACTGGAACAATAATTAACCAGAGGAGTCAACAACCAGCCGAACTGAAAACACTACAGCCTCTCAGACTAGAGGATGCTGGATCATATAGGCTGTGGATATAGGCTATTTAAAAATAACAAAGCAGGTCCCTCTCGACATTTTCACTAATCGTGTATTCATAACAGCATCAAGGAGTATGATTTTTACGAAACATATAAAGTTTTTTAACACCACTGTCTGAGATATAAAAAATCAAGAAAGTGTCTCAGCTTTTGAACTAACGTTACTGTTTTGCACATGAGTTTCACAAGAGAAGTACTTAGCTGCCAGAGTTTCTTTCTAAGTTTCACATAGCTGTGCTGCTTCAGCAGATGCTTCAATACAAAATTGTTTGCTGTTGAAAGCTTTTTTTTTGCTGGTTGCACAAAGTTTTCAACAGATGACAATGTTATTTGCATCTCTGAGTGACACAGCTAGGCCTAATGGCAGAACTTACAGCTGTGGACACAACGGCTCTCTCCATCGTTCCCCATTCTTCCTTTAGCTTTTTGGCTAGCAGCAGACTTATATGTGAAATTACTTACTTTGTGAAATGAAACACAAACAAACCGATCTGACTCTGAAATGGCAGTTTATTATTAACTCAACAAGAATTTACAAACGAGGCGTTATCTACATTGATTACAGTGTTGACTACATTCTTCTGACCACTTCTACTGAAGTGCTTTTGCCCCCTGGCTGCGCACGCATCCAGTGTTTGTATACAAGAAACCCGTCTGTAAAGCAGACTTTACAACTAACTCAGCTATCTAAGAACTAGCAGTATAATTTCCAAAGATAAAAAGGTTAGAGAAACATCCAGCATAGAAAATACCATTCAGAACAATAGAGCTATTCTTAACAGTTGGCTTCAAAGAGACTTAGGCCTGTTTTTGGATGCATTTTACTTACTAAAATGCAAAGCTTGTCAAGACTTACCTTTCCAGCCAACTCATTGGATATACCCGACAAATTAATTAAGATCAATCAAGATAATTTCAATTTTATATGGAAAAATAAATATCATTATGTAAATAAAAGCGATACAGTGACACCTGCCGAAGAAGGGGGGTTAAAAGCCATTGACTTTGACCCAATGAATGGTACCATCAAATTAAAATGGTTACAAAATTTTATTATAAAATGCGATAATTTCTGATCCCTTCAAAATCTTCAAAACGTTTGGTGGCATACATTTCTTATTAAGATGTGATTGTAACATTTCCAAACTACCTATTAAGCTTTAAACTTTCCATCAACAGGTTCTCCACTCCTGGAAACTCATATACAAACATAACTTTACTCCCAATATGGAATAACAGAAGTATTTTAATTAAGAGAAAATCTTTTTTCTACAGTGAATGGATGGAAAAAGGTGTCTGGTTGATTGTTCATTTATTAGATAATTGTGGTAACTTCTTAACATATGATGTCTTCATTTGGAAATACAGTTTGATGTGCACTGAGAGGCAATTTAAAACCGTAATTAAGGCAATCCCACAAGCTCTGATCACTTTAGTAAAAGGTATGTTAACTCTGTGGTTATTCCTCAAGAGCCCACGTTAATCATAGATGCATATAATTTCTTAGATAAAAATAAATGTAATAATACATTTTTAAGATATGTCCTCACTTCGATCTGCCTCCCTTCGCCACTCAGGAGAAAACATATCTTCCAGAAATTTACCAGCAATTGTATAGTGAAGATCCAGTTACCTTTCTTTTCCTGTTTCACCGAAGGTAAAAGAAGTTGTCTTCAAAGTGATGAATGAGATTTATCCATGTAACAACTTCCTGCATCAAAGATTTAATATGGATTTGAATGTTTGTACTTTCTGTAATTTTGACATTGAAACCGCAGAACATCTCTCTTTCTCTTGATGTGTAACCCAGACCTTCTGGGATGCTTTCCAGTACTGGATCATGTACAATACACAAATTTTAACATATGAATACATGAAATTTGGACTTCAAATGGAGAACAAAACAACTGAATTTGGAATGAATAATCTGATTTTATATAAAATACTTCATACACAAATGTCGATTTCTTAAAACATCCCCCGTCTTTAATGCCTTTCTAAATTATATAATTCTGTATAAACAATCCCTGAAATGTTGCAAAACAAAAAAAGCCCTACTTTTTCATGAATACTTATACAAACTCATTTCCTAGTGTCTACTGCTGAGTCCCTTGGTCTCTTCCCTTTATTTATCCTTGTTATTTATTTTTTCTTTCTCTTTGTTTTTTTTTGGAATATTATCAATATGGTACTCCATGTTCAATACTCCATGTATTTTATTAAAAATAAAAAAAATCTAAGAACTAGCTTACAGCTAGCTTACAACTAGCCTACTACTAACTCAACTATCTTACAAATATTTTACAACTTACTCAACCAACTTAAAACTAGCCTACACCTACCTTACACCTCTATGTTTAACTCAGAGGGTGATGAAATAATCAATTTGGTTCAATTGCCTGTTGGATTTGAAATATTTTCATGAAAGAGATTAAGTAATAGAAAAATAAATTCTGAGACGTGATATTGTGAGACAAACCATCTTTGCAGTTTCCACCACAGATAATACACCTTTAATGAAACTGCAGCAGGATTAACAGGCAAACACAGGATGTGATTAAAAGTGATAAGATTTATCTGTGGTGCCAGTTATACTGATGGGGTTACCAAAGTAAGCAGCTGCCTGATTACAGGATATGTTCTGATTGATGATTGGGGTGTGTTTGGTCCAAGAAATAGCCAGAAGTAGCAACGGCATCCAGGCCTGAGAGCAGATACAATATAAGAGTTTGGAGTTTTATTGTATTAGTACTAAATTGATAAAACTAATTTCACAATTAACAAAAAGAGGCAAAGCATAAATAATTTAAGATAGCCAGATCAAATTTAAACCTTGATGGAGGAAGTTTTCAGATAATTTACTTAAAAGTAAAAATACTCCAGTACAAGGAAAAGTCCTGCATCAGGAAAATGTACTTAAAGATCCAGACAACACAAAATATAATCAACAAATTAATTATTATGGGTTATAATGGATTAAGATAAAACCTTTTATCGATCCCTTAAGGGAAAAATTTGTTATTATGCCAGCTTAACATGACGACACATATATTGAAAAGAAAAATATTACAAAACTTGTAAACTTGTGTTTGTGTTGGAGTCTGTGTTGTGCTGGGATCTTGTCGTTTGTTGGTGTTGGCGGACTCCATTTTGTTAGCTGTGGTGTTGTCATAGTAGGCGAGAGGCTCGGGAGCGCACATGCAGAAAATCCCACCCGATTTCATCACATAATTAGCAGCGTTGTGGCTGTTCCAAGCGAACGAGAAAGCAGGCATGTGGTTCACTTTTATTTGAGGTTACAACCAGTTTACCAACAGGCAAGTGATTAATTTCAACTAACAAACAAACGAGATATAGCCTCTTTAAACATTCAACAGCAGCTGAAAGGAAGAAAGATGTGTAGAAATACATGCCAAACTCAATGGCCTTTGAACCCCCCCCCCCCAACTTGACACCAATTTAGTCAACTAAAATGTGTACTTACCTTTTAGTTTGGACCATATATCCATCAGCTAATGGTCCTTTGGTTTCCTCAACAAAACTTCCTTTTTGAAAGACCTTCCTGCCTATAACAGGCCCCTGACTGCTGTTGACAAGAGACAGGAAGGGGGATAAGGAAAGCTTAAAATTCCCAAATTATCTTAGCAGGAAGTAAAATGAGCATGAAGAGAAATTATAACTTCCCCCTTGAGGGCATTAATCCGTGAGTCGTCTACCCTGGTCTGTGGTGTGACTGTTCACCCTCAGACCAAATCCAATGTTAAAACCTTATATAAATAAGGGATAAACATCTGTGTCAACATCCTGCGTCTGGCAACTTTTACATACTGGTATCAACACTTTAATAGGATACTTACAACCCAGTGACCCTAACAAACTTTTTTTTTTATCGAAATAGCTTTTATGTCTGACATTTTCACAAGTCATGATGAGACTTGGACATCAGGGAGTTCCTGTCCGACCCTGTCAGACCACACCGGACCAGCATGACAATTATTTAAGGCATCGACAAAAGTTTGTTCTGAAAACTTTCACCATTTAATTCAGTAAACTAACTGACGAAGTCTGAAACGAGCAGATTAGAGGGCGAGTGAGATCCAAATAATCCATCGTCTCATACTTCTCTCTCTTCACACATAAATAAATAACTCCTGCAGTCATCCTCTCACACATCAGTTTTCTTCTCCACTTACTGAATTGATAACTGTTCTCCAATATAGATCAATAGCCATGAAGCTTTAGCTGAGAGTGAAAGTTGAGTGGGTTAACGTGTACAAGTATTCTGGTTATGATCGGGTCAGGGTAAACATAATAATCTGGTTTTGAGAAACCTCGGTATGCAAGATGGAGTTTTCCCATAGAAACCAGATTACTGTGGCATATAGGATGGAGCATTAAACCCTGCGTGTATCTTGTCCTATATATAAATGCCCACCTTAATTTTTACATTTGCATGCTCAAAAAGTTTTAATTTGTGTTTTTTTTCTCTTTAATTTCATTGCTTTCCACAAACAAGTGAAATTTCTTGATAAAACACTTTTCAGACAAATTATACAATGAAATATCTGCAGTCATAAACTGTCACACAAATTAAGGCAAGACATTACAGTTTTTTTTAATGCACTGATAAATTTTTGTATTTTTGCTTCCATAAGATGTCTTTTAGACTAAATTGGAAAAAAAAACACCCAAAATAGACATTTAGGTTTTTATTTTAATACACTTTGTTTGCGTCTGTAGATTTCTCCTAAATTTACCAAAAGTTAGCATTTGATAATGCCTCAGTTGCATTTTTAATATTACAATTTCAGAAAACTTGTAATTAGAGCCCGACCGATGTGGGATTTAAAAAAAAACGATACTGATTTTTGAGTGTTCTTTTCATAAACACATAACATGAACAAAGATTATCCCTAATATTTGTTATGTGTAGTTATGAGTCCTCACCAAGATAAAATTACATAATGTATTTTGAACAAAAGTACAGCTAGATTTGTGACATTCCAGTCGTGTTTTGCCTACAGGAGAGCTGCACAGCGCTGTCTGGTATACAAAATATGCAATGACATTACTCATAGCATGACTGAAGGAAGCTGTTTCTCCCTTTCATTTTTTTATTGTCATTTATCAGCTGTTATAAAGGGGTGGTGATGGCGCATAGATAAGACGCATGCCTTTGGTGTGGGAGACCTGGGTTCGATTCACTTAACTCCTCGTTGCTCCAGAGGCGTGTGACCTCTGCCATGTATAACAATTGTAAGATGATGAAAGCATCAGCTATGTAAATAAACACCAATAACCAATTTATCGTCAATTACCTCATATTGGCAGATAATATTGACATGCTGATTTTTAAATCAGGCTCTACTTGTAATGCAAAAAAAGTCTTAATGTAAGTAATCAGCTGACAAGTTTAATGTTAATATCTATTAGTATCACCTCTAGTGTCTGGCCTTGCATTAAGATTATTTCGTCAAAACTACTTAATTTCCAAAATCAAGAATAAACTTTCCCACTGAACCATTTTGTTATTCTCAGAGCTTAAATAATTAAAAACACAAACACTTCGTCCTCTCAAAAAATGAATTTAATCAAAACAAAATGTTGTTTCATTAACAAGTTTATAAAACAGTGATTTTTAGTTACATAAATAAATCGATCAGTGTATCAAATCTTAGTTTCAACTTCATGAGCATGTTGACATGGTTGTACAATCATTTACCTAACGTAATAAATAAAAAGGGAGCATATTTCATTTCTAAACAAAAAAGAAGCTACTTACAAGAGACGACACTGAAAAACAGATGAGCTTTTAAAGCACAAGAATACAGAGCCGGACCAGCTACAAATTAAAGGACACTAAAACAAAACAAAAAAAGTTTGTAACCAAAGTCAGTTGGCGTATGAAAAAAGTTTGGTAGTAAGAACTCCCATTTGGTTATTTTAAAGCATTAAGACAAGGCAAGAAAGAAGGCTGTTCTTGTGTGAGGAATTCTAGAGAGAAATGAAAGCAAACTGAATTTAAGAGGAGGAAAAAATACACAGTGTGTAAAAAGGAAAAAACAGTCAAGACCTACAGTATAGAGCAACTTTCTGTCCTGCACAAAGTCGAGATGTCAGAAGAAGTGGCAAGGACGCGTGACTGAATCACTGCAGGAGGAGACGCAAGGGCAGATTTCACTCCACTGCAACGTCACAGCAGTTTTGTCTCTTCCTCCGACTCCTACAATCCTCGATACGCTTCTGTGTTCAGGAAGACTGTACACTTCTTGCACGTCCACTTCCTGTCTTACAAACTGGCCAGTTTCTGCAGGTCATTACATGTCTGCAGAGCCAAACCAACCGGCGTGTACTTACCGACTGAATTGGCCCCTGATGGCAATGCAAGGCGAAAGATTTGAAGTCCTTCTGATATGTTTTTTTTTTCTTGTTTGTTTCTAAAACCAAAAGTACTGCAGCTTCAAGTATTGTGCCTTACATAGAATATTCTGTCATAAATTAGTTAACATATACATTTTTTTTTCAATATTCAGACATATACTTTTATATATATACACAGGACAATAAAATGCTTTTGTTCGCTTGTGTGTTTTCTTTTTTTTTGTTGTCTGCTTTTTTCTTTTTAGAGAAATCCCTGAGAATGTATGTTGACAGTTGCCAAGTTTCCACAAGAGCAAGCACTGTGACAGTTTGTTTTTGTGTTTCTGTGACAAATGTGTCCGTAGAATAAGCACGCTGAATGTTTGAGACGACGCCACAAAGCCAAAACAATCAGCCTGGAGATGGCAGAGACAAAATATCGACCCAGTAAATGAATTCTGATAGTGAATTTGGAGTTTTTCCTGTCACGTCGCTGAGAACATGGGTGTGGACTCGGGGAGGGGGAGAGTAAAGCTGGATCCTTAAAAAGAGGTACTAGTCACTTCAGATAGAATTTCTCCATTTGGTTTAAAGCCGTTTTGTCTTCTCTTTGAGGCTGTGAACGTTAGCTGAGGGAAGTAGGAGGAGTGCAAGGTGGACATTTTGCCACTGGACAATACAGTTTATACTCAGTGTAAAACTCTTAACCTCTCGCTTTCATACGTATAAAGGGAAACACAAACTTCCACAGTTCTCTCCTTCTGCAAACTTAATGGTTTTATACACATCAACGCCTGCTTTTATAGTTTACAGTGTTTTTGTTTTCCTTCAATGTCAATCTTGTCATTTTTAGCAGAAAATGTACCCTAAAACATATTTCATATATCATTCCTATCATCTTTAGACTGTCCAATCCCAAAACACAACCCAGAGTCCGTCTATGCGCATGCTTGGTACAACTCACAATGAAACTGAAATATTCACTGTGAATGAAATTGTCTTTATATCATTCGACCCCGCCACGCTAAATCATAGGAATAAGATTTGCATGAATGTTGTTTTAGGAGGATTTTCACTTCAAGTTAGAAAAGACTTTTAAAAAAGGGAGACTCAAGTAAATTTGATGCTCTTTCAACCAAATCTCTCTCGAACGAGCATCATGAGTTTCTTCTTGCCCTTGTATATCTGTTTCAGGTTGTCTATGAACTGTGTGAACTGGATGTGCCCGTCGTGCGCCATGAGAAATGTCTCTCTGGCTTTACTGAGGAACTCTATGAACTCGCTGTAGTGGCGCGGGCTGATGTGCGTCAGCCGAGAGTGCGTTGTGTTGATGTAGGCCCCGATCGTGGCGTCCAGTAGCTGCCTGAGAGGAGCCTTGTCCAGAGGCATCAGCTTCCCAGAGTTCCTACGACTGTGCAGCGCCACCATGCCCGGCGTCGTTAACGTGCACCGCCGCAAAATGTCCGACAAGACGGTGGCACATTTGACGCTCTTCACCACCAGGGGGATGACGGATGCCAGTTCATTTTTACCCAAGGAGTGGCTGAGAGCGCACGCCCAGAGCACGTCATTGATTGCCGGGTGTGTGTCTTGGTTGTAGCTGAGGTTCAGGTGAGTCATGGCTAGCGTCGCCAGTTTGTACGCCCTCATAGGATAACCGCGGTGCTCCATGTAGCGTGCTATTGTAAACAGCTGTGTGTAGTTCATTCCCGTGGCGGCTGCGTCCAGTACAATCTGATAGGCTGTCTCGAAGGCAATGTGGTCCTTCTCGCAGAGTGTCAGAGCTGAGAGGGCACAGTTTTGGGGGTCCTTCATGGCACACTGCAGAGCCAGGGTGCGGGCGGAGTTGGCGAGGTTTTCCTGCTGATGGCAGTCCAAATGCAGGCGGACGATGGTGCTGTTGGACATGACTGTGCTCGCCACGACGCTGGTGGCTTCGGTGGGTGTGAAGAGGGTGAACCAGTTCTGCATGATGCTGTCCAGCGCAAACACACCTAGACAGAGAGGAAAAGAAATGTTAATGCTAGTTTTGGTGTCCCCCAAGGTTCAATCTTAGGGCCTCTTTTTTTTAGAAGTCTGGTGAGACTCAAAATAAACTACACAGTTTATTTTGACTCAATCACTGCTGTAAATACTCATTAGAAAACCGATTGTGTATTAATACGCCAGTGAAAATAGTCCCCAGCAGCCTTTAAAGATGAAACTGTATATTGGTTAGCTGTTTTTTTTAAGATTTAAGTCATCTGTAAGAGTAGACAGGTTGGGGAAGTGGAAAAATATGTTGTTTTTTTAGGTCTTTGCATGGGATTTGTTGACAACAGCAAATCTAAAATGTCACCAGCCTTAACCTTTAAATGCTGCAGTCTAGATGATATAAAATCCATTAAAAAGACATTTAAATCAATTTACAAATAAAAATGTACAAGTCATAGTACTAAACTTTTATTTTAAACCTTAACCTCTATTTGATTAACTGATGCAATATCCAAAACTGCATTTTTCATTTAAGAAAAAGTCTACAGGACTCCAGCTGCTGCACTAGAGTATCGCTGCCCCGACTCTGCACTCAAAATAATTAAATGTTGTCCATAATTCCAATTTAAAAACATACGTCACCAGCCTCACAAAGGCTTTTTACCTTCTAATTGGATATTCTATTTCTAATTCTCTGACATTATAGGGCCTGGCCCCGCTCTACATCACCAACTGGCATGTTCTCAATGGATCCATTCAAACTCTGCTCGCAGAAACAGGGACTCGTTGTCACCCCCTCTACATTCACAAGAAATCATCTGTGAGGGGTGGGGGGTTTCCCCTACAGAGCGCCGTCCCTCTGGACACAGCTTCCTGTCCACTTCAGGGAAAATCAGGCACTGGGTTTCAATATTCAAGTCCAAACACGAGGCCCACAATCTTCTATAACTACCACCCTGCCAGTCATTCCTTTCCCCTCCCGCTGAGAGCCTTCCCAAATCCACTTTTCACGGCTTGTTAAGTTTGTCCTGGTTCACTAAAGACCCCTCCCCTAAACAGAAAACATCCAATCCTATCTTAGTCTGGATGGTGGTGATGTTTTTTAATCCCCTGGAACCAAAATCCAGCCGTGAAAATAACTAATTACATTCACTTGTGTACGGACATTTGAGGTACTTTATACTTCACTAAATTTCAGAGGCAAATATTCTTATTTTCACAAAAAAAAACAAGGCGCATAATTGTTATCTATAATCTAAAACTTACAATTCCATATATACAATTAAAGGTAGTGGGGAAAAAATGTAGCTCCATTTTGACCAGCATCATTAAAATGCTGCTTACGTGTTAATGCATCAATAATATCAGCATAATAATCAAATTAAAATATATTATAAAAAGGGCCCCCTTGTTATACTTCAAGTGCATTTTGCTGATAATAATTTTGTACTTTTACTGAAGTATAATTGTGACAGCAGTCCTTTCAGTATTTTTACATGTTGCTGCTTCTTAACTTCAACAACTGTTAGCATGCTCAGCTAACTAGCTTACGTTTGTTTCCTAAAGCAGTGACCAAGCTTAACTTCCAAAGCCAAACAGCATATAATGAGCAAACTATTATGTTATTATGTGGGGTCGCAGGTTACGTTAGAAGAAGTTGTGTTTAGAGTTTGTTGTAGCTTTAGCAGCTCTGTCCTGCTCGTTATTTGGGGACCAACAAATCAAAAATTCAGTCAGTCCTCATCATCCTAAAAGCGTTTAAAAATACAAACAAGACAACATTTTCTGTGTTGATTCTCAAATTCAGATCCACAAATGTTTTTCTATAGTTAGCGTTCCAAACAGGGTCACGTTATAAATGATAATGTAACTAAAGTGTTGTTTCGTTCTAATACTGTACAATATTACTTGGGCTGATTTGATTTACACTGTAAAAACATTACTGGCGAGAAGCTGACTTTTTGACTGGAACCTGTTGGCTTCAGCTTAATCTATAATATCATGTATGAAGCCATTAAGTGCACATTTAAGACCTTTAAAATGGCCCTTATTGTAAATAAAACAATTCAGCTGCCAACTTGCAGAGTCGGCATTAATTAGCTAGCTCTAGCTCATTTAATTAACTAGATTAAATTTAAATAGAAAGGAGAAGCTACTTTTGTTTTTTTTTTATCAAGGACTAATTACTTCAAAAATAACTCTACCACCGTTGGCATCGTATGCTGTTATCTGTGCCGTGCAAGGGTCAATAACTTTTTGTTGCGAGACACAAACTCACCAGCCTCAGTAGCACAAGTGACCAGCCACCGAACCATCTCTCTCCTCCGCCAGTTCAAGGTAGACAGCGTCATTCTCATCACCTGTAAGAAACACGGGATTAGCTCTGAATCTGCATTACACACGGTATGAAATGTGTTTGTCTCTGTGTGTTTTGTTTACCTGAAGACCCAGCTCCAGGGAGACTTTGAGCAGCGTGATGTCCGGCAGACTGTCCATGAGGGTGGCGATTTTGAAGGCATCCTGGGCCAGTTTGAAGATGTGGGATGCGGAGTGGATGTTCTTCTGGATGGACTCTAACACCGTTTCTAGCTTACGAGCATCTCCTGGTAACACGGCAAACAAAACAGAGAAGCAAAGTCAGTCTTGTATTTCTCTCTATACAAACCCATTTTATCAGATATTTATTTACAAAGTCACACACAATTAGAAAAAGAAAAGAAACCCTGTCTTTAAAAGCCCTCGTGTTTAGCTCTTCTAGAGTTTGTAACTGAATTTCTGTGGTTTTTTAGTTTAGTTTCAATCGTGTGCTTATGTTCACACATCCAAATATCAGCCTTATTTTACTTATTGCTTTCAGTCATATCAGAGCTGCGTTTGGTTACTTCTGAAACCCACATTTCCTGCTGCTGCTGCTGCTGCACAATGAGGAAAAACAAACATTTTATTGTGAAGCAGATTGCAAATGTGAAGCTTATGTCATTTGAGTTAGAGTAACTTTGTTAGAGTTGAAATTTCTCAATAAAAGTTGGTCAACCCCAACTCATAATCACAGGAAACAACTTGTTTTCCTTTGGCCCAGAGTATGCAAGTCTCCAAATGTCTTTAAAAATGCACTAAATTCAGTTCCATCAACAACCAAAAAAGGCCAGAGAAGGGTCTTTTTTTCTTGCCGGCTGTAGTCACTACCATTAGTTTAATTCTGTTTGTATGTGGTTGTCAGCTGTTGGGAGACGTTAAATACAACTATAAACTAGACGGATTGTGCCGCAGGAGTCTGTTTAATTAATCAATTTATCCTTTTAGTGGGCACCATCAGACCTGTGGCGTCACTACTGCTAGCTACGGTGGCTAGGAGGCTCATCCACCCGTAACAGACAATTAATTAATTAAATTTTTATCAAAATCATTTTTAATTGGTTAATCCATCCTTCAGCTTTCTATCACACGCTGGGTCCAGGTCACGTTATTGATAATTATAGAACTTGAAATTGTTATATAGAGCTGGGAAGTCCTGAGAAAATAATTTTGATAAATTTGAATTAATAATTTTATTGTGCTTAATAAATTATTTTAGGCCTTATTGTTGCCACTGGTTCTTTCTTAAAAAAGGTAATTAACTACTTTATGCACAGTACCACCTAAAAACAATTCACAATGGCCGGCGTTACACCCCCCTCCTTTGAACACTGTTTCTCCTTAGACGTGCACTGTAAAAATAATTCTCCCGGGCTTTTAAATATGTGTGTGTACCTTTAGCAGCAGTGAGCATGGTGGAGGCCAGTTCACACTGTTGGGTCTCTATGTGGCTGAGAGTGAACCAGCGAGGGAGGCGGTTGGGCATCACTGACACTATATGGTGAGGCCGAGACAAGTCACCGGAAGGGGCCGTGGACTCCAGGACCGGCAGCCTGAGCACACAGGAGAAAAACTTTATTAGCTCTTTATTAGACATCACCAGGAACGTATCTGTCCAATCAGGAAAAACATTTCATGGGAGGTAAAGAAGTTATCAAAGAGCAAAGCTCCTTTTATAGAATCAATCAATAGTTTTGCTCCACACCTCAACTCAGGTGGATGTTCGCCTCAGGCCACGGACACTGAGAATAAGGAAGAGTTTAAAAATAACAGCTCAATTCTTTTCTCCCCAAACGCCCTCCTGTTATGTCCTGTTACAGCTGCAGTGATACCACATTTCTGTAGTCTAATATTCCTCTTTTGTAATTCAAGTCTGGGATTAAAAAAATATATAATAATTTACATATCATAAAAATCAAAGGCGGTTTAATTTGGGTGAGAAGAAATCAAGTTTCGTAACACCCGTGGCGGTGAGGGGAGGCCAACAGCGTGCATTTATTATTCACACATTTTATAAAACTCGTTTTCAGCAGCTTTGAATTATTTAGTGAATATTCCAGCAAAAGGAGGTTTTGTCATTAAACAGTGCCCCAGATCCAGCCCCTAAATCTGCCTCTCCTTTTTCTCCGTCTATCTCCGTCACACACAAACCAAACGAGACTTAAAGGAGACGAGGAGTGGGTCACATGCAAAGGTTTTGTCCGATCCAGGGCCGTAACTCCCCGTCTTACTTCTGTTCATCATATGCCGGGTTCAGACTGCATGATTACAGCCCGACCAGACAGACGCAGGAAATGAAACTGGCTGTCAGACCTGTCAATTAATAATTTTATCCCGTGTATAAAATTTTTTATCTATCTGACACTTTGATACAAAGCGGCTTACAATTGCTATACATGTCAGAGGTCGCACGCCTCTGGAGCAACGGTGAGTTAAGTGTCTTGCTCAGGGACACACTGGTGGATGGGTCAATGTGGGAATCGAACCCGGGTCTCTCACACCAAAAACCTCTTGCCCTGCCTCCTCCTATTTCTCTCTCCCTGTATGTGTCTAATCAGCTGACTTTCCCCATCAGCAGTTTATTCTGTAAAGTCGCCGACAAGACAAAGACTCTGTTTTCACAGCAGCAAGTGCGGCGCTTGTGGGAGGAGCCTTATTAATGACATAGCCTATTAAAACCATTGAAACCAATGTGGTACCCAATGATATCTGCAGTGCTGCTTTACCGCGTCTTGTAGCTTAATAGATAACATCTCACTCTGTGTTTCTCTGCAATATGCTAAAATAGGTCGCTAAATATTCTTTGGCGGCCGTTTGGCGGCTAGCCCCAAGTCTATGTGGGACACACTGTACAGGTCAAACTCAGTAAGACTGCTGTCGTGACTTTGATGTAAAAGTGAGCAGGAGGCTTATTCACACGTGAGACTAACGTGTTAAATTGCCATCAGATGAAGGTAACGAGGTACACGTTTTAAAAGTTCTTTGAGTACACTCAACGGCTTTAAATGAGGGGGTCTACTCACCGCATGGCCCTCAGTGCAATTTTGTACGCCAGTTCGGCGTCATGAGGTAGCAGAGAGGTGAAGAGATACTTGGCAAAAGTGTGCATGGGGACACTTTCTCTGTAGAGTAATTCCCCCAGACCACTGTAAGGACCAGCTGGAAGAAACAGAAAAAGAGAGGTCGATGTAAAAAAGAGAGTTCTCAGCATGCAGAACGGAGCTGCATGATAGTTCCCGTATGACTGGACAGTGACCTTGTGTATGGGATTATTATTTTGCCTGATGTATCACTGATTTAAACACACAGGCTGTTTGGAAAAGTATGACTCAGCTGCTCCACATGTACAGACTTTTTCTTCTTACTTTAAAACAGCATCCCAGCACATCCAGAAACAACAACTCTCATGTAAAGCAAAGAGAAATTACATGACTCACAAATGAGCTGTCGTGTCCACCCTTTATTCCTCTGTACAGTTTTACTTAGTGCCAGAACATGTCGCAAAACAAAAAGGAATCAATAAAATTACTTCCATTATTGCTTTTCTTTAAGAAAAAAATTTGATTAAATGTAATCAGTTTAGCTGATCTCAAGATATATCAACCTTTTAAAGTATAAGGCTAGCGTCATTTTTTGTGAAACACTGTTAGTTTTGACTTCTCTACCCATTGGTTTCTTTTTTTTTAGTTATTTTTTGGGGAAAAAGCTAAATAAGTTTGATTAAAACTGCACACTTGTTTTTTAACAAATGTTACTCATACGGGTAATATTAGCTGCGGATGAATACACATGTAGTGCTCTAGTGAGTATTTCTGGCAGCCTCCTTCCAAATATAAGATGCATGAATAGTATGATATATATGAGCTGGTCAGATTACAAACGAACTGGGATGTAGGAAAAGGAGGGAGATGAAACATATGCAACTATTAGAAGTGTCTGAAGTGAAGTTATTGATGCATTAGTCTGAAAGAAGGAATCATTTTTCATCACAAATGTTGCACATCATTACAAATTTTGAAAGCGGGTTAAAGGATAAATATGGTGTTATTTACTGATTGTTAACAAATATCACAACACAACAATATGATCGTCAGTCTCTCAATACTCCAAAACCCATTTGATGACTTAAATCTTTAAACAGCTCACAAATATATAGTTTAATTTTAAAAAAGGCTGTAATTTCCTACAACAGCTGCTCACAGTTGTTTTTAATCAAACAGGAGGAAATAGTGCACTTATTTGGGAACCATTTTCAGCTGCGGATGAATCCATAATTGGTGCTCTAGTGAGTATTTGTGGCAGCAGGCCGGTGAATGTGATGAAGGAACAACACAGTGCAGCAGTGAGGCTCACTGATGTGTTTTTAATAGTTTTTGGACAACAACGGAGCTCTATGGGCCAGAGGAAGAGGAGATATTTGGCTGTGATAAACACACAGCACCTGTTAGTAAGGATGAAATAAATGTGGGGAAACTAAATTTATGGTTTTAAAATATAAAAACAAAAAGACATGTTATAACCGCTTGCCTCGATAAGATAACAACAATGACTTCCTATGGGCCTTTATAATCACAGCCAAACAGAGCCATATGTGAGAAGCCGACCGCCTCTATCATTAGTGGGTTTGAAGCGAAAAGCCTTGAACCATGATGAGCCACATCTTCCACATACACACGGTTTCATTATACCCCTCTGTACACACATGCGTTCACACAACGTCAGCAAACAGACTGACAATGCAAACAATACACTCTCACAACTGTGAATACAGAAGTGCAAACACGTTACACGTTCTGCACGGTTAACTCAACGCCACGCACACTTACCGTTGACAGACAATTAAAGTACAAAGAGCTGATTGTGGTTCAGAGTGTGAGACGGGAATCTTCCTGTGTCTGGATAATGTGTCGTTCCCGGGTCCAGTGGGGATTTAAGGATCGAAAACAAAACACTTAAAGGAATTCTCTTATTTGCTTTTTTTGCTGAGTGCTAGATGAGAAAATCAATACAACTCATGTCTGTATGAAGCTAACACGGTTAGCTTAGCTTAGCTCTGTCCATGTAAGATTCAACTCCCTTCCTGCCCCAATAGTTTTAATGCAGTCCCTGATTAATACGTCATCCACTGAATGTTGTTTGTTTAATCTTTGGCAGATTTTTGTTTCATACCTCTGGACAGACCTCCACTGGCCGTTTCGCCATGAAATGTTGTACAGATGTTCACAGCCCCCAGAAAATGAATCCAACTACTTGCAAACCTAATGACATTCCCAACAGCCTCAGCTGTATTTTGGTGCCAAGTTACCAACGTTAGCATGCTAACATGCTAAATTAAGCATGGTAAACATTTTACCTGCTAAACATCAGCATGTTAGCATTTTGAAGTTAGCATTTAGCACAAAGCACCACCGTGCTGAACTCGGTCTTGTACAGACATAAGCATCTACTTTTAAAAGTGATCAATTTAAGTTAAGATATCTACATTTACTCCTATTTATACTCATTGTATTCTGCTTATTTAAGTATTTTTAAGAGTTTTATTTTATTGTATTGGATTTTATTTCAACGTATGGTTCAATAATTTTTATTTGTGACATGATTCCCTTGTAAAAGACTGTCTCTGTGGGACTTTCCTGTTAAAATAAAGGTTAAATAAAAAATTAACAAATTAAATAAAAAGGAGTAAATGTGTTCATGTTAGGATAGGATTCATTTTAGGTTTTTGCTTCAGTTAAGAAGGTTTGCCAAGATAGTGAAAAACGCTTTCTTAAAGTGCAGGTGAAATCTTCAGATTTGTTTTGTCTGACCATCAGTGCAAAATATATTAAATTTAATATCATATAAGACAAAGAAAAGCAACAAATCCTCACATTTGAGAATCTAGAAACAGCAACTACTTTACATGTTTTGTAAAACCTGTAACGGTCGAGTCTCACTCACCCTCTAGCAGGAAAACAGCTTGCTTCCGGAAAATCTTCACCAACGTGTCGTCCAAATCAACTTCCTGGAGCTTGGCCAATAGCTGCTCTTCGTTGCGACACACTTTCTCCTGGGCGTAAAGGCCATCTGGCATCACCCTCTGCTGCCCTAAACCAATCAGAGCCGTCTCTACAGCCAGCGACATGAGCGACTCTCCTTCCTCCAGGAAACGCTGCGATGGGAAAACAGGATGCTCCGTCCTCCTACCTGAACCCAGAAACCCTGAGGGTGAACAAGAGAGAGAGGGGGGAAGGGGAGACGGGGTGAGAGACGACTTGGGCGGGGGTGGAAGGGCGTGGATTGAGCAGAGTATTGATAAATTTATTGATCTATTTGTTCACTCTGGTGTGAGTGTGTGTATTCTCCTGAGGATTGTAATCGTGTCTTTTAATGGCTTAATGATGTCTTGGCAGACCTCACCACTCATCCCGGGAGGGTTAACAGTCCCTAATGAATACACACACACACACACACGTATAAATAGCAGAGTGCTTGAAGTCTTAATTGAAAACTTTCACAACTTTTCCCGTGCAGCGGCTTCATCAGCTCACCAAGTTTAGAGGAGGAACAAACGGTAACTGAGGCCGGACGTGAGACCTTCCTTTCTGGCTAAAGTACGTAGAAATCCGTCTAACTGAGCTTCCTGCATAATTAATGTGTTTTAATTGGAGTGTTTTTCCTGCTGCATTTCTTATTCATGAGCTGTTATTGGAGGATGACTGGGGGCCAATCAGCACGTCTGTGTCATCACTGCTGATTGCAACCGGAGGGCCTGCAGCTCTGACAGGAAGACACAATCACTGCAGTGTAAATGTGTGCTGAATCTGCCAGTGGTGTACAGTAAGTACATTTACTAAGTTCTGCACGTAACAGACATTTTGAGGTATTTTACTTGAGTATTTTCATTTTGTGCTACTTTATACTTCATACTACTTTACTACATTTCAGAGGGGGATATTGTTTTTTTTACTCCACTGCAGTTTTTTTCTAAAGCTGTAGTTACTAGTTTACAGATTCACATTACACAAACATTAATTATACATATACATACACATATGTGTTTGAGGCCCAAAGAGGTGAAATGATTCAATATATTATATTTCACATAAAAGGAAAGATTTAAAAGTCCAAAAGTGTACATATATTTGTGTATAAGAACTTATTTGTTTTGTTTTCGCCATTAATCATCTCATGACCCCTCAGATTTATCTTGTGACCCTTTGGAGGGGCCCGAGCCCTAGGTTGTGAACCACTGGACTGAGATAGTTACCAATATATAAAGTAGTTAAAACTACATTTTTTAAAAGATAACTTTAGGGCTTCGTAGCCTTTACTCACGACAGAACAGCTTAAGATTGAGAGGAAATAAGGGAGAGAGAGAGTGGATGACATTCAGGAAAGGACTGCGAGTTGGACTCGATCCCGGGTCGCTGCGACAAGGTTTAAGCCTTTTGTACATGGGTCGCGTGCACGAGTGATAGCTAGCCAGTGCCCCAAGCATGTTTATGTTAAACACTTTTAATTTATGGTTTAATTCTCAGGAAAGAATACAATATACTTTGCCCCTCTGGTGTGAACTCTGCATTTACTCACTGAGGAGGACGAGTCACATGCACGCCAGGAAACGACATTTGGTGTAGCTGTATTGTTGTCCGAGTAGACTTTTAGAGTCGTATGGGCTTATACACTCTGTACAGTGCCAGAAACAGGTCGTGATAACGAAAAGGAAAAAAGGGAGGATTGTTAAACTGGGCGCGAGCAATGAATAACGCGATTCTCCGAGGAAAATGAGGAGGGTTGGCAAGCTCTAAAATTGATGCATCCATATTAAAAATCTAATAGTATCAGATAGAATCAGATATCAGTCACAGGAGACGTTTTCCTGCAGAGCAAGTACTTTTACTTTTGATACTTCAAGCACTTATTTGCTAATTTAATTCTGTGCTTTTACTTAAGTAGGATTTTGAGTGCAGCACTTAATGGAGTATTTTTTTAATGTTGTACTGGTACTTTAAGTATCTGTGTTTGTACCTGAGAAGTCGAGCATGGCCGTGGCGCTGTCCTCGCTGACCCGCCCCGTCTCCGTGAGGGTGCTGAACAGGGTGCCGATGGGGTCCAGAGGGTGGCCCACCCAACCCTCCAGGTTGGTGACTGATGTTATGCCTTTATGGAGCAGCTCTGAAGTCACACACACACACACACACACACACAGTTAATTTACTGTATATTTCTTGGTGTTACAATCAGGGTTTCTACAGTGTTAAATATTTTTTAATTTAAGGCTTTTTAAAGACCTTTTAACATCACACAGAAGACAAATTAATACTTGTTTCATGGTCAGACCAGTAAGTATGTACATTTATCTCATTTTTGTCAGTACTTCCCAGATGTATGATTAATAAAAAATAAATTAAATCACTTAACATGACCTGGACCCAGATACGATGCAGGTAAATTGATGGATGGATAAACCAATAAATTTATTTTATTTAAGCTTATGCTAAAATCAATAATTTGATATAATGAGCTTCGACGATGCTGTAGCTGCAGCAGTGACAGTGCAACAATCCTACTTTTAGTTTATAGATGTATAATGTCTTCCAGACACCGACACAATGGTCAATGAAGAAGTAAGTTTGAGTTCTTTTCTTCCATTGCTGTTAACTGTATTGCTGCTCTCAGCACACAGTGATTTATTTGCCATTTTCCTTCATTTTCATCGTAAGGAAGCAAATCCATGAAAGAATGCAACATTTTTGTGGCTGGTAAACAGGATGAAATCATCAATATATGAAAGCTTATAGACCAGTAAGTCCGGTTCTTTGGAGTCTTGAATGCGAGGGTTAAATTACTCAAATCATGCTGGAGTTCCCTTTGAACTTCTCCTGAATCACAGAAGCTTTGTTTACAAAAACTGTCCCACACCAAATTCATGCTTTTTATTCTTAAATCAGCCGTAAAATGTTTTATGGGCAAAAACATATAAAAGAGATTTAATAGCAACTGAAAAGCAAAGTAAGATGCATAATTGAAATGTAAAAATCTACACAACAAAAGACTGGAGCACGTTAAACTGACCTTTTTTGTGAGCTCGGAAGAACTCCAGCTGTTTCTGCTGTTGCCTCCGCAGCGTGTTGACTATAGCGATGGCCAGTCTGAGTGCTTCCTTGGGGTAACCGTGTGATCTCAGGGCATCTACTCGGGCACAGGCAGTCGGGACGTGCTCTGCGGGAGAAGAAAAGAACATATTTTGATGTAAATTTGCCTTCCCTTTTAAAATAGGTCATATGAGGCTTTTTCCTGCGTTATATTTCTTTTTTCTGCACGTAATAGGTTTGCAAAGTGAAAAAAGTCCACCCTAAAGGGAGTTCCCATCTCCCTCAGAAAACACTGCTCCTGAACTGCCTGAAAACAGCTTGTTCGTAGTCCAGCCTTTACTTCCGTAATCTATCTGCGTCACTTTTTTACACATGTCATAATGCTCGCCTAGCTGCTAGTGTGGCACGCCCTCACTCATTGAGCTGCAGCACACACAGACATCTGTTTGGCTAGTAGGTGGTAACTAGGTACTGTGCATGTGCAACTGCCAATATAGATCAAATAGAAGTGAGATGCTTCACTCGGTAGTTCAAACAGAGCGTTCAACACATAGGGTGAAAAGAGGAACCATGTAAACCTATTCTGGTTCAGCCCCTAAATAAAATAATGAACCTGAAAATGAGCATAATATCTATAAACCATGTGTCCCTGCTCTCTCACCGTGCCACATGGGCCACCCTCTGGCGTCGAAGAGGGAGCTGTCGAGGTTGCCGTGGTAGCAGTAGTTGGTGTAGTGGTCCTCTGTGATGATGTGCTGCAGGTGGGGGTCCTGCCAGTGCAGGTCACAGGCCTCGATCGCTCGAGTGAACACCGTCCGGTGAGGCCGAGTCAGTGAATCTGCGAGAGACAAACACGAGACGTCATGCGTTTTAAAAACCCACATCGTAAACTGTGAGGGGGAGACACGAGGCAAAGATACTGCTCGAGGTGCAAAGGTACAGGTGCATGCTGGGAGGTTAGTTGTTGTAGTTTGGCTGCTTAACAACAGTTAGCAGTTGTAGCGGGTAGCATTACTGTGACACATGGCTGATGGAGGCAATTAAAGCACGATTGCTGCAATTAGTGTGTCCTCAGAGTCATAACTCAGTCGAATATGATACACATATTTTTAGATTCAGTCTATCTTTAACTATCCAACAATATCGTTATCTCCAATGTCCATCATGAATGAACGTCAATAAATCCGCTTAGAAATCTTGGAAAATACTTTCAACACAAAGCCTATTTCTCTCCAGTATTGTTCACAATCAGTCAAAATCTGTGTTAGTGAGCACTTCTCCTTTGCATAGATAATCCATCCACCTCACAGGTGTGGCTTATCAAGATGCTGGTCAGACACGTGTGCCTTAGGCTGGCCACAATAAAAGGCCACTCTAAAATTTGCAGTTCCAGCAAAATGGATGTCGCAAGTTACGAGGGAGCGTGCAATTGGCATGCTGACTGCAGGAATGTCCTCCAGAGCTTTTACCCGTGAACTGAATGTTCATTTCTCTATCATAAGCCGTCTCTAAAGGCGTTCCAGAGAATTTGGCAGTACATCCAACCGGCCTCACAACTGCAGACCACGCGTAACCACACCAGTCCAGGACCTCCACATCCAGCATATAACTTGCCTAAGAATCGTCATGTTTTTAAGTTTTCTTCAGTTTCAGTTATGCGGTGATAGTGATACATCTATGGCTACGCTGCAATCGGCATACTTTTAAGAAGGTGCCAATTTGCAAATATAGGCAAGAAAATGGGGCTCAGGTTGTAGAACACAGCAATCACTGACTCATGACAACACAATTCTTCCTGTTTACATCCCCCAAAATATGGGAACTGTAGTTCTAAAAATAGTAAACATAATACAAAGAATAATAATAAGAGCGACAAAATACAATTATATGAACTTGTTTCACTATCATTATTTGTCTGGCTCAGAATGGCACTCTCTTCTGGGGGGGGGCAGTTGTCTTGATTCGAACCACGGTCGTTGCAGGATTAAAAAAACGTCGATAACGCGACAAATACAAGGCCATTACGGACAAAACTGCAGCAGTAATACCAGCGCCTGTCTTTTCATTCGAAACGGTTTTATTACCTCCTGACGTGTGTATTTTCTCTGATTTAGTGGAAAAGGCTGCAGGACATCAACTGTGTTATTAGGCTTATTCTATTAGCCACACTAAAAAGGTAATAAGGCTTGCAAGTACAGAGATTGAAGGAAGGAGACTTGATTAAAAGAGAGGGGGGAGGGTGCAGAAAGAAGACTTAACAGTGTTAATACAGGAGGAGGAGGAGATGCTGCAGGAGAGAAAGAAGAGCTCAGATGAGAAAAGACATACAGGAAAGATTTGGAAATAAAAAGGAAGTGAGGCGACGTCTCGCCTACAGCCAGGTGTCATCTCACCTGGAGCGCCAGGAGCGCCCTGGGGCAGAGCGTTGGTCAGATTGGTCAGCTCGCTGCCATGGTTACCGTCCTCCAAGGGGCAGACGTCCACGCTGTTCCACCTGCGAAGCTGTCGAAGCCAGAAACCCTTCTGCTCGGGCTTATAGTGGGGATTCAGCACGATGCACATCCACAGGGCCCCTGCACAGACACACACACATAGAGTTAAAACACTCACACGAAGAGCTGACAATTAACGTTCCTGTTGATTCACTAGGTAATTAAAATCAACTGATCGTTGCAGATCTATGAATTTGTGACACAGGCAAGCCCCGTAACTTGCGGAAATTAAAAAATCTACAACTTCCTGCAATGCTCTTTAGGTTTCTTGATCATTCACATGAAAGACAAGAAGGAAAACAATCACTATTTTTTTTGTAACTTATTAAAAAGATAACCAAAAGTAGTTTAATGATTTACTGCTCGTGCTAAAGTTTAATAAAAGTGTTATTTATTATTATGTAACTAGTCCGATTACTAGTGATATCAGTCTCAACAATAGTCTCAAAACAGCTTTGGAAAGGTGGTTAAACAAGTTAAAAATACCTGCCTAAACCCAAACAAAAGGGTATTTTTATTTAGATATGATATGTATTATATTATATTTATAAAGAAGTATGTTTGCAACTGACAATTCATTACAGGTTAATTTGCAGATTATTTATCTTTGTAAGAAATGATGAAAAATTATTATTTCAGAAATCATCTTCAGATGTCTCATTTTGTCTGACCAACATTAAAAAACCCAAAGATATTCCGTTTAAAATGATATGATACAAAGAAAAGCAGCAAACCCTCACTGCAAACAGAGAATACTTGGTAGTTTTTGCATAAAAATCTACTAAAACGATGAACAGAATATTATAATAGTTGCCGATTAATCAATTGAAATGTTCAAAAGTGAGCTGAGATTATTGTTAATCTCTAAAAACATGAAGACACTGGATACAGATTAGAAAAGGAAAACACATACGGAGAATGAAGGAGGGAACAATGAATATGGTGAGGGATAAATAAAGGATGACAGATGACAAAATGGAACAGGAGAAGAAAAGAAAGGAAGTGAAGTGAAGAAAAAAAAGGGAGGAGAGGTGAGAGGAGGGAAAGGGGGAAGTGAATGCAGGAGGAAGGGCTGGGGGGAGGGGACGGGAGGAGAGAGGCTTTATCCTCCTCCTCTTTGTTAGGGCTGCTTCAAGGACAACAGCAAGGGGGGAAACAGAGCGCTGAGAAGAGTGACGAAATGCAGAGCAAGAATCCACAACAGCAGGGGAGAAGAAAGCAAAAACACGAAGAGGAGAAGGTAGGAAAGAAGAGAACTGACATCACAGTTTGATTATAAACGAAGCCTGACATATTTTCTAGTTATTTTAATCACAAGCACATGAAAAAAAGTCATTTCTTCAGCTGCCGAGCGGCTGTTCAATCTCGTACCTGCAGGAAAGGTGCTTCTGCACAGGAACGATCATATATGCTAACATGCAGATGTTTTGCGGGTGGTATTAATAAATTAAAATTAATAAAATACAAATAAATAGAGTACAATAAAGTACGAAAATAGTGAGAATGACCCGTGACAAGAGGACATCACTGTCTGACACCACCTTTAGAAATTAAAAGGAGAAGGAGAAAAATGATTGAATTGCCAATATTTGTTGAAATATTATCCCTTAAAACCACAAATGTCAACCTTATAGCATTTGGATTCATCCTCTGGGAACCACGCAAACGTTGACCTGCTGGTGGCACTAGATAAAAAGTGACTGTTTAATAAAAGTCAGCGGGATTCATCCTCTGGCGATCATACACTCATAGCTGTCAACATTGGGATTTGAAAATAAGAGACCCCACCCCGCACGGGCTATCTCACCACCCACACAACGTTTACATTTAGACAAGGGTATACACACAGTGAATTCTAGGCAATCAATTGTTTTTAAACATCCCTGCATTATATAAATTAAAACACAAAAGGGCACATTACTCAGCACTTACACGTTCACTAATATTACTTGAACAAGGTTACATCACTCACACATGTATGCTTCAATTGTGACTGTGAGAGAGGTTACGAAAATGGATGGGAGAGGTGAGTGAGAGAAATTCCTCCCATTTGGTGAGATACTTTCACAAATTTTTGCCTTTTTGGCCATAAATCTTCACTCTGCCCATCACTTGATGTTGCAGCTAATGTTTTACATACTGCCACCTGCTTTACCGGAGGCCAAGGTAGAAAACACATCAAATACGCCTGGCGGGGTTTTTAGAAAGGTTTAAAAATACGGGAGAAATATGGGAAATATTTAGACGGGAAAGAATGGTAAAATACAGGGTTGACTGGTATGTAAATTTCATGGCAATACATCCAGGAACAGCTGTGATATTTCAGTTTGTGTTGAAGCGCCGAGACGTTAAAGCTTGATATTATCAAAACAAAGTGAAGCAAAAAGGTCTCAATTAAATCCACGTGCTGAATAATAATTATAAGATAATTATCAGTGGAGGGGGGGGGAGTGAGAAAACAGCAGGCTGTGGATTAATATTTTACCCCTGAAATGAAGAATGTTTTTGTACATCTTCCCCTTTCTTCTCAGGGAAGACAGATTAATTAAACCTTTACTGCTGCTATAGACAAAACTCTCCCCTTCTTTGATACATGCAGTAAAAATGTGAATATATTTTGCCTTGATTACATTTATGATCTACTCTTCCTGAGTTAAAACACATTTCTAAAGCTTTTTTATGCTTAAACTGCAGTTGTTGAATGAATCTACCAGGTCAGTGTTTACAACTATCCATAATTTAGAAGGACACGTTTTCAGTTCTTTTAAAAGATTTACAGTTAAGGTATTTCTGTTAAAGTACACAACAGTGATGCAGATGTGTATGCAGCTGTGAAATATGTTCACACAGTACCTAGTTCGTCCCACAGCTGCCGGTACTTGTCAGTCATGGTGGTGCCCTGTTGCCTCCACAGCGCCAGTCTGGGGTCACCCATGAACTGCTCTGTGATCAGCGTTAACATGCGAGCTCCGTTGGAGTCCCTCATTTTCAGCATCTCTCTCACCTGCAGAGACGGGGGGGGGCATGGTGGGTAAACGCTGCCGTACACGCGCGATACGAAGTTTTTGTTAGAAATTATCCTGTTACCTTGCCGAACAGTAAGTTGAGCTGCTTTCCCGAGCCGTGGTACCCGCCCTGGGAGAGAAAGAGCTTGACCTGTTCCTGAACTTGCTCCTCGTCCAGATGCCAGCAGTTCTCATCGTCCACGCTGGCGCCCGCCGTCGGATCCGGGGCTCCTGCGCCAAACAAAGTAAATGAGTCAGCAAAACCATTACAAGAGACAAAATGAAGCTGATTTTGATTTATTAGTTTTACTAGATTCAGAGGTTTGAAGAAGTACTGAAGTAAAAGTAGCAACGTTGTAGAAGTAGTAAAACTATTATGCAGAATAATGTATATTATTATACCTTTGGGTTATAATTAGTGGTGCATTCATGTGTACATGACCTTAATGTTGCAGCTGGTAAAGTGGAGCTGATTTTAATCACTTTATTTTCTGCAGGATTGCTTTTGAATTTCACCTTTCGGAATCAATAAAGTCTTATCTTAACGTGTATTTGTTGACTATTTTTTGTATTGTTTAACTTTAATCTGCAAAGTAACTAAAAATGTAATTTATCAATTAAATGTAGTGGAGTAAAAAGTACAATATTTGCCCCTGAGATGTAGCGTAATGGAAGTACAAAGTAGCAGAACATGCAGATACTACATCAAAATACTAATTAGTACAGTACTCTACTAAATGACTAAATGAAGTGACTGTCCACTACATGTAAACTGCGATCAAACAAATGCATCAGCATAAAGTTCACCTTTTGCATTAATGCATTGCTGGTTAAACTGATACCACAAACTCCGCAACAATAACCAGCCTACATGAAGTGAAGAACACAGCCAACATTTTCAACACGAGTTACCAGGGAGGATTAAATCCACGAGACACAGCGAACATGAAAACACTACAGAGAAAACAGAAAAACTACAGTCTAATCCAAGATACAACCACCAACCAAGAACCTGCAAAGCAAATATTCCTCTGACAGACCTACTAATATATATATATGACTGTACACAGTCATTAAACTAGTGTACACAATTAGATTTAAAATCATTTATGTTTTGCAGTAAAACTGTGTACATGTAAACAAAGTGGAATGAGGAATATTGCATGTAGCGCAAAGTAGCACATGTTTTACTACAATACGCATCCCAAAATATTACCATTTACTACACAATCAACCTTAAAGTATTCAAAAGTAACTGGGTGTGCTATAAAACACAACATATTATGCCACAGTATACAAAAATACAACATACTACAACATGTACCACAGAGAATTATGATGGACATTATTCACTATTTTCTAGCATTTTGTAAACAATTAGTCGAGAAAACAATCGGCAGATTAATCAATAATGTAAATAACGTTGTGTTGAGGGCCTAATGTACTGTACCCGGAGCCACAAAGTACAACAAAAAACATAAATTACCAGAAAATACCTGCAAGAACCACTAACCTTGTATTCCAAAAAAAAAAAACACCTAAAAATGTCACAAGTAAATTAATATATAGCCTACCAACTGGTACTACAGTAGTAGTAGTACAGTACAAGGTAAACCAACATACCACAAAGTCAACAACTTACACGTGATGTGTACCGCCTACATCCTTCAGATGATAAGCTCTGCAGTGCACAGAACATGGCTCGCACATAAACCTCTGACTGTATATTCACACTCAGTGGCCACTTTATTAGGAAATCAGGACGGCTGAGTCAGTGAACTCTTTTAAACGTACTTTTATAGAAAAGCCTTTCCTGATTTTGATTTTAATTATTTATTTTTCTTTTAACTGTATTTTAATTTCATAACTTTCTCTTGCTTTGCCATACATCTTATTTTGTTTTTTCTTGTGTTTTATTTTCTTTGCTCTTGAGAAAGCACTTGTTTTGAAAAGTGCTCTATAAATAAAATCATTATTATTATTATTATTATCATCATTAGGTACACCTGTACACGCTACTGCAATTCACAGCTCAGCCATAAATTCTATGTTTAAAACATTTATATTGCTCTTTTTTTGTTTACATAATTAGAAAATGTAAATCAAATTATATGTTTATTATTGTGGACAGAGTTAAAAGTGGTGTTGTCCTCCCTAATTAGATACACGAGCAGGTCTAAATATTGGAAACACCTCTGAATATAGCGCAGTGCAGTACAACACCAACAGTATGACCTCGACGCTAAAACACATAATTTAAATAACACAACAACATCACAGGCATCATAAAAGTAGACTTAACGGTTGTACTGGATTGTAAACAGAGCTGCTTACAGACACAGATAAAAATTATTCTTTGAGTAATTTAGTCTTTCAGGATATAATGTTCTACACACTGTGGTACTTCATGTTTCTGTAATGCCCAAAAGAGCAAATCTCCTCTCAAACTTTTCCCCATGTCATGCATTCGACTCAAAACTTGACCTGATTTAAGAGTGTGTGTGTGTGTGTGTGTGTGCGTTTCCCTCCTGTTCTCCTAAACAGCTTGTTTTTCATCTCCCAGGACGGCAGCCTCCAGCGGGACCTCCACTGGTGCGAGATGGTGAAAATCTAAAACAAGTACTTGGTGTATTTGTTGGTGTCTGTACTGCATTCATGTTAACGGGGGAAGTTAACAGCCTGTTCTGCCAATGAAATTACAAATACCCACCATTATTTCAGCCCCTTAACTCACCGTGAACCTGGTTGATCTCGGAGTTCTGCGACAGTATTTCATCCGCCAGTTTCTGTGCCGTCGGCAGCACCTCTGTGTGATGCACGGTGATCAGGTACTGGACAAACTTCTGCAGCTGATCTCTGTTCATTTGGAATAGAGTCTCTGAGATGGGCAGGCGCAGTTTGACCTGCTCGGGCGTCCGTACTCTGTACAGTGAGAGCGCCACCACATGGGCGCAGTAGAAGATGTCCTTGTTGCCGCAGCTGCATGTTACGGCTGTGATTTTGCAGCGGTCGAAGCTGACGCTCACATTGCAGACGAGCTCGGGCTCCGAGGACGTGGCAGGTTCCCTTACTGTGCCGCTGAGGTGAAAACCTGCAGAAAAACAGAGAACATATTTACTGTTAATCATCAGCAGTTTGTCGTCGTTCCAGTATTCTCTCTCTTTTAGCTCTGGTTTTGGTCTCCACCATCTCCTGAGTGAAATATCTGGTAGTGAACAGTGGGTTTTTAGAGCTTTTTCTTCTAATGACACTATGAGAGTGCTGAGGGTGAATTAATAGTGATTCTTTATAGCTTTAAATGCCCCAAAACAAAAAGGGCACTTGCACATAAACCACTTTTCTATCTGTGCATCTTTTTCTGACGGATTCTGTTTCCACTCTTGAATAAACATCAAACCAGATACTTCCTAGCAATGTGTGAACTTAACCTTTAAAGCTGGGGTTAGGCAAAGTCGAGAACTAACAAGAGACCGATAGATTTTGAAAGTATCCAAAAGATCCCATCCCTCCGAAGCCACTCCCCCAAAACACAGGCGTGCAGGTAGGCAGATAGGGCAGCCAATCATTCCAGTCATTCATGCTCATCACAGTCCTGCGACGCCACAGACACTGGAATGTTTTCTTTTTTGTTTCTTTATTGATTGCTGTCGGGATGTAAAGAGAATTTCAACAAATAAAACAAAAACATTCTTCTGAAATAAACCTTTAACCTAACTTTTATCTGATCAGGAAAGTGCTGGCAGGGTGAATAAAGTCAAACAAAGGCCGGTGAGTGAAAGGGCAGGGAGGCAAATCCAAAGACCCAAATATTCTCATTTGCTTTTAATTTCCCTTCCACAACACTTCCAGCGCTTACCTTAGCCTTAATACCTCCACCCTATGGCGTACTGAGGGGATCGTTTCACCACAGAGAGACCTTCTATTGACCTCTCACAAGCTAAAACCTATAGGCCTCTATGTGTGTCTGGGGAGGGTAAACGCAGACGGGGAAGCAGATCTTAGTGTGTATGGGACCTTCTTGAAAATATTTCTCGAAGCTTAGGTATTTGAGCCTGTGACAGGAAAATTAACCCAGATGCAAATGCTTTCTGATTTGAGGAGGAGGAAATATACCACACATGACAGGGCAACAAGTGTGCTGTCATTTTCCACATTAACAAAAACCCAATGACTAATATAGATTTGAAAACACAGCAGCTGCACGTGGGAGCTACAGTAGGTTTAAATCCAGATGAGACAGAGCAGATGGACATGTTTTGGCAAAAAAAAATGACTTTGCAGCAAATACTTAATGATAAAATTCTTCTGCAGTGACAAGAAGCAGACAATGTGAGTGTGTTAAAAGTACTTATCTGACAGGGTTAGTGGGCTACCAGTGATAACAGAGGGTGTCAGATGCTTGGTCAGCTAAAAACCGATGCAAACAGTCCAATTTTATCATCTGCGTATGTACATTTAGCAAAGTGAATGTACTGTTTTAGTTTCACTGCACTTTGTTCTTTATATCTCAAACACTCCGGTGGCGGAAGAAGTACTCAGATGAAGCACAAGTAGCAATACCCAAAGTGTAGAAATACTATAAATACATTTATTTAAGTAAAATGAAAAGTATTAGCATCAAGAAATAGTTATAGTAAAGTATTCATTATGCAGAATGGCCCATTTTAGGATGATTATATTTATTCAACTATATATATATACATATGTGTGTGTGTGTGTGTGTGTGTGTGTGTGTGTGTGTGTGTGTGTGTGTTTATGATTATTGATGCATTAATGTGTTCATCACTTTAATGTTATAGCTGGTAAACTTAGAGCTAGTTTTAATGTTTTGAATCTGTCCCTGGGGATCAATAAAGTCTTAATAATATATAATAATTTATATGTTGATTATAGTTGGTATTATTAATCTGAATCTTCAAAACAATAGGTAACTAAAGTTATCAGATAAATGTATTGGAGTTAATCTGAATTATAGTGGAGTACAGTTTAAATATATAGTATAAAGTAGCAGGAAATACTCAATAAAAGTACCATAAACCTGTAAATGTACTTACTTTCCACCACAATGACAGACAGCTACTCAAAAGTTTGACAAAATCATTTTGACATTTACCACAATGTTTTTGTTTTACAAGGCGAGACACACATCCAGATGTACTTGTTGCATCACGTTGCAAACAGAGAAACTTGGCCAACTGTGAGGCTGATGAAGCTGTGATCCCAGACAGCGACAGATGACAGACAGCATTTTTAGATGGTAGTTTGAACCAAAGAAAATGGAAAATGATCCATCAAAAAAACCTTCAGTCAAGTCCTGTCTGTGGGGGAGTTTAAACCAACTGGGAACCGACATGAAAAGACACTCTTTTTAGAAACTAGTGCTAATAACCACTTATCAAATAGCTGCTGTCACATGTCACAATAATGACTGAAGTACTGTTTACTTATTAAAATCGCTAGTTTATGGGGTAAAAAAAAAAAAAGTAGTCATAATAGTGTGACACATAGCCCAAATAAAACAGCAAATTCTCATCGTTACACAAGAGATTAAACAAACGAGACAGCTTCAGAGGGCTTGGTTACCTCTGGACAGATACAGGCTAGTTGTTCACCTCAGTTTCCAGTCTTTGTGCTATGCTAGGCTAAGCTAGGCTGGCTGCTAGCTCTGGCTACATATTTATGCTCCATTTGACATGGGAAGTCGGAATTTCCAAATTCCCAATCGGAAATTTCAACTGGAACGCCCCCTTTAGTTAAGACTCAGAAAGTTCGAAGGACATCACCAACCTGACATCAAAATCCAAGATGGCTGCTCCAACATCAACAGTTTTAGTGGCATTACATTTATTAATTTAGCGAATGCTTTTATCCAAAAGCGATTTACAATTGCTACACATGTCAGAGGTCGCACGCCTCTGAAGCAACGAGGGGTTAAGTGTCTTGCTCATGGACACATTGGTGGAGGGTCACAGTGGGGGATTGAACCTGGGTCTCTCACACCAAAAGCATAGTCTTATTCATTGCGCCATCACCACCCTCCTAGTGCCATCTAGTGGTGAGGGCTGCAAATTGCAACCAACCGCTCACCCCTCCGTTTGCAAGTGCATAGGAGACTCTTCAGTATTTTACGTATCTTCTTACTTCTAATGAACCAGGCAGCTACTACTACTACTATTACTACTACTACTACTACTACTACTACCACTACTTGTTATGTATTCAACATAGTGACAAAATGCGCTCTGTAGAGCAGTTTGGGCTACTGTAGAAACATGGCAACGTCCATGCAAGAGGACCCGCGGTGTGTGTAGAGAGAAATGTCTCATTCTAAGGTAATAAAAACATAATGGTTCATTATGTAAGGTTTTATACACCACTGAAAACGTAGTTATGTTTATTATAATGCATTTCTGTCAATAGATTCTCCTAAGTATTACAGACTTAACCTTTAATGTTTCTTGGTGTCAGATTATCTACAGTGTCAACTATCAAATAAATGCAAAAACATTGAGCTAACATTGAGGCTCGCAGTAGTTGTACAGACAGATCGACACACTGTGAGTCACAGCAATCGACATTTGCAGCCGTATCTAGAGTCCTTACATGGGGTCACATATCTTTACTACGTATGATAAGAGCTGTCAAAATACTGCATGTGACCATGATAAAAACGTTTGCAGTAGCAATATACTGTAGCTATTTTTTTTCATGTTATGTAAGTGTGACTAAGAGCTCAACATGTGCACAAAATACTATCAGTGCTCTTCGCCCTGGAACATAAGCTTGGAGAATTTAAATTCCACTTTGCTCAAATGTTCTCATACATGTGACAGACACCAGATAGCTGACACATATCACCCCTGCTGGGTGGAACAACGCTGTAAACAGAGTAGGTGTTTGCCTGCATATGTGGTGGGGCTGTGTGATAAAGAGCTGAGCGAAAACAAAAGAGGCGTCAGGACTACAAAAGAATAATGAAACCTGTATGACTGATACAGAAAAGGAGTGCCATTTATTGTGCTGGGAACCATACTAATACTTTGTTTAGTAAGAAAAAAAAACTGATTATCTGAACTGTTTTTCTTCAGTTTTTTATATATGTATTACCGGAAAATGCGTATTTCATGAAACAGCCGTGTCTTATAGTCCCATGTGGGATGGACCAGATGTTTTACACGACACAGAAACAAAAAAATAAACTAAACTGCACAGAAATAGAGGAAGTTCTTACTGCTGCGTTCCCTGCTGAGCAGACGCACACACACACACACGATCACACTTTACACAAACACGTCCACATCCTGTCTTTTAAAATACAAAACACACACAGATTGGTGCTCTCCGTTACGCAGCCCTGCCCCAGACATGCCTGGCCCACAGCTGAACTGCTGACGTAACAGAAAGAGAGAGCGACTCGAGGAGGAGGAGGAGACCGCTGGAAAAATCGGTATGCCCTCAGCTGAGTGTGTGTGCACATGCAGGAGTGTATGCTTGGCGGCGAGCCAAAGCCCTGAGCTCAGCATTCTGTAATGCACTTCCTCTCCCCGTGTCTGTGCTTCACAGCTTGCATAATACAGCTCTGTACACCGCATAGCAACCAAACTTAACTCTTTCGCCACCAACGCAGCATATCGGGGTTTCTGCAAGTCATATTCAGGAGTTTTTAGGGCCTTTTTACATACACAGGACGCATTTTCATTCCTGTTTAACGCTCCTACCGGCCAAAGTGTTAAAGTATGATGAACAACTAATGGAGATGGGATGGTGTCCCATTTCTGAAGCACGTCCAAGCATTTCTGTTTAACATTTTGGGAAATATTTGCTATTTACTTGGCATGAGTTAGATGAAAAGACACCACTGAGGCCCCATCCACACTAATGCGTTTTTGAATTAAAACGGAGACCTTTTGCTACGTTTGCACCTCCCGCTCAGACCAAAACGCCGAAAAAGAAGACGTAAAACACACAAGTTTGAAAACGGGCAAAAACGGAGGACTTTAGAAACGATGACGCAGATGGTCACGCTCAGCTCTCTTATTCAGTCATGCAAAGCAGAAACACAATGCTACTGACAGAGTTTTGAGTTGGTATTTTTATTAAAATATTCTATACCGTGCAAATAACACTCAGGCCTATCTGCGTACACTACTACTAGGCTACGCCGTTTACTTTGCAACGACTCCCTGTCTGTTCTGCCACCACAGTCCCGTGTTACATTCAGTAACAGTCCCAGCTTGTTATTGGTGCATGCAAAAACAATCTGGTCTGATTCTTCATCTGTATTTCTTTCGTATATTCTTTCGCCAAATGTTCTGTAACTACGGAATAGACCATCTGCTTCTTGTTTACACCGGCTCATGCATGCCAAGTGTACCTGAACGGCCAATAGATGCATTTTCAGTCGTTTTAGTATAGACGGAGATCAACTCTGATACGCAGCTAAAACGCTGGTGTGGACGGAGATCGTATTCGTTTTAATTCTCCGTTTGTAAACTGAAACAGAGTAGTGTGGATGGGGCCTGAGACACCACTCTCAAGGGTTAACCAGGAGATGGCTGGCTTAGCTTAGCATAAAGACTTGTAACAGGGGGAAAACAGCAAGCCTGGAAGGAAATCACTGCATCTGGCCAAGAAATAATCTGACACATAACCCCCAATAAAGCCATAACTGGTCGTCTTTATTCGTCCTTTTTGTACAGATTAAAGAAAAAAAATTACTGAAGTTTTAGAGGAACCAGAAGGTAGATTTTGTTCCTTTAGTTGTTTCCTTGTTTCAAGTCCTTGTGCTAAGCTAAGCTAAACGGCCGTACAGACACAATCTTTTCATCAAACTCAAAATGGAGTATTTCCAGGACCGAGTTGAGTGACAGAACATGGATGGATTGATGGATTAAACAATAGAAAATGATAACAGATACGTTTATGCAATGAGTTTTTAGAGCTACTGTAGCTCCAGTATTTGCTGCAGGTCTGTTGGTGCAGACTGAAACTCCACAAAAAAGGATTAAACAGCCTCCTGCAGCACAATCTGCTGTCATAACAACCCCACTTTTAGTTAACATCATATAACATCTCCCCGTAGGCTGCAATCGGATATGAAAACATTGCTATTTATGGTAGGCAAGAGAAAATATTTAAGATATTTATAAATTATTTAAGAGTTTTTTTAATACCTTCCAAGAAAAGTCCGTCTTAAGACCTTTTTGACAAAGCTGCATTCAATGCTTGTTCAGACTGTCAAAGACTCGCAGAAACCCTGAATACACTCGCCTGGAAACCGAGATTTAACACTTCACTCCCAATTAAGCCTGAGGTAAGAGAGACTTAAGCCTACAGAGCAGTCTCTGTAGGATTCAGAGAGGATGTCTCAGTGAGGAGGGGAAAAACAAGGCCAGGACGTTAGCCTGTGAAAGAGCAGTGGCTCAGCTCCCAGCAGAGTTCAGCCTGAGGAGACCATCATGCTGGAGGCTGTGTACAACGTCGCCCACTGAAACTGTGGCTGCAGGGGGTCACTCTCAGCTGTGTGGCCAAAGCCTTCATTTAACACGACCCCCCTTCCGCCCACCCTGCTACACACATCCCAGTCAACCAACCATTCAGTCAGCTCGGCCTCCAAAGCTAACCAGTCAGGCGTAAGTGAGAGCTTCTCAGCAAAGGTGTGTGTGTGAGTGAGTGAGTGTACTTCTGGTGACAATGGGGAACCTAATCTCTCACCCGTGGTGATGCAGAGGCACCTCTGGGGCTGTAGGAAGGAGAAGTAAACAACCAATCAATACTCACAGTGCACTGATTACCAGCTCTCCTTAAAGACTAGTTTCAGATCAGCGTCCCGTTACACTTTAACATTTGAAGAGAACATTTAGTGGATCATCGATCAAATTATGTAAAAAACTCAATAAGGAGGTTAGCCAGGTAGCCAACTGATCGTTTGCCAACCATTAGCCCTGTTCAGGACTAGCACATTAAACTGTGTGGAAGCTAGTCCTGGATGCTAATATATCAGGCTAACGTTAGCGGCTCTGTTCTGATCTCTATTAGATTTGGGGAAGCTTACACTATACCAGGCCAACCAGCCAGAATCGTTTTCAGACATCCTCCCCGAGCAATATATTAACACTGGTTAGTCCACATCCTAAAAGTCCTTTCTCTTGTAACGATCAAAACTAAAAAAAAGAACAATGAAGCCTCGGCCTGGCTTGTATGTAAAGTATGTAAGATAAGCAGCCAAAAACACAGCAAGAAAAGAAATGTGTTCTACATTCAACATGACCTGGACCTTTTTCAAACAATTCATAGAGCTAACATTAGCTTAATTAGCTTATGGTAAATGCTAGAGTGGTAAGTCTGCCACTGTAACCGTCGTAAACCAAGGGGGCAGGGCTTAGCAGAAGGTCACTTGGGAGAGCCAGCAGCTAACAAGGTAATGTGCTAAGGAGACGGGGGGATGCACCTCCATGCAAGCTCAAAATGAGGTCAATGAGGATTTGAGTTAACTGGGTCAATCTGTGTCCCTCTTAAGCTATCGCCCACGGCTTCTTATAGTACGAACATACTAATCAATGCTATTTGTGTGTGTGTGTGTGTGTGTGTGTGTGTGTGTGTGTGTGTGTGTGTGTGTGTGTGTACATGGTTGGGCTCTCACACAGACACCACCCGTGGCCCTTACTACACCTGACGCTAAGTATTTCAGCCAGTCATCTGCTACTTTGTCTAATCCAATCTCCTGCTTTTGAGACAGAACCCTAGAAATAGCAAACTGCACTGAAATACTACGAGGAGGAAAGAGTCCTCCTCGACCAAGTGGACTGAAATTCCTCAGCTCTGTCAGAAAAACAAGAGGGCGCCTTTACAACACATGCGAAATTGCAAACGGTCTCGTCACTCAGACAAGAAAACGACTCCTCCAGCAGATACAGCCGAAGCCGCTGGTTTATGGCTCCCATTTTGCCGTCCAATAAAAAAATGGGACCTCAGCTGAAATTTGTGTCTAATTGCTGCCATTCAGTCTGGCCGGCAGCGAGCACCGGGAAGAAACTGGAAACTCCTTGAAAAGGAGCTGATGCGCTAATAGAATGACTCTGCCAGCTTGTAGAAACCTCAGTTGCTCTCTTATCTGAGCAGATAGTGGCGGCCGAACAGTAATCAATTACTAAAGCAACCATCAAAGCACTCAGAGATGCTACACTCACCGCTGCTCGCATGTAATGCGAGATGGAAATTATAATTATAATGCAAGTCTAGGACTATACTATTCTTCATTTATTGTTGATTCATCTGGGAGTTATATTCTGGGTTATGTGGCTAATGGTGTGGTTTATAATATGTCCAAAAATAGTGTATACAATATATAATTTCTTACAACCCAAAGTGACGTCATCAAACGTCTTGTTTAATCCAACAAACAGTCCTAAACATCAAAGATATTCAGTTCACTATCATAGAATATGAAATAAATACACAGGTCCTCACATTTGAAAAGCTGGAACAAGCTAATAATAATAAAAAAAATTTAAATTATTATCAAAATAGTTGTCCATTAATTTCCTGTAAACTTCCTGCAGCTGACAGAAGTTAACTGTGATCAAAAGTATATTTTGCATCAATTAAAATGCTTTAAATTCTAAAAAATTATTGTTTCTTCCTTTATTTGTGGACTGTTTTGTTGTGGAGATGGCTGTTGATGGCTGATGTTCTATAAATTGTCAGTTTCTTAGTTACAAATAGCTAAAACTAATTACAGATGAATACAACAGGCCTGCAATAAATCCTTCCATAAAGTTATAATTTGTTATACGGTGTTAAGACAGGCTTTTCTATTCTCTTTTCACAAATAGATCTAGAATTGTATGAGTGAAATATTCAAAATTACAGTTTAATAGTATGGCCAAATAAATCTACTTGGGGGGCAAATTTAGGTGCTGGGCCCCTTTTAACCCTCCTGTTCCTCACACTTTGTGTACGATGGGTCCGGTTTTCCTATGCTGGAATACTACCTGGCCCCGGGTTGGATGTGTGGTAATTTTAACAATTCAATTAAAGGATGTCTTTTGACACAGGGACCCTCTTCAACATATGACCTCAACGTGTTATTAAGCGGGGACTTCTATTGCGTCAGTTCTCTGCTTTAGTGGTGCGTACTCCCAAATTTAAAAAACAACTAGCACAGACAGCAGCTTGTTTGTTTAATTGAATAAAATATTAGTTGCCAACTGTTAAATTAATCGCCGACTATTTTGATAATCGGTTTGTGTCGGTTTATAGACCAAACAACTAATCGATTAATTGAGAAATTAATTGACAGATGAATTGACAATAAAAATAATCATTACTTGCAGTCCTTATAGTACGTAATTATTATCCGAAGCTGAATACTTTAATTATAAAAAGTAAAAGAACTCATAATATGGAAAAACTACCCCGCAAGTATTTTACTGTTATATATTATATTACTGTTTTTCACTGTTGTTGATATGCTGGAGCTCTTTTTCTATACATTTTTGGTAGTTTAATATTTTTTATGCAAAACATATATTGCATTATTTTCATGTTTTATAAAGTCAGCATATGTTCTGTACGTAAAGTCTTAGTAAAAAGTATAGTATTTCCCTCTGAGCTGTAGTGCAGCAGAACTATAAAGTAGCACAAAATGGAAATACTGTAAAAATACAAGTATGTACTTGAATAAATATACTTAGTTAGAAGGTACAATCATACATGTACACGTGCACAAACACATAGGGGTACAGTGCATGTTAATGATGGAGTGACAGAAAACAACCACCAGTTCACATTCAGCTCCCTGATGAAACCGGCTTCTCCATGGAGGATCATGGACAGACAAACACATGCAATCTCACCAGCATATTTACGTCAGTTTGTCCTTGCTAAGATAAATAACAGCCATCAGAGGTTTGACAACAAGCTTCTAAAGGGACAGAAGAGGATTTTCTCCTCCCTGTCTTTCCCCATTTAAAAGCATTTGTTTGAGTGCTGTCTGTTCCCGACGTGCTCAGAGAAAGTCATTTGTTTAGCCTCTGAGGACCATCAGCAGACCAGCCAGTGCCTCTCTTCTCCAAATGCATTTGTTCCCACTCCTGAGATACAGCTCGATTTCCACAGAGATCCTTGCAGAGCTGCCCTGCTGCTGCTGCTAATGAGCACAGGAATCCCATGAAGACATGAATAAAATCAAATAAAAGCTTTTAGTGTTTGCTTACATGTTGATGTGATTGAAGTTTATTAAATGTTGTTTTCTTTTCAAGACGTGAGCTGTGTTTGCCATCATGTACATGAAAGGAATATCGATGAATATCGATACTAGTTTCATGTTTGTAACTTAGATATGAAGCTGAAAGCAGGAGGCAGAAATGCACTTATTTGCTTTCTTCTCAGAGAGTTAGATTGAGAGAATTAATAAAACGCTCATGACTATACGGTAAATATAAAGCTAGGGTCGGAAAACAGTTAGCTTAGCTTAGCATGAATACTGGAACGGTGACAGAGCTAGCCTGGCTCTGTCCAAAGGTAACAAAATCTACCAACCAGCACAAGCTATCTCGTTTGTTTAATCTGTACAAAAACCAAAGTGTAAAAACATGGTTTTGAAGGGATTATATGCCAGATTATTTCTTGTCCGGAGGCAGTGACTTGCTGCCAGGGAAGCTGTCCCCTGCTTCCAGTCTTTATGCAAAGCTAAGATAACTTTCTCCTGGTTCAAGCCTCATATTTAATAGACAGACTTGCCAGTTGTATCAATCTCATTATCCGACTCCTGGCAAGAAAGCAAATATTTGTTGAATCATTCCTTTAAACAGCTCCACAGATGTGATTAATTGAAGATTATATTAAGTGCCTTTGATTTATTTTGTAGCTTTCACGGGAACTGAATAAAAAATAAGTAAACAAATGTGAAACTATGCTCAATCCTCTAAATTATTAACATCACGTCTTTGATCACATCAGCTAGGATACTGATAAAAATAACCAGAAAGTAAAGGAAAAACTGGATGTGGGAATAGGCAGCACATGAGTGAAGCAGGCCAACAAAAGGCCAATGGGAGGAGTACACTCAGAGCGCTAGAAATCTGTGGGAACAAACGCGTTGGGAAACGTTGGGTCTCTGAGTGAAATTAACTCAGAGCAACCTGAACACTGCTTCTGCTCCTGTGGGAGTGTGGTGGTGCAACTCCAGCTGTTTCTGCATTTTGTTTCCCCCTTTAACGTCACCATTTCCTTCCACTGGATGAGATCTCACCATCTCCTGAGCTTGTCTCTTCTGCCACAGTGAAATTCAGATTACATGTTGGGTGGGAGAAGTACTCAGATCTTTTACTCAAGTAAAAATATCAGTATCGCAGTGTAGAAATACTTAAACGTAATGCTATCGAAAGTACATAAATATTAGCATCACTTATTATGCAAAATGGCCAATTTCAGAATAATATAGTATCAGATTATAGTGTGTTTTGAAATGTTCCCTGTGATGGATTACTCTCAAGTCTCTGCAGTGAAATTAATGGAAACTAGTGTCCGCCTGGAATGTAGAAAATAAATCAAAAAGTACTTGCAGTGTGCTCTGTCTAGAGTGTGCTTTGGAAAATAAGAATCTTAAAGCATTTATGATCAATATTTTGATAACAACAACATATCAAATGTGCCGCTTGTAGTAATAAACCTACAGAGAATTATCAGATGAGCGCCGCTCTGCTTTACGAGGCTTTATATGACTTTCAGCTCATCTTTTAGCTGTCGGGTCCACAACTTTACTAACTCTCGCCGCTCTCGTAGCATCGCAGTAGACAGCTGTTTTTTTAGAGTAGAGAAAAAAGCCACTGTACTCTACCTGACTCACTACTAAAGACAGACACAGTTGAACACAGTGGAGCATTTAGCAGCTGAAGAGCCAGATATTTCCCTCAGGTGCTGCTGAAGCGCAAAAACAGATATAAAAGAGAGAATCCTGGATTTACCTTCTCCGGGTGGACACAAACATGAATGATAATGTTTCTCTGCAATTGCTGGATGTGTAAATAAGTATCTGTTTGCTAACAAGTTCGTCATCGTGGGTTTAAATATGCAACCATCACTTTTGATTATTGTATCCTATCTTGTAAAGGCCATATAATGTGTGGGAAGAGCTATAAAATGTTAACTGAACCTACGATGTAGTGACACGTCATTCGAAATAACACAAAACAACCAGGAAGAAAAACTCTTCAGGATAGAAGCAAAGTCCAGTCTGCTATTCCGCATCTGTCCAAACAAACACACCTGCTGTGGACTTGCAGTACAAGCCAGCAAGAGCTGCTCCTCACGAGCACCAGTGTGGCCCTTTGACCTCTGAACAGTTGCTTCCTTGAGGTCACAAGCAGCCGGGTAACACCAGTGTGTGGTGTGTGTGTGTGTGTGTGTGTGTGTGTGTGTGTGTGTGTGGTGGTATGTGGGTGAAGTGGTGAAACTGCAGTTTAAGCATCTTACAGGGAGGATGGCAGATTATAAGAAATTTTAAAATCACATGTGAACATCATCAAACTTGCCACAAAAACTACGTTCACTGTTTTTCACATTTTAGAAACATTTGTACCCAGCTATTGAAGCAAAGCCACATACGGTAAAAATGACGTTACAGAAGTTGTGGTGTTAAAAACCAAACTGATCTGACTAGGCTAACCCTTTCCAGTAAGTGTGTTTTCATATTTCCACATTCACACACTACATTTGCATGTTTACATATATAAAAGTGAGAACCGAGATGTGATAAAGTAAGAACCAAAAGAGTACACTTCTTTCATGTTGTTGCATTAAAGTAAATTATAACTCAGAGCATCTGAGTGACTTATTAAGTCCTGGGTTCTTCTATTCTTCTAAACCAGATGTTATAAGGCTAAAATGACCCCGTCAGTTATAATCCAATTAATTTATTTCTTCAAACAAAGTTAAAGGATTGATTTGTTGTTGATTTGTTAGAGCAGCTACTAACATTTCATGATTAATGAAGCGCCTGATTATTTTCCTGATTAATGGTTTAGTGTATAAATATCCAATGGCACATGGCAACAGCATTAAATTTCTCAATTTGTCCGATTAACCAAAATATTATATTTTAATATAACAAAGAAATGTTGGAAATACTCTCATTTGAAAACGCTTGAATCGCAAAGTAGCCCATAAATTTTCTTACGATGAATTATTGACTACTCAGCAGCTCTGCTTTGAAGTAGCTAGTAACGATAGCTGTCATATACATGTAGTGGAGTGGAAAGTAGCATAAAGTAAGATATACTCAATATATACAGCATATTTAGCATTTTGTGCTTAAACAACTTTCAATTAATGATTAAATCGACTAATCTTTGTAGCTCTAATCATGACTGAGCTTACTGTGAATAAGCTGCACTTTTGCAGGTTTGTTCTTAAGGACTCTAAATCCTGGCTCTTGTCCAATCATCAGCAATGAGTGTGTATGTACCTGCTGTATATATTTTGTGTGTGTGCGCTGAACAGCTAGCCCAACAACATTATCTGGGCTTGTCTTTGTCTGTAGCCAACCGAGAGCAACCGTTAAACTGTCAGCGTAATGTCACAGCGGCTTGTCTGTAAGGCAAAAGGAATACTTTCCTACAGCGTCACAGAGAAGGAGGGGCCCCTCACTGTCAAAACAGGATGCAGGCCACGCCATATCATGGCAGTGCATCAAACCAGAATTACACACCCACAACCTCCTTTCTATTTGGGCTAAACAGACAACATAGCTTGCTCAACATTTCAGGTGAAAGAACCGCTTTGCTGGAACAGCAGGCGTGACTGGACTGGAAGATAAACACCACAATCCTTGTTCAACCTTCCTCATAATCAACCTGCTCTTTCTTGTTTGCAGTTATTTTGGTTTCTGTTGTCTCACGTTATCTGTCTGTTCCTGTTTGAGCGCCTACAACCAACCAGCTCTTCTCCTCACTGCATCTCATTTACCAGCTGGAGCTGCCTTCCTGTTCAGCTGCGATGTGATTCGTCATGTCACCTCGCAGTTTGTACACATCCTCTGTGTGACTGAGTGCTTCACACACACAAAACAGAGTGATGATCGTGTTTATACCAACTTGCTGCTCAAACTTACAGATATTAATCTTCCTTTCTCACTATGGTGGCATACAAAAGTCTGTCAGTGGTGGAGAGTCACTAAGTAGATGTACTCAAGCTAACTGTAAAGTATTTTAAACAAGCTAACTGTATATAAAGTATTTTAAACAAGCTAACTGTATATAAAGTGGATAAAACTAGCTGACTGTATGAAGTAGTTAAAACTAGCTAAATGAATATAAAGTAGTTCAAGCTAGTTAGCTGGTTTTAACTTATACTGTTAACTATAAAAAGTAGTTAAAACTAGCTAACTATATATACAGTAGTTAAAACTAGCTAACTTTGTGTAAAGTAGGTTAAGCTAGTTAACAGTATAAGTTAAAACTAGTTAACTGTATCTAAAGTAGTTCAAGATAGCTCCACTTTGAGCAGCTACGACACTAAAATGCTGCTCTAAATATAGCTTTTTCGAGAATATATTAACCACAGCCATTTTATTCAACAGAATGAGTACTTTACTTTTGATAGTTTAAATACATTTTGCTGATAATACTTTAGTTGTTTCACATTAGTAGGAGTTTGAATGCAGGACTTGAAACTTCCTTCATGCAGAGCGTTTTCTACTCCCTTAATTTTAAACTGCACATGATGCAGCCTCAATGCACATTCATCTGATCATCCTCGGTTAACCATCCACTTCTCTCACGGCCCCTCCCTGCCACAAACTGCATTAAAGCCCAGTCGATACACTTTTCAAATGCATCCCGTTTCCATCACACGTACTGACATTACTCATCTTTAACAGATGAAAACAATGACTCAACTTGTAGGCGCATGCCAGGCATACCCTGTTTGTGCGGAAACATACTTGTTGGGTTAGCAGGGCTTGTGGGAGCTTGTGTGTTCCCTGAAGTGTGTGAGTGTGCATGTGTGTGAGAGTATCGGCTGATTATTTTCTCCATTAAACTCCACTGATTTCATACATATAGTCTTCTCTGGATGTGGAAGGCGAGAAGTTTTTTTATACATAAAAACATCAGAGAAGGTACCTACAACCCCCGAGGTGCATTTTTGTAAGAAACATCACATCATAGAGCTTAAGGTTATTTTGTTTGTCACATAAATGCTGGTTTCAAATGTAAAAAACGTATCACTGATGAAACCATACCATCATGGGGAAACTGAGGAATCTTTCACGTGTGGCGACAGTTTGGCTGGAAGTGTTTAAACAATAGATACGTGATAAAAAGGTGCTGGTTTAGCTTGTCTTAATTTCAACACGCTGTACCTGCTGAAGCTTCAAGACACCCATCCGAAAGCAGCGACACATGTATGAGTCAGGGAGCTATGCTGAAGGTTGGAGAAAGGCCTGCAGCTACAGTAGGACCAGGTGAACTAGATCATTTGCTTATTATTACAGATACAGACGTGGGTGCAAAAGTGGAGCATAGAAAGAGGCAGAATAATAAACTGAAACCCGACAGGAGATCCCCATGTGAAGGCAGGAAGTGAATGGTTATTGGTCCCGTGACAACATTGCATGTGTCGTCTCACAGTGAATGTGTTTACATTATGTGACACGCAGTCTGGGCACTTGGTAAATTTGGCTAAGCAAACGCTATGATGATTTCTCTCCATGGGCTTGACAAGCACAGGCGTATAGATACTGGGAGCAGATGGCAGGGGAGTTTTCTGGCAGAGCAGGTTCACATGCAGGAGGGATCTGATATGTATTTAAAGTCAAACTTAAATTTGAATCCTCCACACTTCTTTTTGTTTAAGGAAATATAGAAACTAAAATCATACTGCATCTATTGCCGTGGTACTCAAAGTGGGGCCCGGGTACCACCAAGGGGTCCTTGAGAGGACTCCAGGGGGTCCCCGGCAGAAAGGTGAATTTATTTTCACTATAATTCCATCCATAAGTAACACAATGAAAGTATGAATATTTTAGTCATGGGTTTCATATACTTTCTGTAATAAAACATCTAAAAGCAAAAAATCCTATCAGATGGGCGATCCTGGGACAAAATCTTATCAAATGGGCGTCTGTGGACTCATTTGTGTCAGATCAGGCGTCCTTGACGTGAAAGATTTAGAGAAGAACTGATCTATTGTGCACAATTTTCTTTTTTTGAAGGAGAAACTTATTTGGATAGATTTGTGGAAACAGAGTCGAAGCTGTATGCCTCTGGGGGAGGAGGGGATTCCCATGGCAGTGTCATCTGAGGGTCTTTTTCCATAGTGATATAGTGTTATATACCGGTCCCTCATTTGGGAGAACCCACTGTGCTATTAAGGTCAATCAGTGTTTGTTTGTATAGAAAAGGGCAGAGCTAGCTAGCGTTAGCGATCTGTCTCTCATGGGTCCAGCTGCGGTGATGGCATGCTCTAATGTTTGGCTGTCACCTGGAAATGGGTTGAGCTAGCGAGCTAGGCTCACTGTTAGTCTAGCTTGCTAACGTTAGTATTGATTATTTCAGCAATAGCTGAGTCATCAGCAGCTCTCACACACCCAGTGTTGCGTTTGCCTGCATTATATAAAGGGGTGCAGCCACTGTTAGCTGTCTCTCTTTCATGTGTCCAGCTGCAAATAACCAGACCGTGAAAACTCACAGCAACAGCAGCAACAGGTAGTCCTGTAACCTCAGCACTCATTCGTTATTCCGTGATTATTATTCATTCTGTGAATCAAGGAGTAACGTGTGGCGTGCTCAAATCACAGATGGGACCAACACCATGAAGCACTGTACGATACGTGCTCAGTAGCAAACAGCAGACACACATACAATAAAACTATAATGTTGCTCCTAATCAGCTCAAAGTGTGTGTATATACACACACATATCAACTTAAAAATCAGATATTGCAGGTTTAAATGTATTGAGATTGGTAATTAGAATTTTGACTAAATGGTCAAAACAAACACACATCCAGGATTTATATCCTCTATAAAAAATAATTTTACTTTATTCAAATAACTAACTGCTATGATGTTTCTCTGGTCTGAGGAGAAGACGACCATCAGTCTTCATTAAGCATGCTGTGGCTGTGAGCTAAGGTAACAGCCTCTGATGGATGACACCTTTAAGTTCCCATTAAAAGGTAAGCAGTGCTCATAAGTAGTTTCAGATTTACACTCAGGCTGAGAGAGGTGAGCCGCCTGCTCTACAAAGACAAAAGCTTGTGCTTCTCAACACAGGCTCCCAGCAAACACTCAGTTATTTTTATATCCATCCTCTTTTTTCATGAGAATTGAAAAGATCAAGAACGCGGCGTTTGGGGACCTCAAAAAATCAAGAGCAGCGCTAATATGTTTGAAACGCTCGAAGCACTTCACCTGTTTGATTAACTGAAGCGTTGCTCTAGTTGCAGAGCTGCGGAGGTCCAAAGGTCCTCTTCGGAGACCAACCCATGAGGCCTGGGGTTCCCATGAGGCGAGGACAGCGGCAGGCTTTGACTGAGGATTGAATAAAACTCCCCAGACGCACCCAAGAATAAGAGGCCACTCCAATGTGTTCAACAAACTGAGAGGCAAATCCATCCATCCATCGTCAACCGCTTATCCTGCGTACAGGGGGCTGGAGCCAATCCCAGCTGACATCGGGCGAAAGGCGGGGTACACCCTGGACAGGTCGCCATTCCATCGCAGGGCCACACATAGACAAACAACCTAAGGTCAATTTTAGAGACACCAATTAACCTAGCCTGCATGTGTTTGGATGGTGGGAGGAAGCCACCCGGAGAGAACCCACGCAGACACGGGGAGAACATGCAAACGCCACACAGAAAGGTCGGGGCAACCGGGGTTTGAACCCACGACCTTCTTGCTGTGACCGCCGTGCCGCCCTCCGAGAGGCAAATGTATAAGGCAATTAATCAATTAGTTGATCAACAGAAAAATATCCAGCTGCTGTTTTCATAATCATTTAAGTAATTTTTCAAGAAAAAAAAACGTATTCCCCGACTTCAGACTATGACAGTAAACCTGAACAGGGCTGCAACTAACGATGATTTCTATTATTGATTACTGTGCTGATTACTTTCTGGATTGATCGATTAATCGTTTTGTCAATCAAACTTGAGAAAGTAGTGAAAAATGACCATTATAACATCCCGCAGCTCAAAAACATGTATTCAAATTGCTTGTTTATTTCAACCAACAGTCCAAACCCCAAAGATATTCAGTTTGCCGTCATCATTCATTTTTTATGTTGATTGACTAATTGATCAATGGAACAATTGTTGCAGCTCATAAACCTGATAATTTTTCTTGGAAACAACCAGCTATCTGAAGACAGCTTCAGTTTTCTGACATTACGATTTTATGGAACAAACCAATAATCAAGTAAATAATTGGAAGATTAACTGAACGTTTAAATGAGAGTAAGTTGCAGTTGTTTACGTTGGCAGCAGCAGCATTATGTGGTGTCCAAGAAGAAGTAAGATGAGAACAAAACGGGATTTATTAAAGCCGACTGAGGGCAGACGGAGGTAAACTAGTTCCACCCCTCCTCCACCCACCTCTCTGCTCCGCCACCTCTCCTCTCCCTCGAGTTGAAGGTTAATGATGAAGCGATACGGCAGAGGAATACAGATCAGGGAGACGTGGATGGATGTGGAAAGAGTGCTAAACCAGTCCGGAGCAGCTGTGGCGAGAGATTATGAGTAACTTTCAGCTACTAGCAAACCTCGGCCTTAAAGAATGAGGTTGATATATTTTTCCTGTTGTTAATAAATCCCATTAAAAACCAACAATTAATTGATCCTACTAACATACACCATTAGATTTATTATACCGTCTTGCTGCCCCAAATACAAAGTGTGGATTAATCCGCCGCTGAAAATAGTCCCCAACAAATGCACTATTTCCTACTGTCTGAGTAACGTTACGTCTTCAGTAGGAACCAATGGAGGAGAAGTCACAGAAATTTGAGAGATGGACAAAGGTATTTTAGATTTTGATCTTTTCATGGCATTTGTAGACAAAGAAAAATACAGAATAACACCAGCTTTATCCTTACTAGTCTTACTCTCCACTGGAATATGTGTTTTAAAAGTGTGTGTGTGCAACTGTGTGTCGATTGAGCTTCTTCTATCCATGTGGAAGGTGAAATGAAAAACGTAGCCACATTCCTCGCGGTGTCTAACACTGCTGACCTGGAAAATACCTGGGCAAAACTCCAAGGCTTCAACCAGCAACAACAGAAAAACAAAGACTGGCTCGGTTGTGGGACATTAACATCTACTTCCTCCGTTAATATTCACTTTGACTGGGTCTTAATTTTATTCAAGTGTGGCCACCGTAGTGTGAAACAATCTCTCAAAATGGCAGGTTTTGCCAGTGCCTGGTCTCTGTGAAACCCAGCCAAGCGTTCGTTTCAAAGCATGAGCACGATGTAGCTCCAATAAAAATTGATCTTGCAGAGCAGAAGCATATTGAGGTGCTATGCATACACCATTAATGCTGATCAACAACCTGCAAGGCTGAGCGTGGTGTGTGTGTGTGTCTATGTGCTTTCACTCCCTCACTGTACTTACAAAGCTTTGCATCATTCAATAAGCGTGCCCCAATTCATTGATTCTTCATAAAATTGCAGATGAGAGAGCCGGCCGCCAGTGATCAGTGTGCACAGAAGGCCTGAGGCTTTATGTATGCATCAGCATGTGTGTATAAGAGATAACACAACTTGTGCTTTGAAATGCTAAGCTCAAGTTTAATTCGATATAGTATGCTGAGTTTAGTGGATAAGTATGAACATATGTACTGTATCAAAATATCAGAGATTTAGTTAAAGCGGCTATAATCGATTTTCTTACAATAATAATATATCAGATAATAGGAGTCGGAGGTGATCTAAAACTAGGATAAAAGAATTGATATTGCTAATAATAAAGATTTTGTCTGATAAATACTCACACATGATAATGTAGCAGTACTATACAGTTACTTTTGATACTTTAAGTACAGTTTTGCAGACAATACTTTTATAATATTTCTGTATAACTTCTGTGTTTTAAACAGGACGTTTGCTTGCAATGAAGTATTTTTACACTGTGGAGTTTGTACTTTTACTTACGGATCTGAGTACTTTTTCCACCCCTGCAAATCATAAGTATGTAATGATGACTGCAGAGGGAGTAACACCGGATGATCGCCGAGCCAAATCGTTTCTGGGCAGAGCCGGCAAAGTATTGGCTGAACTCATTCCAGAGATGACAGAAGTTCACCAGAGAGACCTGGAGAGATTTCACTGTGTGGTGACAGTGCGCCACTCTGCCAGCAGAACCAAACCCTTTTAGATATCACGTGATGAAAACTATAGATACACAAGACTTGGTAGACCACAATCCACAGACTCCAGTGACAACAGACTATCGCTCTCCATCAGCCCTCTATTCTATGAAGCAACATGCCTGTGACAGACATGAGTACCCAGTCTCAAATTCTGCACGTCAGTGTACAAAATGACAGTAATGTTGATGTAAACTCACTAATAACCATGAGTTTTAATTGGCAGGGTTGTGCTAACACACACAGAAAAGACAGAATGTCCCTGTAAACGGATTAAACAGGATTTTAGGATTTTTCCATTCCCAAAATGAAAACATATTACTATTCACTGTCACTATTCTTAATTATATTGCTTAGTTTTGGATCTACAGTTCCCATTATTTGGTAGTTTTGGGGGCTGTAAACAGATAGTTTAACATTGTCATAGAGTCAGGGAGTCAAACAAACAAACAAAAAAAATGAAAAGATGCATTTTAGCCAATATTTATTTACATTTCGCCAAATTGGCACTATAAAAGTATGCTGAATAACCTATCAGCAGTCCCTGTTTGCAATGTACCCCTGGATGTACAGACAACTATTACTAAATTACTCTGATACTGAAGAAAACTTAAAAACGTGATGATTCTCAGTTTCTGCAGTTAAAAGGAACACATTTTGTCCATGATGTCTTTATGGATTTATTGACATTTAATCCCAATGAACTCCAAGAAGGAGTACACTTGCTAACGCAAATTGTGGCAATTGGATGCTAAAGTATTTAAAGTACCTTAGTAGCCTCCGCAAGCTGTGCGTCACAGCCACTGATGTAGCTCCAACTGCTGGCAAAGCTGATAAGCAGCCAAATCAGTGGGTCAAACTACAATAACTAAACATCTGTTGTTACCTTACAGTTTGAAAACCTCACTCTAGATGAATAAATAGCAATGGATCAACCAAACATCATTCTTTGATCACTGAGAAAGCTAGTAATCAACATTTACACTGCAGGTCATCTTTAAAGCTAAAAAACAAAATGGCAGACCTCCGCAACAGCACCTCCACGGTCGACAGGACATTGGGTGACCTTATCAGGGGAAGTTGATCTTCTCCAGGTCGAACACTGCGCATGTGCGTAGTCCCTCTCAACAAATGTACAGGTTTTGCTTTCTCAGATGTTTGATGGCTTTCTTAGTCTTCCACATTAGTAAAGTGAATATTGTTTATTTTGGACTGTTGGTTGAACAAAACAAACAATCAGTCTGGAAAATAATCTGCAAATCAATCAAAAAATGAAAATAACTGGTAGTTTCAGCCCAGTTACTTTAATTCCTGGCTGAGTAAGAAGAGTAATAAATGGAGGGTGGGATTCATGTTTTCCCATCAAAGACGAACACTGCATACTAACAGCATTGATGTTTTAATGACCTTTGACCTCACACAGCTCAACAAGAGATCAGACGAAGAGAGAAGGTATGAACTTGACCTCCTTGACCTAAAGTGCAAGCAGCTTAAATGTGACCTAATAACTGGGTAACAACCCCATTACATCATATGTTTTCCCACCATATATAGAAACCATGAATTTCCTTACTGAGGTCTGGTGTCCATTAGTTTACATCTTTAATTATCCCCCCTCCATTTTAAAGTTGTTTTGACGAAGTCAGTGCAGATTCTACGCCTGAAATAACCATGCTCAGCATACACATAAACACTGCAGCCTATACTTTAACGTGTCCCTGAAGCCTGCACTTCAGCCCAAACCTATACCTCAACACCCCCCGTGCGCTGACGTGTATGAGCAGAGACGGGCCGCTCAACATCCACGTCATGTTTAAAACCTTCAGTGTCCCGAAGAGGCTCATCGAGGCCTGAGATGAAGCTACTTCAGATGTAACTGAAGTAGTGTCACAATCAAAGTAAAATTGTTGGATTTCAAAAGTGTTCATGAATAAGCAGTTAAGCCTCTTATGTTGACCACAACGCTGGAGTTTTGTCTTAATGAGAACCATGCTCGTGTCGATCCACGAATTTGGTCCAGATTGAAATATCTCAACATCTATTTCATGGATTGCCGTTTCATTCATGTTCCCCGGTGAATGAATCCTAATTACTTTGGTGGACTTTTTTACTCTAGCGCCATCATCAAGTCAAAATGTTATTTTTACCTACTTAACATTTAGCTCAACCACACAGAGCCTCTAGCATTGCGGTGGACTAGCCTGGCTTTATATTAAGGCAGCGAATGCACCAGGAAATATTAGCTCATTTCCTTTACTATTGTCAAATCTTGCATGACCTGAGCTCAAACAGAAATAAACATATTGTAATTGCATATAAGATGTAAGCTATTGCTACATAGCTGTTTTTAGTAATAGTAAGTGGTAGTAAGTGCATTAACGTGTTCTGTCTTTTCTCAAGTCACATACGCACATGGATGACACGCCGACAAATCTCGGAGACAAATCTCGGAGCAGATCTCTACCTTCAATTTCAACTTTTGCTGTTTTATTCTGTTTGTGCATGTTTCATCCAATCATGTTTAATTTAGTGGCATCATCAAGTCAATTTTATTTTAACCTGTACAATACTTTGTTTTATGTCTAAATACGTTCCCATCAGCCTCAGCGGTACTTTGAGATAAATGCTAGTAGACAATGTGAGCGTGCTATCAAGCTAAACTGACACGGCTGTAGATTATTAGATTTATAGTGAGGTTGTTTGCATCTGTGCATAAACTGAAACCTGTTCAGATGCCAATAAAAGTTGATAAATGACATTTTGCACCACAAAAAGACACTGATACTGTCTAAAGCTTTTAATTCAGGCCCTATATCCAGCTGTTTTAGAGAAATTGTACTTAAAATAGTGGTTTTATTTGGGATATGTGTTTATGTCGTGTTATTAGTATTACACAATGTCATGACATTAATCTAAGTATTACAGTCTTATTATTGTATTAAATCAAGTATAACATGCTCCATTTTAATGGCCTGTAAATCTTTTTCCTTTTTTGCTTCATTGGTTTTGGATTTTCTTCTGTAATGAATCTAGAAATCTCAGTAGAAGCTACAGTTTCTGCACACAGGATGCATTTCTGCTTTATGACCCTGAGTGCAAACTGAATTAGACAAAAGGCTTTCATGTTCTCAGCTGCTTCTCTGCATGAAACCCACAGCAAAATGACTTCACACCAGAGAAGCTCGTCTTCCTCTGTGAGTTTAAAATGATAATGGGGGTTGATGAATTGGGCGCAATAAAGACGCTGTGTGTGTCTGGGATTTGTTTAGTGAAGATCTAGTTTTGGACCCTGTAAAATCTTTCTCTTTGTGATCATATAAAAGAAATCTTAATAATTTTGACTTTGAACTTATTCTGCTTATGTTGAACACACTTAATTACACTACAGTCAACATCACACAATTTATAAAAAAGCAGATTTTAATCTTCTTTCATGTATTAATCACTAATAGTCTTTCAATTTAATGAGCAAAAGGACTAACTTTCCCTTTCCCACTTTCAATTAGGCAATAAAACTGCTGATGGCAACCAGAGCAACACTAAATTACCAGTTTATGAAGTTTTAATTACTGGATAGGCTCTGCAGCAATAGTTTAAACTGCAAAAACTGCATGCATTGTTTTCTGCCTTTAATGTTTGAGTTTTTGTTGTTTTATGAAATGACAAATCAAAATACCCCTCATCCCAGGGTGATCTCTTAAAATAGCTTTTTGTGTGTTTGATAAACAGTCCAAAATCCAAAAATATTCCATTTACTATAACGTAAGACAAGGAAAAGCAGGACCATCTCACATTTGAGATCTGGAACCATTAAATTATTGGCATTTTGCTTCAAAAACTACATAAACCGATAAATTGCTCATTTCAGCTCTGTATTTATTATTGTTTGGTATTAAATTGCCTACAGCCTTAAGCGTAGTAGAGCACACTTTGTTTGGTGTTATTTGGTGTTTGGTGTAGCCCACCTTGCAGCTCAATAACATCACCACGAACTATGATATTGGCTACAACCTGGGGAGGGAGGTGGAGTATCCTTCAAGTCTAAACTGGAGAAGCTACAGTATTTACTCTTGTAAGAAAAAATGGCTTCCTTTATCTTTGCCCTGATTAACAGTGAGGGTTTGTTGTGGAGGACGAGGGTCCACAGCAAATGTGTGCCAATTCATTTCCTCAAGGTCTGCTGCGAGAAAACCTCCCTCCTCTGGTACGGCCCACACATGGGGAGATTACATCTTTTATTTATCACTTCTTGCCTCTATTTTTCCAGCAAATTCCAGGCTGGGGTGCAATCAGCCAAGAAAGAAACCCTCCCTGTGTGTGTGCATGAGCACTACTGTTATTCCTCTTTGTGAGCATGCAGATCGAGCCCCTTCACTCTCTGGCATAACAACCCAGATTCTGTTTCCTCCCTACAGAAGCATTTCCCAGTATCTGGGAATATATAGGCCTCTCATTTTGGCAGGACAGAGGCTGGCGTGTATTCCCTGTGGCCTCTCACAAAGCCCACATGAACCTCCTGCATTTAGCAGTGGGGGAAGAGGGACGACTCATGCAGAAACTCAAGTGTTCAGATTGCATTACAATTCAAATTAACCATGCAGGGTAATGGGATTACAGTCCTCAACGCTCCCTGAGAAGGTGTCCCGAGGCTGGTGAACTCACAGGTGACAGACGCTGCAACACAATCAAAGACTCCAGACTGACCATGTCATGATAAAGGCTGCGAACTGAAGTTCGTCTTCATTAAAATGAGCTATTTCGACACCACGTCTGCTTCCCTCACAGCCAAAGAGCTCTCTGTCGTCTTCTTTTCGATCACAGATACTCACAAAGACACAACCCTGAACCAATTGGCTGTGGACTTGTGTGAATCATGGCCCATTTAAAAGAATCGCTGTGCTCAATACGCTTCCTCCTTCCAAATCTCTTCTACTTAACAAGGGAGTGAAAAGATGCTTTTGTCTGCCTTCCTTTTGGAGGTGACGGGAAGCTTGAAAGACACAAATGAACATGAAAATAGGAACAAAGTGCCAAACTCACAATAGGAATGCTGGGCATTTGATATGCATGCTGCAGTAATTAAAATCTCAAAGAAGGCCATGATATAAGCACATAAAAAAAATGGTAAGAAAATTACAATAAATGACTAAATAAAATCAAATATTTCTGATTCGCTGGTTGGTGTTTGTGTGTGGAATAAAGTTGTCGGGCACAAGCAGCTGTCAGTTCAGCACACATGTGTCTGTTCCTGTTTCACTCAGGAAAAAAATGTGGGTTTTAAAGAAGCTGACATACAATAACTCCATTCTCGTTTTTGCCATTTGAAAAGAAAGCACACTCACTTAATAATGGTTATTCTGCACTAAAACAACCCACTGATAATAACACCGTGGATACACTAGATCTAAAAATAATAACAACATGTGAGACTGCATGTTTGGCTGCTTTCCAACTTAGTAATTCACATTTATCAACCACTCTTTGTGACGTGCTGATGTTTCATGTACAATTATTATACAACTTCTCAACTTTCCCACACAGAGCAACTCATTCAAATGTAATGTGTGTCAGTTGAGACCCAACCCAACACATGAGCACTTCCCTCATTACTCAATAGTTTATGTAATCTTTTAAGTGATTTTTTTTTTAAAAAAAGGTCATGCTGTTTTTAGTGGTTTCTAAATAGCAGAACTTGTGTGAGACATCAAGTAGAACATTTTATTACAAAATACAAAAAAAATTGCTTTAATGCGCCAAAAATGCGGTTTTTTTTAAGTCTATCAGCTCAATAAATTCAATTTATTATTGGGATTAAGGACACGTGAAGCACTTTTAGGTGCTTTCTGATGATAGTAGTCTCCCATGTTCTGACCCCCAACAACCACCTTCAAAAATCTTTGGGACTTTCGTGTCACGGGTGAATTTAACTAACATTTGCATACTTTGTTTTATGCCTCCACATCCAGCAGCAGACACCAGCAGTGGTTATTTATACTTATTCTGCGAAAGTGTCTCACTGAAGTCTGGTGGTGTCAAGAGATGTGGAAATGTGGGAATTCCTCTTTTTGTTAAAGCCACAGCTTGATTTTCAACGCAATTAGTGGATTTTTAAAGGCTTTGTACCCTCCATTTCACATTCAAACTGCCCCAAGCAAAACAGGATTTAAATGCCCCAGCCGCACATTCCCATTCAGGCACCCAGCAGCAGATTTAAAGCCCCATTGTAGCCTCTCCTCTGTCGCTTCACCCTTTGTTGTCACTTTATCTACCTACATTGTACGAGCCACTCACATTTAATCATTAATATAGGTCAATGCTGTTGTTCTTTTTCTGTGTGATTAATGTGTCAGGAGGCGCTTGTATTTGCACTCGGTGTGCCCCGGTCCCATCACACCACTCACCGACTTGCAGTACGTTGTCCACGCAGCCGCTCTCCAGCAGAGCGATGCCCCGTCGGAAAGGCAGCCGCGTCTCGTCGCTGCTCTCCCCGCTACTTCCGATCTCCTCCCCGCCGGTGTTGAACGACGAGTACATGCAGATCTCCCTCTCGCTCCTCGGGAAAGACCAGTAAACGATCCGTCTCTGGACTGGCTCCGGAATCCGCTCGAAACGCTCCTCTACCCGTTGAAACGGCCACTTCTCCGCGACTTTCCTCGCCGCGATGTCCAGGAGGGTCTCCGGGCTCTGGGTTTTGCTCGATTCGCCCTGGTTGGACGCCGAGCCGCCACACGGCGCCCCCGCGGCCCGCTGGCCTTGTCTACACGTCGCATTGTAGCCCGTCCGACAGCAGAGCCGTTTGGCTGGGGGCTGCTGTACGCGCTCCGCCATGATAGCTCCGCTTTAACGGCGACGGAGGAAGTCAACGCACCATATGAACGGGGGATAGGGAAGGGAAAAGGTTACCCACGGCTTGATTGTTGGCCGTGTATGGCCAAATCATCCTTTTATGGAAACATGGGGGCAGGGCTTCTCCGGGCTTGTCAAACCCCTTTGTTGACAAATGAAGGGGAGGCGGGGTCCGCCCGGTTAGCTCGGTGCTAAATAAGGACTGGAGGGCGGAATTCCCACACGGCCGCTAATCCTTTGTGAGCCACATTCAAGGCCAGAATGAAACGCTTTGGAAAAAAAAAAAGGGGGTTGTAAGAAGGACCGGCTCTGCTTTTAGGCTGTGGGTTTTAACCGGTGGGCGGGTTTTTTTTTATATATATATATATGTTACAGACGGAGAAGACGGAGCGAGCTGCTTTGTCTGGTGGTGAACTAGAAAAGCCGGACTGAGAATGGGCGGGCGGTGATTGGCCTGTCAACACAGGAGCCTCGTGGTTTTGGGGGAGGGGGCAGTGAACGCAGCACCGCCCTCCCCCGTGTGACGTTTAAAGGTCCGCTGGAATGTGGATCCGTTTAAAGAAAAATAAAAACGACCCGTTATGGGAAATGTAGTATAGTAGAGTGTGGAAAGAGAGAAACTGGAACAAAATATGTATGTGTGTAGCTTAATAGCTCGTACATCAAACAGTGGCTCTTATTTTCTTTAGAATTACAATCGCAAGAATATATATATATAACAATATGGTGGAAGAAGTAGCCTACTGAGTATGGCAAGCCGTTTTAACATTTATTTCTCAAAACTTAGGCCTACTGCTTGCTATTTAAAAGCTACACAATAGTACTTATTTATTTCTCACTAGTAACTATTCCCGTTTTACTAGTAACAATTGATTAGATACTTGTACTTAAATTTTACTTACTACTACTAGCAGCTACTACTACTGCTAATAATAATACATTTTATTTCTATAGCGCTTTTCAGGACACTCAAAGACAATTTACATGTAAAAGCAGAAGTTATGTACACTTAAAACCGATTAAAAACATAAACAGCATAGTATAAAATATACAAACAGTAGATAAAAACATGTGGTGCGACCATATAAATAACAAAACAACAAACAGCAGCAGGTGTAATATAACATTATTTAATGTTATAAGTCAATCTAAAAAGATGGGTTTTGATAAGTGATTTGTGAGTGAGTCCATGGTGCTGCAATCTTCGCTACTAGTAACTCTTTTTTAGTAACTAATTGCACATTTTGCCATTTAAATCTATGGGGCTTTGCAGTTCAGATATCACCTATTCATTATTTACTAGGAACTGATTGAATAGTTACCAGTAACCGTTTCCATTTTACTAGTATATATTATTTAGATACTATATTATTTAGATACAACATTTTTTTAGGGTACCAGTAAGAACGGAAATGTTGCTATCAACCAGCCATTTTACTAGTCATTAATTAATGAAAACTAAATTCACTAGTAAAAATGACTTGTGAAAATGTAGGCTACTAGTAGTCTATCTAAATAATAAAATAGTTCCTAGTAGCCTAACTAATGGAATAGTTACCAGTAATTACAAATTAAGTACCAGTATCTAATCAATTGTTACTAGTTAAACGGGAATAAGCCTTGTTACTAATAACTAATAAATAAGTAGCCTACTAGCTTTTAAATAGCAGCCAGTAAGTTTTAAGGAATAAATGTTAAAAAGGCTTGTGACATACTGAGAGCCTTTATTTAAAGGAACAGTAACATAATACTATCAGTGTTCAACAGACGGTGTTTGTTACCTTTGGAAAGAATCAGGCTATCTGTTCCTTCCTTTTTTTCCTCTCGTTATGCTAAGCTAAGCTAAATTTAGCAAAAAGCTGGCTGCTTAGCTTGGTTAGCTTACATTCACATTTACCCTATCAACATGAGAATGGTCTCAATCTTCCTTAACTCTCCATCAGAGTGGCTCTTATTTTGTAGTTAAATGGGGAAAATAATGCAATATAATATACATTAAAATATCTAACGATATCAATTGCTGAGCCAAGTTCTTGTTAACTTTTACAGAGGAGCAACTAAAAAGCATCCTGACTGAAAACATGACTAACTGGCATGGGATGTGCACGGCCCAGGACTGTAGGGCTCTGCAGCGGGTGATTAAAAGTGCTCAGAAGATCATCGGTACCCATCTCCTGAGCATCAGTGATATCGGTGAGGTGAGGTGCCTACGCAGAGCCCAAAGGATACTAAAGGACAGTACCCACCCAGCCACAGCCTGTTCACCCTGCTGCCTCCTGGGAAGACATATAGAAGTTTCTGCTGCCGCACCACCAGACTGCAGAGCAGCTTTTCCCCCCAAGCTATTAGACTTCATCCTCAGCTCTTCTCCATTGAGTATAGTTTATTTCTGTCTACCATTTTATCATTTGCTTTTGTGTATATTGTCTGCTACGTAGCAGAAGTGAGTTACAAACTTAATTTCACTTTACAGCCTGTTGTAAAATAAACCTACCTTGTACAATGTGGTGGAAGAAGTATTGAGATTCTTTACTTTTTAGTAACTTCCTCGAATCTCCACTGGTTGGCTGTCAACTACTCAAAGCCATATGGCTGTATTCAGAACTACCTACTAGATTCTACCGGTGACCTCAGTATGCAGTACGTACTACATAATACATGCTTTTTATAGTATTATGCAGTATAAAACTGTAAAATTGATTTATTTTGCGACATGCCAGGCCAGATTTCCGGAAAGTGGAAATAAACAATAGGAGGAATATAAATGTAAGGAAAACCCCTGTATCAAACATAACGGTCTAGCTAGCTGCATTTGTCCCACTGTTAAGGCCAAATCAGTACATACTGCTAGTACAGCCGTAGTCTGACACATACTGATACAAGATTTAACATGCTAATCAGTGAGCTTTAGATGTGCTACTAAGATTTTTAATCTGCAAAGTAACTTTAGCTCTTAAATAATTGCAGTGGAGTAAAAAGTGTATTTATTACCTCCAAAATGTTCTATGCACTATATGTACGCCTTGCAATTGTACATAAGTAGAGTAAATACACTTAGTTCAGTCACTTATAATACAATGCAACACACAATGTGGGCTTGTTCTTGTTTCTTTGACCCTGATTACTACATGAACGTTCTCACCTCAGGCCAACTGGACACAGTTCAATAGTCAGGTTGTATTTGCCCAGTTGCCCTTGGGGCCCAACTGCTGGATTTTTGTTTTACCAGCTGGTTAATTGCATTCCCCTGTCTCAGGTGTTAACTAGTCCTTGAACAGTGAGCTATTGTTGAAACAATACGTCCAATATGAAAACATTTTGCACCGTTTTTCATGTTGAACTGGCGTGTGTGACACCAAGCAGTAGTTCTTTGGTCTCTGACAGGTGATTAAGACAATTTAGTACGATGAGAATTATGATTCTGTCACTCATGTGACTACTTATGACCTTAAAGGAATAGTTCATTTTATGGTGGAGAGTTCAAAGAAGTGAAGACTGATACCACGCTCATGTCTGTATGTTAAATTTGACAGACTGGAAACAGAGTGGTATCAATCTTCTGCATAAATGTTATTCAGCCAACCAGTAATTGAACAACCACAAGTCAGTTTCACAGCAGCTCGAAACATGATTTGTCTGCAAACATTGTAGATAAACTGGAGCTTTTTGTTTTTGTTATTTTACCTCCAGGTGCTTCTGATGCAGTGCTGTCACAGAGCATATTCTGTCTGTCATTTAATTAGAAGCAGAGTCTAACAAATGAGTCAGTCTGCTGTTATATTTCTGCTGCACTACAATTCAGACGGAAATATATTATTTATTAGTTTATTTGACAGGGACAGTGTACATTAATTATCATTGCTGCAAATGCACCAGAATTAGCCAAAAGGCTATTTTTCATCCGTTGTCCCTGGACAGATCTTAAAATTTTCTACCTAAAAAAAAAACAACAATAAGAAGATTACAGTGAACAATACAAATATAAAAGAGCAGTAAAACAGATATAACTCTAACTTTAGATATGGTTACTTTGCAAACTAAGCATGATGTATTAGAAGTTCATCATATTTTCTTTACAGAAAACATATTAAACTAGCCTATAAGATGTTCAAATCGGCTTTACCTTGACCAACTACAAGTGATTAACAGTAAAATGTTAATTACACGTGAATGCATCAGTGATAATAATCTAATATATTATAGTAAAACACTCACAGGGGTAATTTTTAAAGTACAGTTTTGCGGATAACACTTGGTAAGTAATGTTTTAAAAGCCGCACTTTTTCTTGTAGTGGAGTATTTTCACAGTCTGATATTGCTATTTATCTTAAATACAGGATCTGAACACTTCTTCCACCCCTGCATTAGCATTCATTTAGACAAATTCAAGGCCAGTATTCGCTCTACTTTTAGCTCTGGTTTGATCTCCACCAACATGTGAGAAAAATATCTGGCTTTTTAGCAGCTTGATGTTCGACTCCTTTCACAAGCTAGTAGCTAACTTTGTGTGTCAGCTGCTTGGTTATGTACAGTGGGTTAATTAGAATAATTTTGACAATTAATTGGATAAAACAAGCATTGTGAAGGTGTCACTTCAATCAATCGTTTAATCAAAAAACTAATCATCAAATGAATTTACAACAGTAAAATTCTGCTTTTACATTGATGCATGAGGATTAATAATCTAATGATAGAATATATAATAGTATAAAAGTCACAGGGGAAATCTTTTTAGCCTCAAGTACTTTTAATACTTTAAGTATATTTTCCTGGTTAAACTTTCACAGTGTTGTATTAGTACTTTTACTTTTATTTACTTAAGTAAATTTTCTGAATACTTTCTACACCGCTGGAAGTTAGACTGCACTTATAGATGCACTACAAACCTTAATTTCTTCAAACATCCCATCCACACAACAATACTTTGTTTATTTCAAACAGTAAAACTTGTGGTATTTTGTCATTCAGTGACAAAATAATTTAAGGAGTCCCAGCAGCCTCAGCTAACGATGTTTCAAAGCTTCTTTTGATCAGCACCAGGGGAACATTTCAGCCCTGATTTTAAACCGTTTTATTCATGCAAAAACACACTGTTTGTCACAGTAATGGGTTTATCTGTCTTGCTTCATCCCATTGTTTTTCCAGTTACAGTACCACCTGCTGCTCCTGCAGGACAGAGTTATCAGCAGCCTCATTTCAACACACTTGCTCCATGCTGTGTAAATGATCTAGCCCCCCTGGTTGAAAATCTTTACTATTGTCTCATTTTACCCTGCAGACAGCGCAGTTGAAGCTCTGTAATGACTGAGCCTATTCACTCAGCGTGGTAGTAACAGTAGGTGGGCTGAGAGAGGAAGACAGCAATATAGACACACATGACACTCTGTCCTGAATAAGATACAGCCACTTTCTAACTGTGTTTATTCTCATGTTTTAGGCATTTGGTTGCATTTCTCTTTAACTGTATTACATTTAAATTTCAGACCCTCATTATGTTAATATGGTTCTCTTTGCTGAGAGTACATACATTTCATCAAGACACCTCATTTATTATTCCATGCTGCTGCTGTCTTTTAATTGTTTTAGCCATGCAAGTGGCGTGGCTCCACGGACGGCAATGTCAGTCTGTCAACCGACGACTGTTTGATCTTTCAGGATCCCCAGGGGATGAATCCTAATGACTTTGGTGATCCCCCGAGTTTTCCTCCAGCGCCACCCTGAGGTTGACATGTGTGGTTTTCTAATAACATTTTGTGATCCTTTAGCCTTTTATCTAGCGCCATCATCGGGTCAAAATCTGAATGATATGTGCAATACTTTGGCTTATGACCAAATACCAGTCTATTTATAATATTTGGAGTGCAATGTTTTGACAGTGACAAAAAGCAGTACTTCTTTGCTCTATGACTGGTAATAAAATATTTACAATGTTGGGCAATCACAGATAAATTGGTTCCTTTCTTGTTATTGGTACTTTGCCTCTATACTTCTGATGCAGTGGTGTCACAAAGAAGATTCTGTGTGTAATTTAATTTAAAAGGTAGCAGAGTATAATAACTTAAGTGAAATACATACATGCAGACTTTGAAAACCTACCAACTCAAAAATAATTAGTCATTTGTTTACATTATTATTTAGCTCAAAGTCCTGCTGTGCCTCTTAGGCCCCATCCATAATACTCCGGACACCTTTTGCTACATTTGCACCTCCCGTCCAAACTAAAACGGCGAAAACGAAGACCTAAAACGGAGAAGTTTGAAAACACTGAACACCAACCCCATTTTTGTTTTAAAAGCGTTTTAGTGAAAACGGGCAAAAACTGAGAATTTTAGAAACGATGACGCAGACGCTCACGTGTTGCTCTCCGATTGGGGTTCATAGCCAAAGTCATGCAAAGCAGAAACACAATGCTAGTGACAGAGTTTTAGATTTGGTATTTTTATTAAAATATATTGTACCGTGCAAATAACACTTATAGCCTATACTTGTATCTACTGTGCATGTGGCCGTATTTACTTTGCGAAGACTCCCAGTCTGTTTTCCGCCGCCCCAGCTGCTTTTAACTCCTGTGTTACATTCAGTAACAGTCCCAGCTCATTATTGTTCCATGCAAAATAAAATCTGGTGTGACTCTTCGTCTGTAGCACTTTATTCTTTCACCAAATCTTCTATAACTGCGGCGTAGACCATCTGCTTTACACCGGTACGCGTATGCCCAGTGTACCTGAACGGCCACTAGATGTGAGTTTTCAGTCATTTTAGTATAGAAGGAGATCAACTCGGATACGCAGCTAAAACGCTGATGTGAACGGAGATTGTATTCGTTTTAATTCTCCATTACTAAACTAAAATGGAGTTGTGCAGATGTGACCTTAGAGCTGCTAGCATGACTGTAAACCCTTACCGGTCGTTCACACATACGGACCCAACAGCTGGGAGAGTGAAAGGCTGAATGGGACCTGGTGTTACAGCCTGGCGCCACCCGCTGAGCTACAGAGATTTAAAAAAGTTGAAAAAAGCTCTACTTCACACAAATTCAAAGTCCTTTAACAGGATGCGTTTGATGTGTGTTTTAATGCCCACAGAAACAGAAGCACAGAGTTGTTTACGACAGTGCTCCACAAGTGGAATGAGCATTGCTTCCAGCGTAGATACAGGTCGCAGTGCAGATCAGTCCTGCTCAATTGGGCGCCATTGTTGTATTAAAAGTGTTTCAACCATGTGTACTGCGAAAAAAGCTATTCTGTATTCAGGGAAACAGAACATGAACTACATTTACTCATTCTCTGGTTCATGGATAGCTTGAACTAAACTCGAACGGAAATAAATATACTGTATAGTTGCATTGAAGTAATTGCTCCAAAGCTGCTTTTTTAATCTCACTGACATGTTCTTTTTACTTTTTATGTTCATTTTTTACACCACATAGCTAGAATTTTCATGGCATGCCTTCAAATCTTGTAACAGATATCCATGCTTAACCTTTAATTTCAACTCTTTCTTTTTTCAGTTTTATTTTGTATGGGCGTCTCTTAAGAATGCATGTGTACCTGAATTTATTGTACCTAACTTAATAAAGCCCATGCAGCATTTCTTGCAACATGCAGCGTAATATGTTAAATACTATTCAGATAATCAGGCCTAAAGAATGCTTTAAGACTCCCATAAACATGATTTCTATGGATGGACTCTCTCCGCTCAGCTAAGACGGCTAGTACGGGTGATAATGACACTCTGGCTCACTCCTGGGGATAATCACACACACACACACACACACACACACACACACATGCACAACACAAACCGTAGTATCCTTTCACGCTGGGTTCATTTGCATTCTCATCAGTATGCATGAAATTTCTCGCTGAACTTTAATACCCTAACTGCTGCATAATACACTTTAATGAGCATAAAAGTGAGCATGACAATTAAAACTGGCATTAATCACTAAACGCTAAGGGGTGGGGATAAGGGGATGAGATGAGAGACAGAGAAGGGAGGGAGGGAGGGGAGGATACTGAGGACTGGGGGATAAAGAGCACTCCTGAGAGGATGGGACGGGGATGGGACTGAGGGAATTAAAGTAAAAACTGAAGAACGGATGGTTAGTATAAAAAGTATAAAAAAGAAGGAGGGGAGAAAGAAAGAGGGGATTGAGGTGAGAGCTCTAATATTTAAGTGTTGGGGAGCTGGCAGGGGCGTCACCACAGGAAACAGAGGATGAATGATGTGTTTTTATCTCACAAGTGTCTGGACGAAGCGTAGCCCCGCTTTTTCCTCCTTCTGCTTTTTTTCCCATTATCATTTCCTGTTTCCTCACTTTCCCCCTTTGTTCCCCTTCCTCTTCAAAGACTGACAGGGAGCACGAGCACCTTTCACAAAGAGGATTATGTTCCCTGATAATGAAAACCGAGCGGTTCTTCCTGCACCTTCCCCCAACCGAGCTTCTTCCCCTCTTCGACACAGATGATTTGAGGGGGGTTATGAATATTCAGCTCAAAGAAACAAATGCACATATGATCTCATTAGGATTTATAACCCCTCCGATCCCCCCTCATAAATGCACTAACAAGGTCAGCTGTAAATTGAAGTCTCCCCATTTTTATTGTTGCATGCGATTCCAGATTTTTGCCGCCAATATTAGACGTGCCGTTGTATGAAATCAAACACAACAAAGAAACATTATGAAACACTGATAAACATGTGCACACATAGAAAAACAGTGGTTAAAGTATCCAAGTACATTTACCCAAGCACTGTACTTGAGTAAGTAAGTGTAATTATTTGAGATATTTCCATTTCATGCTACTTTATACTGCTACTTCACTACATTTTAGAGGGAACGACTGTATCTTTTACTCCACTACATTTATCCGACGGATTAATAAGATAAGATAAATAAGATTTTACATTAAAAACATATGTTAAGCTTATAAAATAACACTTTTTTTATAGATTACATCAGTGGTTTACAAACTTTTCTTGTGGTCACTCCTCTTGTCATGTTTCAGATGTCTATGAGTTGTTTTAAGGTCCCCGAATAGGTTAATAACTTTTTTTTAAAAGTCCAAAATATAAATAGGTGTGTCAGAACGTTTTTCTTCTTCTTTACTCTCCCATGATTCATCTCAAGTCTCATCTTCTGACCCTTTAAAAGGAGCCCCCATTGGTCTAAAATACTGTATATAAAGTCGTTGAAACTAGCTACACCTCGAGCAGCACAATTAGTAGTTTGTCTGTTTGTTTATTAAAAAATTCTTACAAATAACAGTGAAAACTTAATGTTCAGGAACAGAAAAAAACAAGTACTAAACAAGAACTAAATACTTTAACCTAATAAACTGTTCTTCTTCACCTTGTTATCTTTTATAAAACAGACTTGATATAAAATATGTTTTGTGAGACTAAGGAAGAGGACATTTTAACCAAATGAGGATAATTGTTCCATAAATTAGCATCTGATTATCTGATTGAAAATTGACCTCTGATTATCAGATGCTTGAGAAGACGATTGTCTTGTTGAGTAAGTGTGAATCTGTGAATAGATTTTAAAATATGACCTGATATGATCTGGCAGATTTCCCCTCTTTGATGTATGTATAAAAGCACGCATATGGAAAACATTAATATCATACAATGTGGGTACAATTAATAATTTCAGCAATTACATAATAATTACAGCAATTAAATATCAAAATGTCTTTATGCATAGACCCAACACACACACACACACACACACACACACACACACACTTCTTGGTTCAGCTAAAAGGAGGACAAAGGAGGTCAAACACTGTAAGAAATGTGTCAACTCGGCAGTGAAAATGATGATTAGATCATGGTGTGTATGTGTGCGTGAGCGCGCATGGGTGTTAGGAGGAGGCGTAATAAAAACTCCATCTGCATTTCCATAAATCAGACCGGCAGGTTTGTTGTCACCCAGTTGAGAAGCTTGAGACTAAGGCCCCGGTGCCTGTAGGGATTTTAAGACAGTCTGTGTGTGTGTCTGTGTGTGTGTGTGTGTGTGTGTGTGTGTGTGTGTGTGTAACTGTACCCACAATTCATATTCTGCCCTCTGTGTATGTCTCCTTCCTGTTTCTGCCCTCCACCTGCAGATCTCTGCTGCCCACGTCTTTATGCAGCTCATAAAGCTTTGCCCTCTAATATCTCCAGAATATATACCAAAGATTTAAATATATACTGTATGTATATATAATTCTATTATATATACACATATTCTATTCTTTATAAGTGCAATGTTAGGAAAAAGTGGCTTCAACCATAAAAAGGAAAAGAGAAGAAGAAGCAACTTTGCAAGGGGGATAACCATGGAGGAGCCAGAAGGAAAAAGGAGGAGGAGGTCTGATATTAGATTAAAAATTCTCAAAACAAAGTAGGTTGTGATGGCAGCTAATGAGGTACAAGGTAATGCTTATTGAGTTTACTTTTAGAAGTGTTGTTTGCAAGATTGATAACTAATCTTAATGTTGACTGCACAAAATTAGGCTAATTTAGCAGCAGCTGTCCAAAGACAAGACACGGAACAAATATTTAAAGGTATATATGGATATGCACATTTGTATATTGCTTGCATTTGTACATGAACAAACCACATACCATGAATCAATTTAATATAGTTTGAATATTTTAAAACTACATATAAGTATACATGTTATTTTCTGTTAACATGAACTAATAAAAAGTTTTTCACAAAATAAAATATCTTGCCCACATGCACATATGCACAAATAACACCCTCAATAAAGAGTTTAAATGTGGTCCAGGTTTATACATTTGAGATAGAATTAGATTAATTAATAAATAAATAAACATCAACACTAGTGCACTCAATGATTTGTTTTCATTCCAAGTATTTGAAAATCAGAGCATTTGTGCAGCAGAGTTTGTGTGATTCTGCTCAGTCAATTAGTACGAGCTCCTCTTCTATTTATGTAACTTTGTTACTGACTGTAACCATAATCCTTAATAATTCATGCAGGAATGCTAATATAAGACTATTAATCAAATAATAATGTAAGCTACGTGCCAGACATGGTTTTTAAAATGAGCTGTCCAAGTGAATAATTTATTGCATGAAGCTGGTTAATAAATGTTTCAATAATCTGTCTGCTTTCAAAATCTATTAGTGTAACAGATGAACGCAGCTGAATGTTTTCATTCACATCGCACAACCTCAACAACCTTTGTTGTGTGTCCATCTTCTAGCATTTAACATTTCAAGCTTGACCAAGCTGTCACACTGGCTCACTGGGAAATGAAATAAAATATGTTTCTCTCCGTTTATTGCACAGTTTACAGTGTTTAAAACTCATTTTAGAGTTTAGTTTATATTCTGATATAGGGCTGAATATCGTGGAAAGAGGGCTTGTCGTACAGTCCTCACACCATCCAGTGAAAATATTCAAAAGCTTGACCAGTATTACATGGGTAACACTTTATAACACAGACAGCCAGTCATTTATAGTGTTATTTTGTTGCACAAATCAGGTACCAGTAAAATACTTACTAGTTCCTATTGGTACTTAAATGTAGGAACAGTGAAAGTAAACAAGACCAGGGGGGAACAAGGTTCCATCTGGGTGTTTTAGAGACAGTGAGAGTTACGATATGCTACCAAATCTCTAGAAACTCTGGTAGATGGGTTATTAAAGAACATAAATTACTTTAAGTAACCCTTTGCTTCGAGCTTCTTGGCATTGCTGGACCCGACATTGGTGAGTACCGGTCATCATTTTGGGAACATAAACCACATCTTTTACATGTTCATCAGTGATAATAGTTTTACATGTTACTGCATGTTTAGTACACATCATATTTAACTTTTGACCATGAATACAGGTGTGTTTCATACAATTTTGAGCCTTTATTGTTTCATCTGAAATATTTTCTGTGTCTGGTTTGGTTGTGGAGTCTTTTTTTTCCTCTAGAGAACGCTATTTGATATTTCAGACTAATCCTTTTTAAGCTGCACTATTCAATATTTCTATACTAACAATGTGTTAAATGACTGTGTTAAATGACTGTGTGTAATAAAAGTGCAACAGATCTGATACTTTTTCAGATCAGCAAAAACGTTAGGGGGTAAATTCATTTTGAAAAGCAGTACTTTGGCTCTGATGTAGCCACCTCTCTCTGTCTGTAGTCACCACCCTGTATGCGTCCACAGCTCTATCTGATTGGTGACACATCATGAGTAACGGCCTATCAACACTGAAGGCTGCTTGTCCACAGATGAGCAAAGAGACTGGAGCTGCTCCGGTGAGCGAGCGGAGCTGTGTGGCGAAGGGAAGGCAATATGATTGAACCTGCAAAAAACATCACAATCTTATGATCTATTTCAATGATAGCAAGCAGCCCGGTGTCCCGGTTATAGACCATAGACTGAAAAGTCACAGCCTACGGGGTTTCACTCAATGGAAGCGAGAGCGAAGGCTTTTAAATCAGTCCCTCTCCCCTAACCCAATCACTGCGTCTGTCTTTTCTTTCGATTTATGGAATAATTACTTTAAAAAGTATCAGCAGCAGTAAAACTGTTGATGGTTAATCTTTGCAATGAATCTGCGGTTCACCAGCGTGCAGACCATGAATCAACTATGATCTGTTAAACTCACTATGTAGCTCTCCTCAGCACTATGAAGCATTTTAGCTTCTTTATGCAAATTGTTTTGGTTTTCCAGCAAGCAACTTTACTGTTTTGGTCTTGCTGTTTCAATCAGAGGCAGGAAGCTGTTTTCAGATAAAAAGCTCTAAAAAAAATCTACTGCACACGACCTGCTTAGCACCAGACAGCAGACAGACACAGTTAGCATTAGCATTTAGCAGCTTAGCAGCCAGACATCTCTTTCAGCAGTTGGCGGAGACCAAAACAGAGCTAAAGGAGAGAGAAAATTGGATTGATAGCCAGAAGCACGACTCTAAATAAATGGTGTGCTGATCATGTTAAAGGCGTAGCATTGTGCCGTTTCATACGGACGCTGAACAGTATCTTTAGCATCAAATATCTATGCTTTGTCACACTGTCTGAAAGAGTCGGTAATATGACTGTAAAAACAACAAAGCACAGATAATACATGTGTCACTTAAGGTCACTTAAGACTTTGTTCACTCCATCTGATGATTAAGTGAGAGACTTGCACACAGTTCTGCAATCGAGCATTTGAGCATTATACTGATGAATCTTACATCAGCACGTGTATTTAAAGCAAATGCGCTGGTTTTTATCTTTTTTTAAAGGCCCTGAAAACCTATTTTCTCAATCAGCTTCTTACTGTGAGCGATGGGATTAGACATGAAAACACAATTTACTACCAAAGTTTGGACTGTTTTGGAGTCAATTAACAGAGTTTTTGAGCGTTAAACTCTAAATAAATAATGACCAAGGATGTTTTCCCTCAAACTTTAACTGTGATTGTTAATGAAGTTAATCATGAATATTTTATAAGAGAAATACTTTGCATATTCAGGGTCTTCCAGTCACCTTTTCTTATTTATATCCCAAACTTCTTAAATACTACTTTTTCTTAGTGCTGATAGATGTAGTACTGTATCTACTCAAAAATGAGGCTCAGTATTGCACTTATAGCTTTATCTTTTAGTACACCTCAATGCTTAAATAATTTAACATTTTAGGAGAGCCTGTTCCTCCTATATTATGGCTACACAACACTGTTTTCTTGATTAATAGATTAATCGTTAGGTCAGATTGGTTTTGGATTTGGTCCGACCATCAGCCCCCAAACCCCAAAATAGCCAGTTTATAATATAAAGGAGAAAATCCTCACACTAGATAGAGCGGGATCAAACTTTGGGCAATTTTGAAAAAAATATAAAAGTAGTTGCAGATTAACTTTCTTTTGATAGGATAATTAATTAATAGATATCATCATCTTATCAATATCATTTTAGCTGGACTTAGATTAAATTTATGAGCGATTGTGTGACATGTCTCTTAAAGTTTCATCTCATAGATTTATCTTTGATCTTGTCTTGTTTTATTTCCTCATTCCTTATTTAAATAGTGGGTAAAACAGGGGCAGAGGATAGAAAAAAAAAAACTGACCCAGAACCTCTGGGCATGTCAGACACCAATTAAAATTAATTTGAGACTCAAATACGTCTCCAAGCCCATCATTTAACCCTCATCATCATTTATGTTCTATTCAATTACATGAAGGAGTTTTTAAACTGTTACTAAACTGCAGCCTCTTCTCCTAAAAGTTAATCAGAAAGTTTCAGAAAAAGTTTTTTTTTTCCTCCCCAAGACGTTTTTTCTAAAAATCATCTCGTCTCAGTGTGAAGAAAAAAGGCCCCCAAAGATGTCGTCACCCTGCTCGCTGAAGACAGCGTGGGCGGTTGAGTTGTGTGGTGTGTCCCACCTGATCTGATCCAGTGGGTTTGCGGTGGTGAAATTGATCCCTGTGGTAGATACACTGACAGGCCCGAGGAGCCAGTGTTCAAATGAATTGGGAAGAAGAGAAGAAGACGAGAGAGGGCTTTCTGTTTGTTCTGCCTCTAAATTATACAGCACAATGACAGCTAGCAAACAAAAGCATGTGTAGCGAAGAGCGATACCGGGGATAGGATATAACGCAGAGAAATGCTTAAATTACAGATGAGAATAGAAACATCTTTTTTATTTTCATGTTTTTGTTGTCTGTTAAACATTGATGGGAGCCAAACCAGCAGGGACAGAGGCAGCGAGAAAGTGTTTGACCAGTAAAGGAACTGGAAGCCTGCAAGCAATAAACTGGAGACGCTTTCTTTTTATATTTGCCAGCATGAAATATCTTCTAACTTGTTTCTTCTTCTTTTTTTTTCCTTTTTTTTTTTTTTTTTACACTTAATTGCATTGCTTCAGGGTGAAAAAACAAAACAAATGACAGCCAAATGATTGTATCCAAATTCCCTGAATGTGATTAAACATAAATGTGTAAAGTGTCGGCGGGGAGATTTATCCCTGAATAATTGACAATTGTATTATATGCTGTATTATATCGCTGTAGGAATTATACTGCCTTAAAATGCTCATTTCAGTCTGCATGTGTTTTTTAACATTCATGCAACTGAAAAATAATTGAGGGGCCTGCGCGCTGCTGAATATTTCATCCCCCCTCCACCACTTTTTCCAAATTTTCACAGGCTGAACGATGGCTTTTGCACCCAAAAAAAGAAGGATATGAATTTTTCAGGCATTTTAAATAATTAAGCCCAAAGTGTTTGGGGCGGCAAAGCCCTGATAAACTAATCTGAGACGGAGGAGAGAGAAAAGGGTCTGAGAGGGACATTAGAAATTTATTATTTTATCAGCAGCTATTTATTATTAACATAGAGAGATCCCATTAGCATTCATAGACAAAGGGACTCCTGGGAGGATGCCCTGTGGATCTCAAGGTGATACATTAAAACAGAGAAGTTAAAGGAAAGTATCCGCTTCGGCCTCCGAATATATTAACCAACATCTCTCACTCAGTGGAGTCAGCTGGACTTCTTCATTTCCAAGAGGTAGGGTTGAGTGAGAGGACAGCAGATGGCAGATTTAGGACATGAAAATGAATCCTTCTAACTTCACAAAGTCACGTACTAAATACTTGATGTCAGGATCTCACAATAAATACAGTATCAGGGCTGAGGACACAGAGGTCAACATTTTTTCTAAGAATTTGGATGTTTTAGCAAATATTTCCATTTAGATTTTCCTCCAACCTAAACGACGGAATAGGTCGTTTACCTATGCCTCCCAAAGCGGTACATATGAGTGTTTCCTGTACCAGTCCAGCGACAGGGGACACAGCGACCTTAACTACGTTGTGACCTAAGCCACGCAACATTAAACACGTGGTTGTAAGGTTTAGGAAAACGTCGTGGTAAGTAAAAGTAAATTACGTAACTCACGTGAGGGAAGTCACAGAAGTCTCTAACGTTATTGAAGTTAAAAATAAAAATAACTTGGTTTCACATGAGACTCGAACGGCGTTTGACCACACCATCCTACCTCCTTGCGCTGACTTTATAGCTATTTCTAATACGTCGCAGCCACAACAAACATAAATATGGTTATTTACAGTATTTAGATTCTAGTATGAAGTCAAGATATTAAAAACTGCTATAATCCATATTTTTGGCCACAATAGTGAAAAAACTCTGGATGGCAGAGTCGGTCTGTCGGTCAACCACTTTGGTCCAGATATATATCAACAACTGCTGGATGGATTTTCATAAAATTCTGTACACTGATCGTGTCCAGAGGATTAAACCATCATGTCTTTGTTGATCCTCACACTTCCTTCCACTTGTAGCGACACCACATGGCTGACATTCGTGGTTAAGAGTGAGTTAAATATCGCAGCAACTGCAGTACAGACATTCCCGTTCCTCTCAGGGATGAATTGTGGTAACTTTAATTAACTTTTGATTGAGGATTATATTTTTAATATGTCCAATATAACAAATACCTGCAAAACTAACAACATTCCCTTCAGTCACAGCTGTACTTTGTGTTTAGTGCTAATTAGCAACTGTACTTACCATCAGTAAGTTAGCATTGTCTTTGTGTTGCTAGCATTTATCTCAGCACTGTGTGAATTAGTCAGAGCTCATAGCACGGCTCTTATGTTATACTAACAATGGATCAAATTACTCTGTGTGATGTCTAAGGGTGTCTCTCATACAGAGATTTCCCCTCAGCTCCAGAACTTAACTGGTTATTTTAGCCCAAGTTGCAATATTCCCTAAACCTAACTAAGTCATTTTGTGCCTAAACCTAAACACTCACACAAAACGCTTCAGTGTGTCCTTCTGGGGGGCAATTTCCAACAATAATAATAAAAATATTCTCTCTTTTAATTTTAACTTATTAAATAAAGCCACTGTACACTGCCTGCACCACAACAAACAGCAGACAGACACAGTAAGCGGATAGCTGCAGAACATAGTGGAGAATTTAAAGGAAACATATCTCACTCATGGGGTTGATTACATTCATCTAAATAAGTAAAGAAGAATTAGAATTGATGTCATATTAACTCCTAAACTGAGCTAAATTGAGAGACAGTCTCTTTTCATGAACCTTTATTTTTAATTTCTAAAGTTTCGGTGCTTATAGAAATCTTCTTTCTTACGTTATTTAGCAGATATTTATGTTTGACATTTCTGGATAACACAATATTACATTTATAGAACATATAGTAGCCCAACGTATAAGGTAATGTTGTCAATTCCTAGTACATTTACTCATTTAGCTGACGCTTTTATCCAAAGCGACTTAAAATTGCTATACATATATGTCTGAGGTCGCACGGCTCTGGAGCAACTATGGGGTTAAGTGTCGTGCTCAGGGGCACATTGGTGGATGTGTTTCAGTGCAAATTCAACCCAGGTCTCTCACACCCCTTTAGTGTCCTATCTACATTTTCTTTCTCTGGAGATATCACAATTGAGATTACAGGTGCCACATTTCAAACATATTCTAAATAACAAAAGCAAGTATACCAGTAGTAGAGACCAACAAAAGCTAAGAGTGAATATTGGACTTAGATTCACCAGAAACACTCCAAATGGATGCTAATCTTACTATATCAGCTTTGTAAAGTGATAAAATCATCAGTGTTGTGTTTACAGATTGTTGCAATTCCCCCAAACGGCCAAAAAATAGATAAGTGCAGGTTTAATATGGTGGTGGTGACTGATTTCAGTTTAGCATTATATAAATATTTAAATCTGACTACTGTTATGCTACAATAAATAAAGCAGTATTTTCTCACTTTGGAGACAAGACTTTGCAACAGAAACCTTCAATTTTTTTACATAAAATATAATAGCGCAAATAAGAAAACACTGGCATTAGTGGTTGGCATGAGGGTGGCGTCTGGGAGAATGTGGACTCTTTGAAGCCTTTTGAAGTCTGTCAGAATGTACAAAGACTGAGCAAAGTCAAGCGTGACCAGACAGGGAGGTGTGTAAGACGAAAAATGAGATCCAATACATGTCTGCTCGATGTAAGAGAGCACCTACATTGATGGGTGGAGAAGTCTACCCCATCCTTTTCTCTCAAATCCCACAAGAGAGGAGGGGAACAGCTGAGAAAGACATCCAAACCCTCCCCCATCTCAGCCAACAACAGCCTACACACACACACACACACACACACACACAGCACATGGCCTTTATGAAAATATCCTAAATTCAATCAGGATCTGCAAATTTCATGAGCTGGCCGCCGTCCTCCTGAATTTCTGAATGGGCTGTCTAAACAATCTTGGCTCTGACATGTGACACTCTGAGCGCTGAATCAGAAAAGAATCAGCTATTCCAGGCTGAGACCGCCTTCTCTCTGTTATTAATCTGTTCTTATCTCACACCTTCTCAGCAGCTCTCCTCATACAGTAACCCCTCTTCTGTATCCAGCCCCAAAATCTCATTACACTTGAAATTTGAGGGAACACTGTAACACCACCAGGATTGTCTATTATCTGGTACTTGGAGGGAAATTGAAAAGAAAAAAAAAATACTATGGGCCAGATTAACTAAAGATTTGCGTGAGTAAAAACGTGTGAAAACTTGATATCACCAGCAAATTAACACGGAAGCTGATCTACTAACGGCGTGCACCCAGAATGACGTCGTCCAAAAGGGCAAGATAGCGCCTGTTGTTCATTTTGGCAGAGTGCATGTCTGCATGATAATAATTTACCCTTTAAGGACCCAGCGCTCCCTGGTGGAAAGTGTTTTGATTTTTCTTTTTAATATAAACATTTTTGAAAAACAACAACAACAATAATTACTTCTTTTAAGCATATGTGTGTTTAAAATGCACAATAACGTGTAATATATAAAATGTAAATAATTATGTTTGGGGGGGGGGATTAGCTTCCTGCTCATCCACTAATCTCTTCTGGGGCGATTGAAATATCGCCCAGGCAGTACAGCGGCGCAGCCAATAGCTGACAAGATATGCCCATAGCAACATAAATTGAGCCAATCAGCATCCTTGAATCTGATGCCTGAAGGGCAATAAATTCTGGTGGTAGAGAAGGGACACTCAAAGATCAAAGAGATCAAAGAGATTGGCTCAGATCAACCTGACATCAAACTGAACACAGCAATGCACAGCAGTACTGTCAGCTAAATGCTAATGATAGCATGTGAGCATGCTAACAATGACAACGCTAACATGCTGGTGTTTAGTAAGTAACATGTTTCCCATTCTCACTATTTTAGTTTAGCATGTTAGCATGCTAACATATGCAAATTAGCAAATTTAAGACTTTTGATTAATATACATGCACTGTCACTTTTACTGTCTTGTTTGTTCTTCCTGGTATTTTATATTCAACTATTTTTTTTATTGTATTTAAATGTCTTTTTATACTGCAGCCGACAGAGAGGTTTCTTTTATTTGAGAGTTAGCCAGTAATCCCTTGTTTTGGAGAGATCTCGTTTTGTTGCATTGTGTTCATTGATTTACGCAACACCCACTTGCCTGATTTCTGGTTTATTGCGTACTTCTCTTCCCTCCAGCGAGCCGGACGGAACACAAATTAAAATTATGAGCTGAAGAAAAGTCAGAGGATTGCCAAAGCTATTAGAATTCATGTGTGAACCATTAACCTCATGGTGGCGGTGGAGAAAAAAGTCGAGGGATTACCAAAGTCTAAGATTCATCCTCTGGGGAACATGAATGCCTGTGCTAAACCATCTAGTCACTGTTGAGATATTTTACAAGATAAGGGAAACCTGTGACCTGCAAGAGTCGCTGGATGAAAGGTGTCATTGGAAAGGATTCATCCTCTGGGAGCCATGAATGTTTGTACAGATTTGATGGTCATCTGTCCGATTAGTTGTTGAGATCGTTCAGTCTAGACCAAAGTTGATGGACCAACCTGCAGACCGACGTTACCATTCACACTGGAAAAAATGAGGATGAAACTGAGTTTGACAGGCGAATGTATGACATGACAAAACGTGTATGTTCTTGACAGGTTCATTGGGGGAAACATAGACAAGATTAAATAACTATGTTTGATTTCATTTTCAATTATAATTTCGAGATACATTTAAGGATTTTACCTAAGCTCTTCTCTGCATTTTCATAGTATTTCCACATTTTCTGTTTAATTTCTCAAGAAAGAAAATTCCCTTATTTTAACCAGCGCCATGCAGCCAGTGCAAAGGATTCTGGGTAATGTCAGTGAATATATGCCTGGAGTGGTGAAGCTCCTCTGTGACCAAATACTCATCTCCTCTCGCCCAACAGAACCCATTAATATTTCAAATTAATGCAAATAACCTTAAATGATGAATAATTGCCCCATATCAAAATTCAATTACTGTTAAACACTGACGAATTGCTGATTGAAAATTATGAATAATTTCCTTGACAGAGTGAGAAGGACTGAGGTAAAATGTCAGAACAAAAGAAGGACTTCACAAAACACATTGGAAGTTTGTTTATATATCAGCTATTCACTGTGCAAAGTGAAATGTATTTTACAGTTTAACCCTCTCATGCATGAATTATTAAAAACATTATCTAGATTTTTTGAAGATTATTTTTATTACTCAAAATTGGGCTAACACACAAATCCATTTACATTTATTTTTTCAAAATTCTGTTTTGATTTTTAATTATTTTACTGTCCCCGTATGTGGACAACAAAAGGAGTTACATGCATGTTTGTTTTACCTTGACAGACCTCCTTGAGTAAAAGTCTTTCACAGATATGCCTGAGACATTTAGCACATGGCTATCACAGTCGGCCATCTTGGATTAATGAGGTCATCAAGCAATAAATATTTGGAAATCAAGACTGTTGCAGTGTTGCTATCAATCAACCGACACTGTCCTCAAATGACTTGGACATAACCATGATATAGTAAACCAAAATGGAGTTAAAATAACTAACTGTTCACAAATGTGGACACCAGGTATGAAAGGTCCCCATTCAGTCCATTTTTTAACAAAAAGAACGTCATATTTTAATAAGATATGTGTAAGAAATACCAAAAAGACCACATAGACTCAGTAAAGGCACGTTTTCACATGAAGTAAGCAAAACCTGAAAGATCTTTTTTATTCTACGTGGCTCATAGACTGTATAAAAGAAATGGACGTAGTCACTGGGACGTCACCTTACACTTTGAAGCCTCGAGTTTGGTGTTTTGGTTGTCGCCATCTTGGTTTTATGGAACCAGAAGTCACCATATTTGGACGAGATGGTGGCGCCAGCTAGTTTTGTTAGCAAGGTGTGTCTGTAATTCACGTTTACTGTGATATTAACTGGAATGGCTAGCAAAACACAGGCTTAAAATTAAATGCACTTACCAGAAAAAAAGTGAACAGCTGACTCCTAATAAGCTTTTTCAAAAGGTGCTGGCTCTATCCTGATTGACAGGTCGCTGACTTGGTCGCCCCGCCCTAAAGCATCCCCTGCTTTATCGTCTATTTTCCTCTAAAAGGGATCATAATTTACTAAATGAACATGACGCTGTGATGAAGGAGACTTAAAACTAACGATTGAGACCATAAACTCATTAGGAAAGTGTTTACTGATGTAATGAATCAAGTGAGAAGTAGTTTAATTTTACCATTAAGTCCAAAGTAATCGACTTTGCAACCAGTAGAGTCGCCCCCTGCTGTTTAGGGCACTTCCGCTTTGGTTTCACTTTTCAGACCCGGAGGTTCCTGCTTAATGTGGACAGACAATTTGTAGAAGAAACATTAGCACGGTTTTCATCAAGATGCAGCACAAACTTTAACAGAACAGAAAGAAGGCATGATTAAATGCACATTTCCAAAAATAAAAACATTGCCGGTGTTAATTCTCCAGTCAGGCGCCACTAAACCAGTGCAGAGGAAGAGGGTGTAAAGAAATGCAGCAGTCAAACCTCATGTAGTGAAAAACAATGATGAAAAGATTTGGTGGAAATATGGCATTTATGTTTGTTTAATGTACAAAAGGAATGCTCACAAGCTGGAACAATGAAATATTTTTACATAGTTAACAGTTGCAGTAGTTGCAGTAGTTGCAGTTCAGTAGACTAATTGATCAATTGTTTCAGCTGTACTTGTACAAAATGTTGGGAATAATTTATTCCGTAACATATTTTGCAAGCTTTTCATGTATATTGTGTGAAAAAATAATTTATAAAGTAACTAAAGCTGTCAGATAAATGTAGTGAAATAAAAATGACTATATTGACTATATTTCCCTCTGAAATGCAGCAGAATAGAAGTAGAAAGCAGCAGGACAGGGAAATTCCTAAGCAAAGTACTTCAAATGTGCACTTAAGTAGAGTACTTGAGTAAATGTTTTTAGATGCATTCCACCACTGTTCTTTGAGAGGATGAAATGCCAACAAGTCTGTGCTTTACATCCTGTGCTGAGGTTAATTTCACATCATCAGAAGTCCCTGGTAAGAGTCCTGTAAGAAGCATGAACCACTTTACGTAAAGAATGTATATAGCCTAGCACTCTGAGTGGTGTCCTGCACCTTCAGGGGGTAAATGAAGCAACTGTCAGCCTCTCACAGGTCAGATGGTCTACAGCGTCCTGCACTCTGGATGAGGCTGATAAATCTCCTCATTTGCATCTAACACCAACAACAGCTGCTGGTAAACTGGAAACAGCCCTGCCTCGAAGGTCAGAAGCTGTTTTAGTTTTTCTGCTGGCTGAACACAGAGCAGTATGCTTGGACCAGTACGTTCACACTGGAGTATGGACGGAGGTTTAGTGATAAGAACAGGGAGCACTGGGAGGATGCCAGTAAATATATAGAGATCTATGGTGGTTGTATAGCATCCTTCAGTAAAGTAAAAGTAAAAATGCAACAATGTGGATATACTTAAGTTCTGCATTTAAAAAAAAACAAAAAACAAAGATGTATAATCTGATAAATGTACATAGGGCAAAATTTACTAAAGGTTTGCGTGAGAAAAAAAGTGTGCAAACTTGATATTACCAGCAAATTAACAGTAAGCTGATCTACTTATGGTGTGCACGCAGAATGACTGAAATGTGCAAGATAGCACCTGTTGTTCATTTCCTACTTTTGCCTTGATGAATATGCAATCATTTCAGTATTATTGTGATCTAACAAGCCTAAAAGCAATGTCATGTGAGTGCAACAGCATCTGTATTTAATATGTTTGAAAGGAAGATATCGTTGCGAGAAGCAGACAGCCATAATGAAAGAAGACGTAGAGAAATTAACAATATTAGATAATATTATTCTATAGCCTAGAAATACAATTATTTTATTTATTCAAACTACATGAATTTTATTGTTTTGTATTTTCCTTTAGTTTTGGCAATACTGTTGTATTTACATTCATGCCAAGAAAGCAAATTTCGTTTCGACCTGGATTCTTTTCTCTGTGAGATGGAATAATTTAGAAAGTTGCGTGGCGCTGCGGAGAGCCCCCAGCAGCAGTAGTGCATGGATCACGCGTAAAATTCATCCAGCCAGAGGGAACCATCACCAACTGTTCACAGCGCGCCGGTCCCAACACAACCCATTGTAGGTATCGGAGAGGGAATAGGGGCGTTGGGGGCCCAGGCTGGATTTTCACATATTCGGGACACACTGAATGAATGTGTTATGCAGATTGATTGTTAATGCTGATGCATCAATGTTTTATTGTTGTAGCTGCACAAGGTGGAGCCTTAACTACTTTATTGGGCAGGACAGTCTCTAGCAAACCAAAAGACAATTCTGGCTAGAATCTCCTAAATACCTTATTTTCCTAAAACAGGTAAAGAAACTTAGTGTTTGTGCACTAAAGAGCATTTCAACCAGTGATTCATTCAGATGAACCTGTATAAAAAACTGACTGTATGTTGAAACAAGAAGTATATTCTTATTCTTATTCTAAGAACTTGTAAGTTCAGAAAATTGAAAAAACAGGCTGCGGTATTCTTAATGCTCAATTATAGACTTTATATGATGGATGGAACAAATGCATCATAATCGTAAAGGTAATCATATGTTTTGTATGTTAAATCTTAATCTGTAAAGTGACTGTCACATAAATGTAGTGGAGTAAAAAGTACATAAGTCCCACTGAAATGTGAAGTAGAAATATAAAGTAGCAGAAAAGTAAAAAGTAAAGTAAAACTACAGTACATGTATTAAGTTACTTTCCACCACTGCTGGACACACTTATATGAAAAGGTCAGATGGCATCAGCGTAGGTGTGTATTCAGTTATAAGGCCTTGTTATCTAAGTTGCTGGGATATTAAATATCTATAGTTGAGTTCAAAGCCAACAACCAGGGCAAGATGCAGTTTCCAAGCTAAAATAATCCTTTTTATTCTCATCCAGCTAATTTGGTTCTTTGAAAGCAGTTTGAGGATGGATCCTGGATGTGGTTATCTTGAATAACAGTGTGCTCTTATTTTGAAATAAAGGCATAATGAAAATGAAACTAAAATCTCTTAAAAAGCAGCTTTAAGTGCATTAACAATTTTCCGCTAAGTGAGTTCTGAGTAGGATCACTGTCTTTTTTTGTTTTTCAGCCATTTATTTGTAGCCATCCTCATGCTTTGTTTACGCTGCACACTGTAGTTCAGTTAACTTTACTATGCTAGTATTGCTTGAAAATGAAAAAAAGAAAGGCTTCTATTTAAGTATTCTTTGATTTTTATAAAACCAACACAGGATGCATTATGTTAGAAATTAGCCATTTTTGCTGCAGGTAAACATGTCAATATTTCAAGGCCAAGTTCAAGAATAGTGGTTTTCTCAACAGGCTCCCCCTCTGGATTGAAATAAATAAGACTACATGATGAAATGATTCATCAGTTTCCTGGAAACAGCTGATCTAACAGTTCAGTCAGAAGGCATATGTCATGTTTTTGCCCTGACTGAAAAAGAATTTCATCCTGGGAGAAATTACTCACCAAAAGGCCAGAAGGTTCATCCAACTCTTAATACAACAGCTCCATCTTCAGGCGGTGTCTCTGCAGAACAAGTTCACCTGCATCAATGCAATGCACGAATTCAAACTACTTCTGTGCTCCCTCAGATTAAGACTTCACTACCAGAGAATAATGAATATCAGATGGAAGTGTACATGTGTCTTTATTATTAACAATTTGAAAAAGAATCCAAAGAGTTGTTAAACAACATCCTGCAAGCGAAGAGGGAGAAATGATCAGAAAACTTAAGTCACTGGTGGAAAAATAAGTAGAATTTTGAGGTACTTGTACTTAAGGTAACTTGAACATTTCCATTTTACACTACTTTATACTTCTACTAGTACAATTCAGAGGCACATATTTTGTTTACTCCACTACATTTATCTGACAGTTACAGTTACTTTATAAATTTACATTTTGCATATAAAACAATGTTGGTTTTATAAAATACGTTGATTAAACCGGTGGTTTAATTATTTTTTTTTATATATAAGCAGTATGTAAGAGTTGTTTTCAGTCAGAAAAAATAACACACATTTTAATAGCAGATGTTTGTTTTTCATTTTTTCTTCTCATTAATTCTCTCACCACACCACCCCTCGTTTCAACAGTGCATAGGCTGAAAATTTCTTTATTTATGTAAAGGAAAAAATATAATTCTTCTCTGCTGCTAGCTAACAAGGTTTAAGGTTGTCAACATTACCTTAAAATTACTTAGAATAACTAACAACACTTCAATAAGCATAACCTTGTAGCTCATTAGCTGCTATCACAACTTACTTTGTTTTGAGATTTTTTGAGACCTCCTCCTCCTTTTCCCTTCTGGCTCCTTCATTATGATCACCTGTGCATAGCTGCTTCTTCTTCTCCTTTCCTTTTTATAGCAGATTGCTACCATTGCTTTTTAGGAACATTAGTTGCTACTTTCATGTTTTTGTTGGGGGAGACAAATGCACGTGTTCTGAATATTGGGGGGGTTGACGCAGGGAACATATTATAAAATTTTTGCCTATGCCAGTCAGATTTATCTGGTGCTAAATTCTACCCTGACCTTTCTTGAGTGGAAGTTGAGAGCAGCTGTTTTAGCCATTTTTTGTATTTCCTGTGTGACTGTTCATCGCCACATGATGGAGCCAAAGTAGGGTGTTGAGTTGCAGACTTGTTAGACTGTTTTCTGCTGCAATACAAGACTGAGATATGCCATTCTGTTGAAGGAAAATTGTCTCTGTGACTGATATATTCTTATATCTAACATTATTAGACATTACATTAATATGTAAGCAGCATTTCACTTGCGCTGCTCGACTTGGAGCTAGTGTTAAATACTGCTGTAATAGATAGTTCAGGGGTCTTATGATTATTAGGGACGTTTGGGACAACAATAAAATGAAAACAAAGTTCTGCTACACAAATTAATATTCTTATAGGATCTCACAAAAGTGACATGTTCACCTTGGGGTGTACTCACTTTTGTTGCCAGCGGTTTAGACATTAACGGCTGTGTGATGTGTTACTTTGAGGGGACAGCAAATTTACACTGCTATACAAGCTGTACACTCACTACTTTACATTGAAGCAAAGTGTAATTTCTTCAGTAATGTCACATAAAAATATATAATTAAATATTTACAAAAATGTGAGAGGTGTACTCACTTTTGAGATACTGTATTTAGATAAAACCAACTCCCTCTTTATCAAATCCTGCACCAACATTTACTGTCTGATTTCAGACACAACCCAGAATACCTGAAACTTGACAATGTGACCCAGAAGACATTTCTGTGCCCTCTATCTTTTGTCATTACTGCCATTAGCTTTTAAACCTCTTCCTCCCTGCATCTCCCCTTTTCTCTGTCTTCCTCTTTCCTTTTTCTCTTAATAGAGCATCAGATTCCTCGCGTGAGAACTTCATATCGGGTCCGGTTGATTGTGATATTGGGTTACTTACTTACTTTGCTCATTCAGACCCACCAGCAAGCCTTTTCTTCTGGGAAAGCTCGGATTTCAGAGCAGCACTTAGACAAGCGCAAAAACAAAACGTTTGCATATTTTGCGTAAGTAAAATAATGGTTTAGCATTGCATTAGGTGATTGGTCACTTAGACAGTACTCTCTAAGCACAACACAAATGGTAATCTGAGGACTTGAGATGAAACAGGATGGATTAACCTGTTAATGTTTGTTCAATGACTACATGTCATAAGAAAATACAACAAATTAATCAAAAGGAAAAGCAGCAAATCTTCACATTTGTGAAATTGGAACTATTAAATGTTTTTACATGGAAAATGACTTCTTTCTAACGTAGTCGTACTTGTAAATAGGATATATCCATCCATCCATCCATCCATCGTCAACCGCTTATCCTGCGTACAGGGTCGCGGGGGGCTGGAGCCAATCCCAGCTGACATTGGGCGAAAGGCGGGGTACACCCTGGACAGGTCGCCAGTCCATCGCAGGGCCACACATAGACAACCACTCACACTCACATCTGAGGACAATTTAGGGTCACAGTGGGAGGAAGCCGGAGCACCCGGAGAGAACTCCACACAGAAAGACAACTGGTGTTTGAACCTGCAACCTTCTTGCTGTGAGGCCACGCTGGGTATATATTGATAAATATATATATATATAGTTAAAAAATATGATGTTTTGTTAAATAATATATTGGGTATATATTGATAAATATATACCCAATATATTATTTAACAAAACATCATATTTTTTAACTCTTCATATGATAAGTGTGTAAAAATCTTTGTAAAGTATCTACTTACTGAATCTGTCAGATAAATGTATTTAAATAAAAAGTACAATATTTCCCTCTGAAACGTAGAGTAGAAGTAGAGAGTGGCATGAAAAGAAAATACCTCTAATTTGTAAAGTACAGTATTTGAGTAAATGTACTTAGTTACTTTCAGTTTGTCAGAATATGTCTTCTGTTGCTCTGGAGGGAGCTAAAATGGTAGCAGCATTACATACTTAACATGGCCTGTCAGCATCCTTCATTAAAATAACTTTAGATCCAATCAAAAACACTCTCTTGCCCAGAGGAGACAGTGCAGAGACCGAGGGGAGTCTGCTGTGTAAGGCAGACCGAGGAGGGAGGCTGCTGGCGGTTACATAACGCCTTGTGGGAACACATATCTCAGAGGAGGGAGGAGGGGAGGAGGGAGGATGTGGGAGCAAGAAGACTGGAACAAAAACATTCAATATGCCATCCTGCACACAGATACTCCACAGATAACAATTCCAGTTGGCAGTGGAGCTCCACACAGAGCACACGATCACAAAGGGCTTAACCTGATACCTGCTCATGTCTGAGGTCTGAAGTTCATGTCAGCAGGTGACACACTGTCCTCACATGAACTCCTCCGGAGAGAAGACTTCATGTGAGGCATGCAGAATAATAATACATGAGGCTAACCGAAGGGGTAACAGTTCTTTAGTGGAAAAATAAATTAGACATGTCCTCAGCGGTTAGATTTTGTACATAAGGAATACAAAGCAGCTACAACATGACCTGTAATAACAGAAGCACACTTTATGAATATGACGTGACTTGACATGCTAAGTTCTTTGCTATATGTAGCTGAGATGGATAACATTATTTAAAAACAATAATATGCAGTATGTTTTTATATCTCTGACTCCCTAATTTAGATCCGTTCACACTGAGCACCAGAGCTGCCAATTCTCCCATAGCATGTTAATATGTGAAAACATTATCAGCAGCCTTAATGAATCTATTACCCACATGCACACCATTAATCTCCAGTTTGATTATTGTAGAAGATGTATCAACTAATGCATCAAATCATTTAGCATTTATAAACAGTATCAGTACATAAAGAATTAAAAACATGTTTTATTACAAACTACAATTCATTATAATGTAGTTTAAGCAGCCATAAGGAACTTTTTAAGTGTTTATTACGTACTTGTCACCAATTATTACTTCTCCTGTGAAGCCTCCAAAACTGTATATTGGTGTATAAACAGATAATGGTTGACAATATAACACAGTTACAATTGTTGACAAATACTGTACATTATTAAACACTCAAAATGTCCATTTATTCAATGCGTACATGCAACTAATAAATGTGGGGTGTGAAAAGTGAAGTGCAGTGTTGGCCACTGCAGCTGGGTGTTCAAAAGCACATGGGTGTTAGGTCCCCTGTCCCCGGGTAGAGGGGGGTGTGTGTGTGTGTGTGTGTGTGTGTGTGTGTGTGTGTGTGTTCCCTTCTTGCAGGAGTGAAGTCAGGTGTGCAGGAGCCTATTAGCAGCTGCCAGCCATCAGCCTCATTATGCTCTGCCTTTTATACCTGGTCCTTGCCTCCACTCAGCACCGGATCGTAGACTCTCGTTACCAGTCAGTCTCGTTCAAGCCGTTCATTACCTAAGACTAGTTCTTGTACCTGTTCCCTACTAAACCTGTTCTTCTGTGCCGCAGATATCCCCGCCTGGTCCATCTCCTGCAACAATTCCACTCCTGCTCACGTACGCCTGAGACTGTGGGCCCACGTCTCACGGACTTTCCCCATTCCCGGATTCCCAGCCTAGTGCATTTCATGTCTAACATAATTCAATACAAAACAAAATTATATTGTAGTTCTTTTAACACTGCCAGATAATTGGCAAATCTTATTTATCAAATGTGGAAAATCTCTCTGAGTCACATTTCTTTCCAACAAAGCTGCTTTAGTGTTGAGAAAAGATTTGTCTCTACATTTCACTCTTTAGTTTCACAGCTGAACAAAAGACAAACGTCTTCTGAGACAAAAACAATTAGATTTGATTATAGGATAGGTTCACAATGTTTGTGACCGACAAAGTATTTCTTAAAACATATATCAGGTGTCCACTGACAGAGTTTTTGCTCGCTGTAACCATAAAAGATCCCTTACTAATGCGCTTCCAGTGTAAGTGATGGGAGAGAAAATCCACAGTCCTCCTCTAATCCTGCGTGCCAGAAGTTAGGAAATTTCCAACAAGAAAAAGTAAAGTAGAACGCCACTCAAACTTGTGAACTCGGGGCAAAAATATGAATTCCAACTTCATGAGGCAGTCTGATGTCACACAACAATGGCAGCAAGCATGGAAGCACATGTTGTAAATGGTAAAACATAAACTAAAAGGTAACAGAATATACATGCCTGCATTTAATCAAGATAATAAATAATATCATATAGTAAAACCTGTTCTGCATGTAAATTGATATTGTCATCTGTTATAAGGTAGCTGGTTACAGTAAACAATCTCTGAAAGGCACAAAAGTTACTCAGGAAAACATTAAAAATATCAAGAAATGTGAAAATCTTTAAATAAATATTCAACATTTACTGACTTTTGCAGATTACCAACTCGACGGGAGCAGTTATGAGGTTCCGTTTGTGCCAAAATAAGTCGAGTTACGGCAGAAGTATGTTGAGTTGAGACAGTCGTGTGAACCATCGACATAGACAGTGTGCATGCCGACTTATCTTTGGCACAAACGGAACCCAATACTGCTCAGGGTTCAGTTGTGTGCACACTTGGAAGAAATAAATGTTAGCTTGTCACGGTGAGCCATGTTTTTCGTTCACCTTTGGCGTTATGCACCTGGAACGCTTTGAGGTTGGATGTCGGAAATTTCAACTGGGACATTTTAAAGTTCCGAGCAGTGTGCAGCGCAGCATTAGTTAAACAAATGAAGGGGACTTCCTCTAAAGTTACTTTTTGTTTATGTCCTTTCCCTGCAGCTCCAGAGGGAATCACTATCCGGAAATACAATGTTGGAAAGATACTCACTTGATTTGTCTAACTCGGAGTGATTCGAAGTGTGGTGTGCAAGATAATAGGCTACATTTTCCTCTACCTTATACCTACCTCCCCTGCATGTTTTTTGCAGGAGAGGTAGGTAGGCATGTTTTTTTAATTTTAAAGTTAATATGGGGCTCTTCAGCTGTCTTAGTTAGACAAATCTAGTGTCTTTCTTTCAACATTTTGTATAAGTAAGGTAAGGTGAGTCCCTCTTTATGTTTCTTTGCTGAGCTACAGTGGAGGAATACCAACACAAAGCGGGTGTTTTATACTAAAGACTCTCCGTATAACTCGAGATTACTGAAGCCTCATGTTTAAATCAGTTCAGCCTTTGAATAAATGTTTTGCTGTGGATTTTCTCCCCCATCATTTACATTGGAAACACGCCAGAAAGGAATCTTTTCAAAGAACCACACAGATATTAACTGGATATTAATAAGAAGAAGATCTAAAGGTTTACAGAACCGGGTGTTCACAGATTCACATTGTGATGTAGAGTAAACTGATTAAAATGGTCCTTTATTCCTCACACTCCTGGCAGGACACTTCACAACTTGCAGCACGATGTGTAAAAAGTTTTATCAGCAAAAGTCTTCAATGTAGCAAAAATGTTTTTGTTTTAAATAAGAAGGTTCATATTTCTTGGCCATACACAACATCTTGAAAATATAATTATCCAAAATGGGAAACTCTGCATCATTTCTCTGTTTGGAATAATCTCAGAAGTGCTTTGCTTATCTGTCGGTCAAATATACTCCAATCATCTATGGGCCGGTGTTTTGGGAAAGGTTGATGCTCCCAGTGGGAAGAGCAGGGAAGGCAAACGGGTCAACAACACCGTTCAGGGGAACTTCGGGAATCTGTGGAAGGAAAGTGTATTAAAGGGGGTCGTGCGTGTGTTTACTCGCACAGACTTCACTCAGTTAAAAACTTGAAATTACGTTACAAGTCGCGGTGGATATTTTACAGTTTCAGTTGTTTGATAGGCTGCGTCATTAACAAGCAAGCGGCTCACCTGCTGCCGTGATACAGTGCAAACTTAAACATAATTTTAAATAACTCAAAATAATTACAATAATAAAAAAAAGGAAAAGCAGCAAATTGTCACTTCTGCAAAGCTGGAACCATTAAGTGTAATTACATGAAAAAAGGACTAAAACCATTTTCAAAATGGTTGCCAATTACTTTTCCTTCAATTGACTAATTCATTAATCAACTAATCCTTTCAGCTGCAAAAATCTTAATTTGACAAATGCAGTGAAGTGAAATAATATTTCCCTCTGAGACATAGTAAAGTAGAAGTAGAAAGTGGTGTGAAAAGACAAGACTTCAATACAGTACATGTACCTCAAATCTGTACTCAAGTACACCAATAGAGTACATTTACTTACACACATTCCACCACTGGAGCTGTCAGAATAAATTCAAACCTGTTACAAATTAAAATCTTGTCCTTCATATCAGTGGTTTTCATTGGGTGCCTTTACGGGTGCCACAAAATAAATGATTCTATATTAAACAATTTTAATAACACTTAATAACAAGGCCAAATTTTTATATTATGTTTTCAAATGAGCATTAAAGGAAAAAGCACTGTTTAATGTGGAGTTACATAGCAGCTAAGACTATTTCTACTACTGTGTTCCAGAAAGGGAATAATCCAAACTCTTCCTTTAAGCTTGGATGTTTCAGATGACCTGAACTTTTCTAACACAGTGATAATTAAACCTGGAGTTAAGTTTCATGCACATTCAAGTCTTGGAAGCGCTCCAACTATCTGTCACTTGACATTGTGCAGAAAATGAAATGGGACAAACTCCTCTAACTTTACAACTCTATGTGTTGCTGAGAAGCTGAAGTGAAGGAGAGGCTCATCAAAACAGTGCAAGGCTCTGGCTGAGGCCTTTAATGTGTCTCTTGTACCAGTAATCCTGAAATCTGAGCCATATTTAAAGGTCCAGTGTGTAATATTTAGGAGGATCTATGCACAGAAATGCACTATAATATCCATAACTATGTTTTCAGAGGTGTATAAAGACCTTACATAATGAACCGTTGTTTTTATTACCTTAGAATCAGTCATTTCTATCTACATACATGTTGCACCGCCATGTTTCTACAGCAGTCCAAACTGACAGAGCGCGTTTCGTCACAACCTTGAATGAGTACGAAGAAGAAGGAATAAGAAGTAGTAGTCATCTGGTTAAGTAAGAAAAGAACTGAAATTTGGACAAATGGAGGCCCACACGTATTATTTAAAGTTTTATTGATCAAGTTTAAAGCACGGCCCTGTTATTTTTCTGACCTATTAGTCCCATACACACCAACACGCACCTTCTCAACTGAAAACTAAAAGTGTTTGCTGTCAGGGCCCCGAGGCTCTGGAACAGCCTGCCCGAGGAAATCAGGTCGGCTGAGTCAGTGAACTCTTTTAAGTCCCTTCTTAAAACATACTTTTATAGGAGAGCCTTTCCCGAATTTTGACATATTTTAAATTTACTTTAAATGTGTATTTTAGTCTCTTAAGTGTTTTCTTGCTTTTATGTAGGTATTTGTTTTTATGTGTTTTATGGTCTTTACACTTGTTAAAGCACTTTGTAACTTGTTTTTGAAAAGTGCTCTACAAATAAAAATTATTATCATTATTATTATTATTATTATTAATATTAAGCAAAAGAGCCGACAGAGCTTATCAGCCACCGTAGCTTGGAAAGGGAGGGGTGAGCTGTGACTGAGCCTATGGTTGCAATTCGCAACCCTCACCACTAGATGCCAATAAAACGTACACACTGAACCTTTAATTATTACATTTTCAATCATTTTATCTTGGCAAGTTATCTCTTATTTTACCTGAGTTTCACCGTTCCAACAGAAGAACGTCGACTGTAATGATCCATTTTCAGGAGGATATTCTGACCGAGCTGCTCCCAGCCCAGCGTTGTCTCCACTCAGACGAACCAAACTGATGTTGCCCACATCTTTACAGGCAGCCACGTGACCGGACGACTGCATCATGTCCTGTTTGTTGACCCCGGCTGCAGTGTCTGGACGGGACGCGGCCATTGTGGTGGTGTGATTGTGAAAACTTTGCGGCAGCTGCTGCTGTTGCCACAGTGAAGGGCTCTGAAGCTGCGGCCCCACATAAGTCTGCTGTAAACCGGGGTGGCTTAGAGTATATCGTACGCTTTGGTCTGTCACCTCAGAGCAAGATTGATGGCTGCTGTGGATATTGTTGGTGTTTTGTGCAGACAGATGCCAAGACTGTTGTGTCACATCAGGATGCGAATGAACAGCATAGCAGGACTGTGTTGAAACCATCTGGTTGCCACAGAGGCGATTGCTGCTGCTGCTGGGAGGCCACAGAAGAGAGGTGTGTCCCTGGTGAGTGTTATGAAATTGTGTGGGTGTCGGTGTGTGTGCCACCCTGTGAGAGTCACCTTGAAAAGCTTCTTTGAGTCCAGTTGAACTACCAACATCACAGAGCTCCTCCCCCAACAGAGTCTGCTCTGCAAATCCTGATTTCATGTCCGTCATTGGTTGCCACTGACCAGGATGCTGTACTTGAATGGATAATCTGTTGCCAGAAACACAAGCCCCAGTCTGATCCGAACCCTGCACATCCCCAGCACCAGTCTCTCTCCTCAGAGCCTCCTCCACATATGAGAACACGTCATTGGCCAGGATGTGATTTAGTTCCCTTGTTGTGTCTTCCCTCTCGTTATTCATCCTGATGATGGTGTTCTCCCAGTCCCTCAGCTCCTTCTCCTCAACTTCAAGACCCTCCATCCTTCCATCGCCGATATCCCCCAAAATCTGCTCCAACGACTCAATCATGGCTTTCGATGTGAGGTCCTCTGTGATAAACCTCTTCTGCGACACCTGTATCTGGCCCGGCACACTGAGCAGCGCATGGCTGTCCAGGAAGGCCTGTTCCAAGGGTTGTTCGAAATCAGAGTCCTCTGTTTGGGTGAAGATTGGGAGCTGGGGGCTGGGTTTCTGCGGCTGGGTGTAAACAGAGTGGTCTTGCCGGCGAAGGGATCCCAGGATGGAGGCTGGGTCCAAAGGTTTCTCTGTTGTGGGCTCTGTCATGCCCGGTGCACCGGAGCCAGCAAGACCAGGCATGGAGAAGGCATCCAGAGAAATATCGTACAGGACGCCCTCACCGGTGGCCAGGTTGAAGGGGAGCTGCTTTCTTCTCTGGTGCAAGTGTTCCTCTCCTTCTTCATTTCTACGGAAACATAGGGACCCACAAGCAAATGTTAATACTAACAACACAAATTCTAATGTTGCACTTTTAAATGCTTAAATCTAAAGTGTAGGTTTTAGGGGGGTCAACAAAAAAAAGTGAGGCAATTTCTTGGATTTGTACATTTATATCATTCAACGAAACAGCTAATTATAATGAAATGTATTCTCGTGCTTTCCATAATATAGTAACAACATCGTAAATTATTTACGAGCACAGTGTGCGAGTAACAACTACCATAAATGTTCAATTGTTGAACTTAATGTAATGCATTAATGGTTATGATTATTGCAAAGTTATTACTCAACATTTACAAATTAAAGACTAACCATTTTGCTTGAGACTTATTGAATATTATACTAGCGGTAAGCTATATAGTGTACTATTATTTGAAATTATAATCAATATAGCAACATTTTATAATACAAATATATACATTATACTGCAGTATTCTATTAAATTAACATTTTACTTTTTATTTTATATTAGAAAATATACTAAATGAGTATAAATGAGTATTTATACTAGATCCTCCTCCAGGTTGTGGATAGAGTTAATTCAATTCAATTCAAATTAGCTTTATTGGCATGAATGTATAAAAACAATATTGCCAAAGCATCATACAAACTACATAAGAACAATCAAGCCCATACATTTCATTAAACAAGTAATTAAAGCGTGTATGTGTGTTTGTGTGTGTGTGTTAGAAAAATTTAAATATATTAAAAATTTAAATTAAATAAATAAATAAGACAGTAAGCGTGTGTGTCAGTGTGTGTGAGTCTCTGCAGTGGACAGATGAAGATTTAGCCAGAGTCTGGATGCCTGTCTGCCAATATGTGCTCCTTCTAGCTGCCTCCTCCTCCTGAGACAAACACGCTCCCCTTTTTCTGTTTTACATCTGTTTTATTGAAGTTATTGTTTACAGTAAGTGTTTAAATTAATCACAGATGTTTTCTGTGATGGGTGGTCCTTATTTTTTAAAAGCAGTTTTCAATGTGTCAAATTTTCAATAAATCTGTTTCAATATTTTTGAAAGCTTTGAAAATTATTTTAAGCTCAGGCTTGTCCGGATACCAGGGTTTTCACTTCCATAGTCCTCCGCTGGTTTATACATCATAATTGCACACAAGGGGAAGTAGCACACACACGTAGTATAAATGTGTGTATACAATAAAATAGTTTGTTGATTAACTGTATGTTTCTGGATAATTTTCCTTTGTGTGCTCCTTAATGTTTTCATTTAGGAGCACATGTGCTTCTTGGGAAAAAGGTTTGCATAGAGCCCTGGTCAGAAACCTAAACATGCAGGGGAGGTGGGGGAGATTTTCTTCAGCCCTGAGTCGTGCCTTTAGCAACAACAACTTCCACCAATAAGGTAAGGGCAACAACAGGCAAAACGTATCTTATACCTATCTTGAATTATTTTATTACTTCTGCTATCAGGCTTCTAAATGGTGCTGACGGCGGCATCTAGACATGGGCCAGGCATTGTAAACCTGAGAACCATTGTGTATTTATTTATTATTTATTGAATTATGATCCCTGATTGGTCCATGCATGGCGACCTTTGTAATGGCTCCTTGTACTAAAATACTGTAGCTTTAGAGGAAGTCCACTTGAATTGATAAACCTTTGAATCTAGGTTTTGCTGTGGATGAATCATTACAGCAAGCAAATCCTGTTTAAATGTTCATACGGGCGCCTGTTTATTGTTTTTAGACAGACTTTAAAATTGTGAAGCTTAGGTAACAGGACAAAACAAGTGGAGCAGTAAGAAGTCAAGATAAGAAGCTGATGTTTACGTGAGGGCCTTCTGACGAGCGATGATGAAGTCCGGTCTCCCGTCCTTGAAAACTATCCTGGCGGAGGCCTGAACCCACAACCACTGTCCTGTTTTGGTCAGCAGCCTGAAGATCGTGAAGCCACTGTCTCCAGTTTTCATCACTGAGGGTGGAGCAGGTGGACACAAGGTAAGACTGACAAGTTCATATTTAACCCAAATTAAGTGTACAGGACTGAGAGGTCGAAAGTGTCTTGCAGGAGAACTCACTCCTGAGGTGGTTGTCAGCGCAGTACATCATGTCAGCAGCGTGGATAAACTGATAGCCAGAACCGTGTGTGACCAACTCCACCTCTGAATATCCTAAAACCAGCTTCCCCCTGAAAAGAAACAAACACATAAATCTGTTTCCACCTCTGTTGACTTGACACTGATGGCCTAAATATTTAGAGATTCACCAAAAAAACCAACCTGGTGTCGATGCCCAAAGGAGCAAAGTCCATTCTGTGTTTAGTCTGGAAGAAGAGGGTCTTAGTCCGGATCGCCATGACTGAAGGAGGATTCAGAGGTGTGGCGATGGCAAACAGAGCCAGCTGAGGGGGAGCCGAAGTCCCATCAGCCTCTTTGTTTCCCTGCAAATGCATGTACTTCAGACGTCCGTTGAAGTTTAAAGTCTGGAGGAGACAAAGTCCATTGTAGTTACACAAATATATCAAGTGATGCTAGCAACAGGGCAGGTCATCCGAAACTTCAGAGTGATGGATCGCCATGAAAGTTTGTAAAGACATTCATGGTCCCCAGGATGAATCCTCCTCACATTGCTGATTCCCTTTCTTCCAGCGCTTATGGTTGACTTTTCTGATTTTCAGTGACATTTTGGTGTGGGGGGGTTTCCAATGTCAGACTGAAATAGGGCTGTACATAACGATTATTTTTCAAATCGATTAATCTTACGACAAAATTTGCGTATTCTAAAGAAAATAAATCTTGCCTATTACTCGATTAACATACCAATTTATCCAAAATAAATATTAAAAACATGTCTAATCAATAAATCAATATTTTATTATTATTTATATTGATTAGCATGGCTGTAAACTCTCAGTTCAAGAAATGTGATCTTTAACGTACCAGGAATCCGGACGTGTTGTCCTGGAGGCAGCGAAGGCGACAGCAGAAGCTTCTTTCCAGGAAAGAAGAGTTTTCTGGAGGGACGTACTGAGGCACCAAGCTCACAGAGCTGCGTGACAGCCCATCTGCAGAGAAACAACAACAATCCCACACGGGTATGTTTCTACACTGTATCCCACCGTATCTGCCGTCTAGGTTAATCGGCATCTGATATTCTGAAAATAACACTTTCAAGCAGGACCTAATTTAACTGAATGTCAACAAACAAACAAAAATATATTTACTTTAATTTAGTGTCACATAAGACAAATAAAATCCTCTAAATTCACAAACTTTAATTGTCATTTTTGATTGATTGATCAGTCAAAACAGTTGCAAATAAATATTCTTATATTAGCTTATGAATTGAGAAGAGCAGAGATAGTTTAAAGAGGCAGAACCCTCTTGTTTTCTAATCTTCTAGATGAAAACCTTTTTTGCAATTACATCCCTTATTATTTTTAATCAGCCCATCAAATCCACCACATAAAGTGTAATATTTAATTAAATTAAACAAGGTACATATTTGAATCTGAGCCAGCCCATCAACCCTTCTCCTACACAAAAAAAAACACTGAAGGTTTTACTACCAAATGTTTTGCCTTCTTGTTTTAGGTGAGAACGTCCTATAAATGAGCCGTTACAGTGTGTGAGGCATGTGACCAAAGGGATGTTTACTGTATAACCAGTGATGTAATGCATGTGTGTAGTGAAAGTACATTTAGTTCAAATTCAAGGTACTTATATTACGTAATATACGGGGTAAGTAGGGCAAGTAGAAATTGCCTCGTTTATGGGGTCCTGAGCCAAATAGGTTGGGAACCAAAGATCTCGATATTAACACCTGAAAGAGACATGTATGATATTAGTGACAGGCAGGATGAATTAATACCCTGTGCTCTCATGTCTGAGTTGGTCTCGCTCGGGTTGAGTGCGAAGTGGAGCTGACATTTGAACACCTCTCTGTCGTCCATGTGAACGAGATCGTACACACTCTGGTGGACCACATCGGACTGATGACAGAAAGGAAGGGAAAGGGGTGGGGGGGGATTTAAATTAAATTACATTTTCATTAACTTTAATTAGCTTAACCTGGCATAGCATGAAGACCGAGAACAGGGGAAACACCTAGCCTGGCTTATGTTTACACGCACTACAGCTTTTGTACAGATTAAACAGTGAGATATAATGTAAAATACTGAGCTTTCGAGATGCTGGTAGGAGGATTTATTTACCTTTAGACAGAGCCAGACCAGCCAATTCCCCCCGTTTCTTGTCTTTATGCTAAGCCAAGCTAGCCAAATTTCCCCACATCTTGAACTATTTCTTTAAATAAAAAACAGAATATAAAATATAACAGAATAGCTGACTGTAGAAATAAAACAATCCAAGTAATTCAAATAATCATGGTGATATGTATGCGTTTAACCCGCTATAGGCCTGACAGTAGTGTATTAATTATTACATAATGCATTAATTATAACCAGTTGTGCTGCCAGTGAATGCTGCTACTTTTTACTTCAACTCCACTATGTTTATCTGACAGCGATATTTACTAGTTACTTTGCAGATTTAAGGCTCTGCACACCCACACAGGTGATTTTTATCACTCTGGCTGATTAGAAATCTTAAACAATAAAACGCCACTCAAAGTTTGTGCTTGTAAACACAGACTTCATGAAGTAGCAGCTGTCTGATGTCACACAACAATTGCAGCACCCATGGAAGCAGATATTGTAAAAGGCACTGTTAAGTATATTTGCCTAAATGTTATTAAATAATACATACTACCACACAGTAAAACCTGTTCTGCATGTAAATTGAAGTAAAAATATGTCGCCAATGTTATTAGGTAGACAATTACGGCAAACAAGCTCTAAAAGTCATCTTCTCTGGACAACAGTTATTCGGGAAAACAAAAAAGTTAAATATAAAACATTTACTAGCTTATGCAGATCACATGTAGCTAGACAGGAACATAGTTAACGAGTAATGTCAATTGATGTCGCTCATTTTCATTAAAATCTTTTTTATTAACACCGAGGGCTCTGATGAGAGTTCAGTTGTGGGTAGGTTTGGCAAAGAAACATCAGTTTGTCACGGTCAGCCATGTGCGTCGTGCACCTGGAACGCTTGGAGGTCGGAACGTTGCAGCTTCCACTGGGATTAGTCTGTGTTGGTGATTATAACCTTCACAAAGGGAGCATTTCCTGCAGGACTATTGTATTACACTGCATTAGCTTAAGCTAGGTGTACCTAATAAACTGGTAACTGAGTGTGTTAGTATTATGTAGTAAAAGTTTTAAAGCACCCAAAAACCCATAGTCCACTCGCACAGGTGTTTTCACTTATACTGCCTAATTAGACCTGTTCTCAGGTCAGTATAGGCATGCAGAAACTACGCTTGACTGTTATCATCATTAGTCATTAGTAAAGATGTAACACTGGCACGGTGCACGCTGCAGAAGAACAAATACTTTTACTTTTACTTTTATTATATGTACATTTTTAATACTTCTACACTTTTACTGCAAGACTTGTATATGACTGAATATTTATCCGCCTCTGAAGCATCTGAATACTTCCTCCACCTCTGGTACAAAGAAATATATTTACACTGTGTTTGGTGACACAGTTTTACCTGATGGAAGCCCAGGAAGTCCCGGATGGTCGGGGATGTGTAGAAGATTGTGCCATCGGTCGTCACAACCAACACGAAACCATTTAAAGCCTACAGAAATAACAGAAATACAAAATGACAGACATGCACACTGACAAATACACACCCGTGCACAAATGTAATCCAATGTTTTGTTGTTTTTGTTGCTGTACCTGGAGAAGAAGTTCTCCCTCTGAGAAACTGACTCCATCCAGTGACACAGGATGTCCATTTCTGCCGTTTGCAGAGAGAAGAGCAGGTGGCCTCACGTTCTTTTGGAGTACTGCTGCAATATCCAAAAGCATACAACTCAGTGAAAAAACAACTCAAAATAATGAATTTTAATGTCCTGAAGCTGCCAAAAGGGACAAAAACAGCACACCAACAAAATAATATGTAATAAAATAAAACCAAACTGGATTATTTAGAGAAAAAGGAACATTGTTTCCTAAAACGGATATTACTGAATCCTTAAATATACATTTTCAATGTTCTGAACCCCACATACAACTGTTATTCCATTTACCTTCATTGTTTAGGCAGCAGCAGAAATCTCTGTGGGAATCTCAAGATCAGGGCAAATAAAATCTCTATAGCTCAAGTGAAGTCATTTGTATGAAGCAACCTCTAAATGTGGAGCTGTGGAAGTGTTTTGCAGGTTTTTCTGGGCTTGTTGAATTTTTTACTGCACATATTTTGTTATATTCTTGATACTTTATAAAGTTAAACTGGCAGTAGTCGTTAGCTGGCATTTGTGTACTTATCAAAGCTAATATCCAATGAAGGTTAAAATCAAGGGCAACTGGACTTGGTTGAAGATACTGGATACTTTTCCAGTATCTTCAACCAAGTCCAGTTTCGTTGGATAACTATGACCTGGATGACTGAGAATCTTCATAGACATCAAAGCTAATATAATCAATATTGTGTTAATATTATTAACAGAGAAATTGACAACGTGTAAAGTGAAAGGCGTCGCTTGTAGTGACAAAGCCACAGAGAATTATGACCTGGCTGAAGTTCCCCTCAGCTCTGCGGAGCGTTTGAGGGTCTTTCAGCTTATTGTTTTGGTTTTACTGCAACTTTACTGTCTTGGTTCAGTCTTACTGTTCTCATCATTGTTGTTTCAGAGAAAAAGGCACGAGATTTCACCCAGAATGAAATGAGACTAATCAATATAAGCATGAAATATTTGCAGAAACTCAGAGAGCCAGTTTTACTTTGGTCAAACGGGATTACTTCTGTGCCTCCTCCCAGATGGCAGGAGGGAGAACATGTGATGGGATGGGTTGTGTAAGTCCTTAATGATGGAGGTAGCTCTGCAAATGCAGCGTTGCTGGTAGATCTCACTTAGGTAGGGGAGTGGTGCACCAATGATCCTGCTGGCTGTCTTCACTACACTGTTTAGTTGTTCTTTTTCAGTTTAGCTGTTCTTTTTCATGGGTTTATCAGCGCTTTTTCACTGAAAACAGTGTTGGAAAGTAACTAAGTACAGTATATATACTAATATATACTAGTATTTGGTAGTTCAACCCTTAACAATACAGTATATATGCAATATTAAATGTAACTAGTATCTGAAGTTGTACTTGAGTAAATCTGATTGCACCACAACACTCAATGTATTTCCACTCACTACTATCAGTGTCAGACCTGAACAAATGAGATTAAATTTAAAATGTAGAAAAACTGTGCTGCATTTCGGCTTCTTCCATGTATTTAATTTTTGTGCCTGGTGCCTGTATGAGGCCCCGGCCTGTTTATGACTCTGCAGAACAGATTTTCGTTGCAGTAAAAGGCAGCCGGAGGCCGAGTTAAGGACAGCTCTGACCTCGATTCAACCTCGTACACCCATCGTTATAAACAAACACAGGAAGCACACACGAACCACCAGCTCACCGGCCAGCCACGGCCCGAACAAGACAACCCTCACCCCGCCCCCACGTCCCTCTGCGGTGTCAGACTTCCTGAGCAGTTCAGACTCTGGACTCTGTTGCTACAGTGACAAGGGTTCACCATGGTAACCTTCACCCCAGGTGATCAGCAGCAGGAAGCTGCAGGAGTAACCCCTTTCCTATTTGGGGGGACTCTCTGAGCTTCCCTAAGGATATATATGTTGTAATCAGAACATCCTTTAGGACAAACTTTACATTATCTGAACTGACTTAAGGAAGATGATTATTTATTAAATACAAATATATTAAGTTTGAAAATATCAATACATAACAAACCTAGTTGGAGGAGAGTCTGATATTGCTTTGTTTATTGATATCTCGAGGTGACACATGCTGCTCACTGGTCGAACAAGAGATTTGCTTTCATCTTACACAAACTGAACTATGACAACAGGCCGTATCATCCAACAGCCCTTCCCTGTTTTTGTTCCCTTTTCTTGATGTAGCATCCAAACACACTTCCGATGAAAGTTTCGTTAAGGCTTTGTTGTGTGCAGCATTAAACGTCAGGCCCTGAACAAACATCCTCAACAATCAGAGGAAGTTGCCGTGGAAGATTAGATGGATAATTAGAAGAAATACAAAAATAAATTTTCCCACAACAGTGAAAACGCTTTCATCCTGGAAAACAGCGTTTTTAGCCAAACTAGTCAGTCCACCACTTTGGTCCAGACTGAAATATCTAAACAACTATTAAATGCATTGCCGTGACATTTTGTGCAGACTAGGGCTGGGCAATATGGAAAAAGATGTTATCAAAATTTCATATAATTTATTATCAATAATTACCAGGATAAATGTCAAATCTTTATTTCTTTTCAAGTTTAAAGGATGATTTTTGCTCCTGAGAGAAAGTTGAATAAACCAGATGGTTAATTTGGTTTTAAACTTTTTCTTTGCAGTCAGAACAAAACACTTGATGCCAAACAGTGGATCACTTAACGAATCTGAGGAAGAACATTCAGGATTTCAATTTATGAAAAAATCTTTTTGTTATTTTCTGAAACGAACCATCTGACATTTACACCCACGTCACAGGTCAGTTGTGTGAGAGTAGGTGAGAAAGGAGTCAGGGTTTTAACCACTCTCTCATGCTCACTTTTCATTCTTGATATATTTTGTTTATAATATTTGTCACTTTTCATGTGAACAACTGGGGGCATTAATGTCTTCAGAGTTCATGACAGCACTTTAATGACTCGCTCTGAGTCTTTTTTTAAATTAATAAATATCCAAATTCTCTGATTCCAGCTTTCCAAATGTGAATATTTTCTGGTTTCTTTACTCCTCTATGATGGTAAACTAAATATATACAATTTTCTCGACCTAATAACTTTTTAAAGATTTAAAGATTCATCAACAATGAAAATAATCTATAGTTGCAGCCCAATACAACGCAATACACATTCCTGCCTCCAGTTTCATTCATATTACACTGATCGTGAAGAGTACGATTAAAAATGTTTATTAAACAGCGCATCTGGCCCATTTTAAACAGTCATGCAGTTGCAAATTCATTCCATTCGTCCTTGTGTGACAGACCTGCTTGCCAATCCCAAGCGCCATGCATCAGCCGAACCGACAGTCTTCTGCCCGGCGTCAACTCACACTGGAAGTGTTTCAGCAGCGGAGCGTTTAGCCTGCTCCACCTTGTTGACATGTTGTTAATTTGCCATTTTGTGTGTTTCTACTACAGACCGGCTCGTTGTGTTCCTTTCTTTTTACGGCTACATATCCTGCATGGAGCATTTCAGACTGACTTGTTTAAATGTTTTTGATTTTTTCAGTTGTCCTTTGGTCATGGTTAAGTACGCAACCTGGTAAATTGTTTATTTTTTTGTCTGTTTTAACTGTGTTTATTGTTGACTGGGAGTCTGCGCAGGGGTTTTAATTTGGTTTTTTTGGGTTTTTTATTTTATAATTCCTGCCAATCGTGTCTCATGTTGTAACGCTCCATGATATTTTTTATTTAGTACACAGTGAAATATATATATATATATATATTTAGCTAAACTTAAAAAAAAAAGAAAAGCTAATCGAAACGTAATCACAATATTTGGTCCCAAATCGTTCAGCCCTAGTTTCCAGGTTTGTGAGAAAGCATTTTCCAGTTAATCTAATGTTGTTGTTTTTCATGTTTAATTTAAGTAAAGAAGAAGGAGAGGTTTGTCAGCTCATAAAGGAACATTTCAAATCACCAAATTTGGAGATTTTCTTCGGACTGTGAATATGTCGTATGAGGAAGGAAATGCATTCAACATGTTTGTTATGATAAAGATACACACAGTGTGTTTCGGTGTAACACACTGAATGTAAACAGAAACTTTTCTTGTTTACATGAAAACTCCACAGGGCACCTTTAAGGTTTACAGCAGCAGTGAGGGATTCCATACTTCTTTTCCCCTGGGTTTCGCCTCTCAGGCTGCCTGCTCTAGCTTACTGCTGGAGGCTGTTGGGGCTGTATGCAATCTCACTACTCGGGGCTTAAAAAAGTCCTGCCAAAACCCTTTAATCTACATTTTTATTTATAGTTAATATTCAACAGAAATAAACAAAAAATGTAATAAAGATGGAAATACAACATATTTTCTCATGAGGTATCTGGTCTCATCAAGGAAACTAATCACGTTTGTTATCAGGAAATGGCATTCACTTGTCGTTTTGTTTGTTTTGCTTTGGTTGGTGGCCTCTGACTTTACATGTAGGGATTTACTGTGAAAAACAGCAGCTGTTGTGTCAATCCACAAATAATTACATGAGCTTTTCCTGTGCGTTTCATGCTTAAACATCCTTTTTTGTTGTTGTTGTTGTTGCCTGGTTCCTGGGTGAAAGTGCTTATGGACGACAGCTTGTGTGTGGTGTCAGGCTGGACGAACATGAAAGTTGGGAGGAGATGAAATGCAGCATCAAAATGGACTTCAGGCAGCTTCAACACAGACTTAGTCTTCTTATACTGCATCTCTCATCTCACTCCTTCGGTTTCCCTTTTCCTTATTTTTATGTGAACCTTGTGGTAAGTCAAACATGTATTATTTAAACATCTTCATATGTAGAATGACGTCTCGGTCCGGTAGTATGGTGGGTTTTACAATAAATAAACACTCAGGTAATGTGACGCAGAGCCAGAGAGGCACAAAGAGAGAGAGAGGTTGCATTATGGAAAATGTAGGATCCAGTGTTTTTAGACCCTGAGCCGCAGTAAGGACTGAAAATCAGGATATCTCGGCCTCTGCTGCTTCGATTTTGACTGTCTTTTTAAAAATCTGGCTCTTTTGAGTCTTCCAACTTTATGGAAGTCCAATACTGTGTTTATATCATGATATTAAAGTTGTGATGCAACTCGAATTCAAAAGGACAGAATGAGCTTGTGCAGCATGGCAAAACTTCATGGATAAGGCCAGTGTATTGTCTTATATATCAAAATATAACCATATGAGTAGACCAACACAAATAATGTGAGATTTTTCTCAATACTTTCTGACTTCCTGAGTGTGACTATCAGCTCCAAGCCAATTGGTGTCAATATTTGACTTAAAATGGTATTTTGACAAACATTTTGACTTATACAAAACAAATATTGTACCGAAAATTACAGTAGGCCATTTCGCGATTTAGAAAAGATTTAGATAAATTTTTCAGCCCTGCTCTAACAGGAGGGAAAACTGCATTTATTGGGCACTACTTTCAGCGGCAGATGAATCCACATGTGGCGCTCTAGTGAGTATTTGGGGCAGCAGGATGGTGTATGTGAGACTGAGTCAGAATAAACTACAATGTGTGTGTTCGTGGTGATGAAGGAACAACAGGCAGTGCTGCAGTGAGAATCACTGATGTGCTGTTAATAGTTCTGGGACAATAATGGATCTATCAGGCTTTGGATGTACAGATTATTGGTAGGATCAATTCATTGTTGGTTTTGATCTTTTCATGGGATTTGTTGACAATAAGAAAAATATATAATGTCACCAGACTTATCCTTCTAACAAAAATATCTTTACCTTGTAGAAGCATGTAAGAACAAGCTGAACAAAGACAATCAAATTGCCTTTTAAGACAATAATGCAAAGCATGCAAAACGCGCGCTGTATTTGATTAAACTGATTGTGTATGCTGAAGTCATTTCAGGGACACATTTTGACATCAGAACAATGCACGTACTGACGGCGCAGGCCACCTTTGACTGGGCACGTACTTAATCAGCGTCAGAATAAAGACCTACTGTTTAAGTCTGCCTGGCTCAGGTTCCTCTGCAGGGCCTCCATCTGCCGCAGCACTATCTCCAGTTTCCCTCCCAGCAGGGCTTCCTATTCATTATTCACAGTGTCAAGTTCCCTTTCTGACACCCCACAAACACTCCAGAGCTCAGACGCAAAAAACTGGCTAAAGCAGCAGATTTGCACACCTGACACATCGTCCTCACACGTACCGTCCCTCACTTTCAGTACTTCACACATGTGTGCAGGTTTAATATGACATTTTCTCCACAACTACCACAAAACGATGACGTCACTGACCATGGAAGTAACTCTTGACCTTGAGGTATCCCACACTGAGCCGGAGCACAGACAGTTTGTCCAGACGACCTCTGACCTCCTCTGAGAAAGGCAGCAGGCTGGTCAGATGGTCCAGCTCTGTATTCAGGCGGTCCCGGTGGCGTTTGGATGGATTGGTCTTCCCAGTCGGAGGCTTCTCACTGAAACGACACACAAGACAAGAGGATGAGTGATGCTGCTCGCTAAAACATGTTTGCTCCGCTTGACAATCGAACAGTGGAATTTCCATCTTGAATTAGAAGTGGGAGTTTTTGGTACGAGTTAAATTTTGCATATCCTGTAACAAGCAGTACATCTGAACGTCTGCAGGCGTGGATGTAGGAAGACTTGTGTGTCATATTGACACAGTTCCGGTTCATGAAGACAATAACGTCTTTCAGTTGCTGCCCAGATAAACTCTGACCCACATCAAACGAAGCATCAATTTCCTGGTTTTTAAGAGCCAGCAGGGGCTGAAGGTGTGGTTCATACTTTCATTATTACAAGACACACGGAGATAAATGTTTTGTTAGTGCATTCACTCTGTTAGTCTTGTTAGCTTAGGATAAATACCGGTATATTAGAATTACTGAGAATTCGTTATTGAAATGGCCTAAGTGAGTATATCTGTATAAGCAGCTTGGACTGTTTTAGAGCTGCAACGATTAATCGATTAGTCAATTTCGGTCCTTTCCAAGTTCTCAAATGTAAGAAAAATCTGCTTTCCATCATTTTACATATTGATTATTTGGAGGTTTGGGACTGTTAGTGGGACAAAACAAGACATTAAATAAGTTCACGCTGGGCTATAGGATACTGTGAGGAGCAGTTTTCGCTGTTTTCTAAGTTTAATATCGTCCAAACGAATTAATCTATTAACAGTCACAGCCACTTTTTTAAGCATGAGTACTTTTAAGTTTGCTCCTTCAAGTTGTTGACAGTACTAGTACTTTTACTTGTAATGGTGTACTATAAGATTGTTGGATTGGTTATTTTAGTTAAGTAAAGTAGTGGTTATCAAACTTTTTTACATCACTGACACAAATAAGACCACGGACACCCATTTAATAAGATTTTGTCCCAAGTCCCCCCATCTGATTGGATTTTTGCTTTTAGATGTTCTATTACAGAAAGTGTATAAAACCCAAGACTCACACTCACTGTGTTTCTTATACATGGAATTATAATGAAAGGATATGAATCCCCTTTTATTCTGTGGTCGATCGACACACTGACTGACATCCGTACAGTCATGCAGCTGGCGAGGCTAAAACACAGAAAGTTACATCATAATTTTGAGACAGCAAGTGTTTGTTGATATTCTACTTGGCCTGTGGCATTTTTACCGAAAATTACCACAACATACATCCACGACAACATGTCCGGGCATGCAGCAGCTCTGTGTGTCACAGCTCCCTGACAAAACACAGAGATGGAAGAGAAGAGATGGAGGGACCAGGAGGGAGAACCAAACAGTCAGGAATGAGGACATAAAACACAGCAAGAGAGAGAAAAATATCAAATAAATGGTGAAGAAGCAACTAGACAAGATGTATATTATCTTACAATGACACCCCTGTCGGCTGCTGATGAATAAAATGGTAGGAAAACCACTCAGCAACACAATATTTGACCCACGATTTATTAATTTTTTAAACTCTGGTTGTGACAAATATAGCTAAAGACTATATTTGGGAAATAATACCAGTTAAACACATATAGGGATTAAGTAAATAAAGCCAGTGGTACCATAACAAATTATCACATATCCACTGGACATCAGATGAAGTAAAGTGATGATTAATGATTCTTTAGCTCATCCTGCAGAATCATCCAGGCGGGTTTTCAGTGGTGGAAAGTACATGTACAAAGTACAATTTTGAGGTACTTTCAATTTCATGCAACTTTACAATAATCTATACTAGATTTTACACCACTACATCTATTTAATAACATTAGTTACTACTTAAGTATGATGTATTATTATTGGTTAAGCTATCCAGCAATATATAAAGTAATCAAATCTCCACTCTCTCTTTAACAGTAATATATAGCCTACCTACTGCATAATATGTATTTTTTTACTTTTGGAACTTTATTTTGATCCTAATTCTTTTGCATTTTTAAATGCATTACTACGACTTTTACTAGTAAAAGTATCTCTACTACTTGTAGAAATCACAATAATTGCACAGTGGCCTAATGATTAGTGAGTGATCCATTGACAGTGACCAGCATGAACCCGGTGCACAGAGTTGAGCTGCATCAGCCCAGCAGCCCTCACATAAACACATAAACAAGTGTAACCAAAAACGTTTTTAAACATTAAAACCTACATGTTCGCAGCGGGTTTCTTCCTCTTCCTCGCCGCGTATACTCCGTCATTCCCCGGCATGGCGGCGCCAAGGTTTCAGCCAACTTTCACTTCAAATAATAAATAAACACTCAACGAGTTCAAACTTTGCTTAACAAGTTGTCATTTTGAACCTGTAAAGCCTCCATGTTATGTCGACCCAGGAAAGAAATAATCCACATGTCTGAAGTCTGTCCAGGAGGTCTGAAGCTTGCGTAACAGACTTAAAGAAGCAGCACACACGCCGCACCCAGCCCTCCGTCTGCAGCCAATCCGGTCCACTGTGACATCCTGACATCTCTGTCTCACCGTTTGTTATTGGTGTAATTAAGCTTTGTTTTTTCCTTGTCTCAGCTGTACACACACTGTACATGTAAATACATAACCTGCCTATGTTTTTATTGGAGGTTTTTCAGACAGGTTAAAGACAGGTAAATTTTATATATAAGTAGTTATTTGAAAGTAAAACCTAAGTTTTGTGTATTTTATAATGAGTTTCTTTCCGGCAAATGATTAGAAAAAACAATATTATTATAATTATTAAGCGCTTAATATCTTAGAAGCGAAAATGCATATAATAGAAGAATATGATATACAAAAAGAGCCTTTGTCTTTTTGTGTGACAAATTGCACAAGTCACACATGTTGACACTATAAGAACCACAGTGCAAAATCTATACATTCAAACATGTCAGACAAAAAGATTTTTTAAGAAATTAAAATATTAATATGAATGAATAGCCTAAATAATTAAAAGAAAAAACTCACTGCTTTGTTGTCCTGCCACCTTAAAATGTTGTGTCGCCATCTAGTGGCAGCGAGAGTAACTTGCAGGGATGGAAAATGGTGCATTCATGTGGTGTTTTTGTTCTAAGATGCCGACATCATAAAAGTCAAACAGCACATCTTTGTACAGCAATGAAAAATGGACAGACATGGTACAGCAGATGTATTGAGGTCTTTCCAAGTAATTGTAATAAGTAATTGTAGACCTGCAGGACCAGCTCCAAAATAAGTGTATGGTTGTTTCACCATCATGTCCACAGAAAGAAAGTACATTTCTTATTACATTTACTTTGCAAAAAAAATGTTTTGCTGGATAACACCGATTGAGAAGTTTGAAACAGACATCTCGAGGTTTGTTTGAGATCAAATATCTTAACGGTATCTAAGGTAAGTGGTAAATTTTGGTACACGAGCTGCTGAGTTGTTGACATCATAGGCTATACACAGAAACATGGCGGAGAACATGGTAACATTAGATGGGAAAATAACTTTTTCAATATGCTGCAAAAGTTCGTAGCCTCTTGCAATGCAAGACTTGCATATAAATGTTTTTGCTAACATGTCATTTGTAATATTGTATTAGGTTATAACAGTTAGTTTGCTGTCAATTGTACAGTGAATTGGATTAATAAGAAAAGTTATTTATTAGCAGTATTTGCAGTACAAGCAATATTTAGTATTATTATGGTTTCAGGTAATGTAGCTACTGGTGCAGTAACAATTCTGGGACAAAAATGAATTCGTAATAGAAAGCTTCAAACTGTGTTTTATTTATATAGGCTCTACAAAAAGAAAAAAACTGAATTATTAAATAAATATGTTTATTAAAATAAACAATAATGTTATAATTCTACATTGTCATCCAGCATACTTGGATTACAATTACAATCCTGCATCCTTTTAATAGCGTCCATGTTGTTTTCACGTTAAAACTTAAAATCACATCGGGAGGAGAGACTCGGGAAACGGGAGCACCCGAGGAGCACCTGAATGCACCATGAAGATGAGATTCAGCAAACATGTCTGGAGCCCAGATGTTCAGAGATGTTGTGAACCAGAGACTAACTGCTGCTGCTGAAGAAATATTGCACTGTTTGAAAGGAGGATAGCAGAGTACGAGGAGGAACTCCTCCATATTCTTTGTCTTTATAATTGTTATCTTTATAATAACATAATATAATAAATAATTGTAGACTATATAGCCTAGTGTTTATCTTTAGTTTATTTATTTTATATGTTACCATATTAGAATACATTTAATTATCCCATCTGTTAATATCTGAGTGCGTGAAGCCTGAAGGGACTACACACTTTCTTTACCTTATACAACCTTGTGTTGTAGCCTATTGGCCTAGTAATATTTACCTTGATACCCTGATATGTACAATAATTACAGTGAAGCAGTAAATGTCAATGAATCTCTTAGTTCTCTGCTCCCTCCAACAATTCTCATACAAAATGTATGAAAAGAAAATCATGTAAAAAAATTTGAATCTCAGACATGAAGACATAAAATAGTTAATTTATTTAGAAAAAATACACTGTGGTAGGCAGATGTACAGTTTTATATATATACAGTATATACATGTATATATTAGTGGTGTCAGGAAATTAGTTTTCTAAAACGTGCATGTATTTAATTTTTCTCCACAGACGTCCAGCAGCTGTTGGGGAGTAAAGAACAGGTTCCCCCTGAGCAACAGCAGCAGTGCAGCCTCAGTCAGAACCAGGAGGACCCACCAGAGCTGCTACACATTAAAGTGGAGCAGGAGGATCTCTGGACCAGTCAGGAGGGAGAGCAGCATCCAGGGCCGCAGGAGACTGAGTTCCCATTCACTCCTGTCACTGTGAAGAATGAAGAAGATGAAGAAGAGCAACCTCAGTCTTCACAGCTTCATCAGAGCGAAACTGAAGAGAACAGAGAAGCTGATGGAGAGGACTGTGGAGGACCAGAACCAAACAGGAACTTTGATCCAGAGAGTTATTTACAGCCAGCTCATCACAAGACTTCCCTCTCCTCTGAATCTGAGACTGATGGCAGTAGTGACTGGGAGGAGACCAGAGAACCTTTAAACTTTAAAGCTTTAATAGTTGAAAAACACCAGTTAGCTTCTCTGAATGTCCGACAAGCTTTGGCCACAAGGAACATCTGCAGAAACACAGTGAAACATTTTATTTGTAAAAAAGTTTTCAGTGGAGAAAAGATGTTGTAGCTCACATGACAGTTCACACAGGGAGAAACCATTTAGTCGCAGAGTAAGTTGATCTAATCACGGCTCAATAGAGCTGCAAAGTGGACTTAGTTTGTTACCAACCCTGAACTGGCAAAGTAATTGTCCTGTTCAGCTCTACCTCATCCACACTTTCATCAATTCAGTTTTATTTATATAGCGCCAATTCACAACAACAGTTATCTCACAGCGCTTTTCATAAAAGAGCAGGTCTAGAGCGTACTCTGTGATATTATTTACAGAAACCCAACAGGGCAGCACTAGGCGACAGAAGGGAGGAGTAGGGGGGAACAGCCTACATAATGTAGACACAGAAGTACAGACAGTGAAGGTAAAATCGGTACAGACCGAATGAATAATCAGGGCACCTCTACCTGTATTATTAGTGAGCTCCACCCTTTAATATCCTCTCACACTCTTGTATCTTTCTTTTTTACTGTCTGAATATTTTCACTTCACAGAAACAGAACGCCAAAAATCAGGCAGAACCTCATGATGAGGGTGAGGAGAGTTTCATTGTTGGAGGACAAGTGGGTTCACATCAGTATGGCGACACTGTGGAGAAACCTCACCACTGTGACCAGTGTGGCAAGAGCTTCCCTTTCCCATCCCATTTAAAGAGACATCAGCGGACTCACACTGGAGAAAAGCCTCACCACTGTGACCAGTGTGGGGAGAGTTTCCCTCAAAGAGGCAATTTAAAGAAACATCAGCAGACTCACTCTTTCAAAGCGTTCACCTGAACTGTCTTGATCTCTTGGCTGTTAAAAGATGACATGTGATTTGTAAAAGCTGTCATGAAAGTATTTTAACATTGATACACCCGCAACTTCAGCTGTCAAATGTTATCGTTGCTTTACTTCCTCTGTCAATGCTACTGCAGCAAAGATGCAACAGTAACACAAACACAAGTACAAACTTACTGAAGAGCAAGACAGGATTGGGGCTTGTATTTTGTAGTCATGAACATGCTAATGCAGCAGCGAACGTGCAGCCAAAGTTAAAAACCTACTTGCCTTGTTGTTTCTCTGTGGGCTGAGGTCCAACTGCAACTTCACCTAACATTATATGGAGCTGAATCTGCAGCATGTCTCCTTGTTTAGTGTTTGTCTGCGAGTACAGACAAATACATACATACATTATTCACTCAGATTTAACCCAGCTTCGTATTATTTGAGTGAGTTTATATACACATTGGCTGAACACTTTTCTTTTGCACACAGTAACCTACAGCTGCAGGACACAGTAGTCATGAAACATGTTCTACAGTTTAGTGAAATAATCTTTGCAGATGCACTTTCAACAGTTTGTGTGTTATCTGATACTGTTTTGCAGTTGAAATTAAAACCAGTGTTTAAACCCTGTCAGAGGTCACTAAGGTTTAAAATACCACAGTGAGGTTAAGGTGCCAGAAAGACAACAAAATCTGACTTAACATGAGTAACTCTCCATATTCAGTCACACTGCAGAAAATTTACTAACCAGAGTAATTGTTCCTTATATACACTGATGGAAAACCACAAACAAACAAACACAAAGAAGCCCCAGAGTGCAATGCTGTCTGCAAGAAATTACATTTATATAAGACTAATTGGTTTTGCCTAATGCATTTAGAGGGAAACATAGTTGCTACCTGTAATTGGTTTAGTGGTAGCATATTTTTATGTTTTTGTATCTCACATAATGGATGGTGGGGACTGCAGGCTGGAGTTCCCGAGTCCCAGATGGTTAATAATCCCATTGGTATAACTGGTTTTGCAGGTATTTGGTCATAAAAAAGGTTAGAGGATCACCAGTTACTAAAATTCATCTTGAGGGGAATCCAATAGTTGTTGAGACATATTTCACTAAAAAAACACAAATGTCAAGATTTTGTGCAAATACACCTCATGGCTGTTGAGATTTGACCGGCACACTGCGTTGCCATCCAAGCTCTCATGGCTAAAAAAGATTGTGCATGTTCTAATCATGCAATAGTTGCTACAAGCAAGCATCCTCATTTTTCCTTGTTGTTTTGATTACTTGATATTTTGTTCAAAAACATATTTGCTGTTGCAAATGAGCAGTATATGTATGTAACTTCCAGGAGACTGCTATGTGTCATGAAAGGTTGGCAGATCTGACTGCAGGACGAAAGTGTTTTTTAGAACCTTTGGGGAAAAAGACAATCTTCTCCACGATGGAGAAAGTCCCCTCATATTAGACAGAGAAGTTATTAATACTTCAGCTGTGACTCACAGTAAGGTCTGGGGATGAGTTACATGACCAGTAAACATAGAATTTATTGATTGAACTTCTTTATTAATTATTATGTAAAATTGGCAAAAGATGCCCCAACCACAAAAAAAACATTAAAAAGGACAAAAACACAATAAAACCGAACAGTTTATTCCCATTGTGATCCTTTCAGGGAAGGTAGGTGTTGAGTGCGATCCCACGTGGCCATGTTTTTTCCCGCCATTAAGAGGGTGCAGCAGAGCCTAGGGCCCTGAAGCTCCGGCATCAACCTACGTTTCTATTACGCAGCTGAAGGCTTCACCAATCACGGTTTCCCCTGCTTCCCCCTTGGAACCAACCTCCGTGTTCCTCGGTGCGAGACGGGCGAAGACAGGTGAGGTAACCGCAGCAAACATCTCCCTGACCAGTTACCAAGCTAGCAGCACGGTCAACAACGATGTCTCCAGAGGGGGCCTCAGAGGTTAGCAAGGCTGCTAGCACTGCTCTGTGTTGCTACTGTCACTACAAATTAAGATTTATTTTTTTTTACCATTGCATAACAATCATATCAATCATATCATCTAACTCTCAGCAAGAAAGCAAGCCAATTATTAAATAAACTAGATGTAATGTGATAATTTAGCTTTAGAGGTGCTGGCGGGCAGAGTTACCTGTTGACAGAGTAAAGCTAGCCAGCCTCTAGTAAAACCTTAATGGTAATACTCAGGTTAAATACCTAAAATATTAAATGAAGTACCCGAGGAACTCTTACGGTTTTATGAACAAAACATAATGCATTTTTAGTCCAGCTTTTTAATCACCAAATATTATTACTTATTACCAAAATACAAAATTATTCAGAATACATTTTGCATTAACTGCATAATTATTCATGAACAATAGCTACAGTTTCTTATACAGGAAAGCACCTCAGTCATTGTTTAGTTCAAGTAAAAAGAATTCATTTGTCAGCAAAGGCACTGAGCTCTGCCTTTACAGTTTAAGGAAAGAAATTAAGAGATGACAGAGAAAAGACATTCATGTTTTCACTTTCGCAGCTGTATTTAGATAATATGGAGTCAGTGAATCAAATTGGTCTCTTGATTGTTTTATAACTGGAATGTGGGCGACCCCCAAAACTCAAAACACCAGAGACTTGGGTTTCTCCCAAGGGAACTCCTCCCTGCCAAAGTGACCGTAGCAGGCAGTGGGCTGGTATATTGGCTGCTTCAGACCCAGCTCTCTGTAACAGAAACCCAATATTACACTGTTATATTTACAGAAAAAGACAAATGAATAATACTTTGTTTGCAGCCATGAAGAACTGCACATACTTCACAATGACCCCAGGCCTGAGGTCAAAGTTTTTCTGCACGATTTGCAGCAGCTCCTCTTCGTCCCTGTTCGATGTGCCATAGTGAAACACGGAGATGGAGAGTGGATGGCTCACACCGATAGCATAGGAGATCTAAAGGGCGTAAAGACACCAAAGCTTTCACTCATCATTGATCAGAAAATATTCTAACTTTATCTCATACACAGTTTTTATTATTAATAAGAAGACTGACCCAGACATGCTGCAGAATAAAAACTTTCACACCAATACAACTCTTTCCAGGAACCTGGAACAAATTTTGAGATTTTGATGCACTGTTTCAAAGTGTATTAGGAGTGTTTTTCCGTTTACCTAACAGGCACAAAAATCATCTTTTTCTTGTATTAACATTTTTTGGACAAATTGGCCAGAGATTGTTGAAGACAAAGTACTAAAATCTCTAAATAATGCTGTGTCTTAGGCATGATCAGAAGGGAGTCTTTGGGCATTTTGCTAAGAATTTTTATTTGAGGTAAAAGTTCCTTTTTAAAAAATATTTCTACAGTGACAGAACACCCTTGATGGAAGTGTGTATTTTTAGTACCGGCTGAGGATCCATAATGTAATTTTACTATGTTGGTCCATTCTGTGACCACCACATGTCCTGCTCGTCTTTCCATCCCGGGAGAGGGCTCCCTCCTCTGTTGGGTTTACGGAGGTTTGGGGACTTTTCCCTTTTCTGAATCGAGCTTCCGTTTCCCGACAGAGGTGGACTTTACGAATCACTTTGAAGATTTGACTCATTTGTAGTCACTGAATATGTTTTTTTAAGCCAAGCAAATGCATCATGCACTTCAGTATGTACAACGGTAAGCAAACTCGTCACGCCTCTGAGTGTCTTAAAATAATACGTACAAAAGATTTTGGTTTTAGTAGAAACAGGCTGCAATGGCTGCAACGTAATCCTTCAAAAGTACTACTACCACTAAAAGTGCTTGTTTTGCTACTGACAGGCTCAGATTTTTGTTGTGTGTGTTGTTATGGAAAGGATCCCTACAGAGAGAGACCATTTTTTTAAAGAGTAAGATGCTTTTTGTTTAACCAGAAACAGAAGTCTTGCTCTGAAATCTCTCTCTCTCGAGAGAGAGAGAGGTGAATTGTTGCAGGTAGACTAAGGTGGGAACGTGAGTCAGTATGTCATCTTACTCTTTGACGATAAGGTCTCTCCATGTAGGGATCCTTTTCATAACGATGTCAGACACTTAGAATAACAATCTGAGCCTATCATTGGCAAAAACAGGCACTTTTAGTGGTAGTAGGATTACGTTTAAGTCATTGCAACCTGTTTTGAAGCTGGTCTACTGGACCAGTTGCAAAACATTTTGTCCTTACTTTAGGGATTTAGACCACAAAATATATTAAAAAAAATAGCACAAAGGTTTAAATATACCAGAATTACCCTTTGAGTTCAGTAATTTGTTCAGTGTGTTGCTTGTTCAAGTTGTTTTATAAGAAAACCTTGTACAACATTGTAAATTTAATTTAAATTTCCTTAAAGAAAAAGTGAGTAACAAGTGCAGCTTTATAAACGTCCTCACCTGAACGAGGGCCCTCCTGCACAGTCCAGCTTTGACCAAAGACTTGGCGACCCAGCGTGCCGCATAAGCTCCGGACCGATCCACTTTGGAGTAGTCTTTTCCAGAAAAAGCCCCTCCTCCGTGGCCACCCCATCCTCCATATGTGTCCACTATGATTTTACGCCCTGTGAGGCCTGCATCACTCTGATGATGTGACAAACACAAACGCATCAGAAAAATTATGTGGATTTATCTCTTGTTTTACATTTCCCTCCGTGGTTTGGTCCTTACTCACCTGAGGGCCGCCTACGAGGAATTTCCCACTTGGCAGCAGATGGTAGATGGTCTTGTCATCCAAGTACTTGGCAGGAATGATGACTTTCACCACCTTCTCCATCAGATTGCGTCTGATCTCCTCCAGGGTGATGTCCGGGTGGTGTTGTACTGAGATGACCACAGTGTGAACACGCAACGGCTCCATGGCTCCCATGTTGTCTCTGTACTCCACTGTGACCTGCAGAAAAGAGGGCGAAAAGCTGAAAGCAACATCTTTACTCGCAACAATTACTCCAAAAAGGAAATTAAGGGCGAGAGGTGGAGTGTCAAAGGTCAGAGTCAAACACAGTCGGTCCCTCTAACCCCTAGTCCATCAGTGTCCCCCTCTGAAGATGCTCACTTGTGATTTGGAGTCTGGTAGGATCCAAGGACACTCTCCGTTGCGTGAAAGCTCCTTCATCCTGTAGACGAGTTTGTGAGCCAAAACGACGGTTAAGGGCATACACTCCTCGGTCTCGTCTGTGGCGTAGCCAAACATCAAACCCTGGAAACACAACATGGCAAAACCCGGTCTGAGCAGTCACGTCATATGTTCTGTTCACATCCATAGTCCACTCTTTAAAGTTAGGTAAATGCAATTTAAAAATGAGCCTTTGAATGGTATCTGATAAACGATATATGTTTTTTATTAGCCAAACTACCGGGCGTTGCAGTTCAGTCAGTCAGTCAGTCCACCACTTCGGTCCAGACTGAAGTATCTCAACAACTACTGAACTGATTGTCATGAAATTTATTATTCCCCATCGGATCATTCTTAAATTTGGTGATTCTCTGACTGACATCTAGCGCCACAATCGGCTCAAACTTTCCTTTGCCCAATATTTATGACATTTCTTCTTACCAAAGACCCCCACCGCTGTTAACGTTGTCTTAACACTCATCACTTACTCAGGTACAGAGATATCAGATACCTACCTGATGCCACATATAGTACTTTAAGTATAGTACTTACTATAAGTAAGTTTGAAATGTTTTATTTTCCCCCCTTTTTTGGATTTAATAAAATTTAAAAAGGGGCATTATACAGTGTTGAAATCACCGTATAATATTTTAACTCAGCAGCACTTGGACATGAAAGATTTGCACACTGATTGCTCAAAACTCCCATCCGCCTCAGCTGTACTTAAAATTTAGCATGTTAATGAGCGTCTTTTCTCTTGTCTCCTTCTGTCCTAATGATTTTGTTACTCGTGATTTCTATATTTTCTTATATATACACACACATATCTGTTCCTAATTGTTGTAATAGTTGTTAAATTTATATAAAATAAAAAGGAAGTAGCCAATTAAAACACAGTACAATGAATGATAACAATCTTTGAATAGGACTGTTTTGCAAACGTACTGCGGCTCCTTTATAGAAGTGGCTTCATAACATAAAAGCATCGTTCTAACCCCACATGGTGAAACACGGTAGTGTGGATAGGCTTGAGGATTTAAGGTCCAATATACTGAACCTGGTCCCCGGCACCGATGTCCTCCTGATCCCTGCCTTCAAACACGCAGTCGGATATTTCCAAACACTGCGGCTCCAGCGCCAACAGCACATTGCAGGTCTTATAGTCAAAACCTGCAGATCCAAGTTGAGACACAAGCACTTAAATTTCCCCGGAAAAGATTCTGCACAGAATGAAGTTGTTAAATAAGAATATTAAATCCTACTGCACCTTTTGAAGAGGCATCATAACCAATCTTCTTGACAGTATTTCGGACCACTGCCTGGAGATCCACTATGGCCTTAGATGTCACTTCTCCAACCAGTAAAATCATGCCCGTCTTCGTCACGCATTCTGTAACAAGACGTGTTTTTACTAGCCATGAATCTGTGGTGTCATGTAGAGAAACTGTTTTACTGGATGCATTACATAAGAATAGCTGATCATAATTTTCTTAAACAGTCAATTCTTGAGGTTTTTAAGTCTGAAGCAGCTTTATAGAAAATAAATTGTCAGAAGAAGAGAGCGTGAAGGGAGTTTCTGTGGAAAAACATTCATTGTTAGTTAAGATGTTTCAGAGGGAGCTGAATGCCGGCGAGATAATGCCGAACTGATCTTTGGTCTAAAGAGCAAACGCTAATCCAGTCGAAGATAAATGGTTGTGTAATTATTAGTTATCAATAAACCTTTCTAATCAGATTCTAACAAGTTCTGACAAGTTTAGATTTGCGGTCCACAGGGCAAGACTACTGATTTTAAATACACTAAATACACAATGTTGATACAGAGGAAAGACCAGAGTGGAGGGAACCAAAGGAAAGGATTTAGCGAAATCTGTGAACTCCTGTGAAGCCTTAAAACAAGACGTACAATGAATCTAGCTTCATATTTAATTGTTCCAATAGGATTTTTGACACAAAAGTGTTTGATACATTAAGAAATCAGGAAACTCTGTCATTGTAGGCATACTACGGAAATTAGTTTGGGAGCTCTCAGAGACCAGCAGCAACAGCAAAAGCAGGATAAGAATAGAGAAGCAGATAAGGAAACAATCTAAGAAATATAAATGTAAGTATAAATATTAAAATGTAAAGTACATTGCATAAAACCTGTTTGACAGTGAACATTAGAGAAAGATGGTATATACCAACTGTGCATGTGCTGTTTGTAATAAAGTGTTTGTGTACATCAGCAGCAGGGAAATAAATAATAAATAAATAAATTTAGGAGTCTTTCACTCCTGCGGTGAATAAGCTGTTCCTCAGTCTGTTTGTTCGGGCTTTGATGGCTCTGTATCTCTTCCCAGATAGCAAGAGGACAAACAAACTGTGACCTGGGTGACACCTTGTTGTTTTCTTTTGTCAATAAACACTTTGTGTTTTAAAACATATAAAAACACTCTACTCTGAATAATGTTTTGTGTCTAATGTGATTTTTCCAGAAATAAAAGTTGTTAACAATTCTTTAAATTACATCTATTTCTTCTCGCTCATTGGAAAACCCAGAATCAATGAATGTGCAAAAATCGTTTTTTAACTGCTGAACACTGAAGTCCATTCTGAGGCTATGTGCTCCAGAGGCTGCAAAGGAAAATCTGAATTAATTAGGGCTGCAACTAAGATTTTCTTCACCGATTAATCTGTCAATTTTATTAATTGTTTAGTTGTTCAGTCTATAAAATATCAGAAAATGGTGAAAAATGTCAGTCAGTGTTTCCCAAAGATCAATATGACGTCCTCAAAGGTCTTGTTTTGTCCACAAAGATATTCAGTTTACTGTCACAGAGGAGCAAAGAAACTATTCACATTCATGAAGCTGGAACCAAAGAATTTTTTAAATCAATATCATAAAACATAAAACACTCACCACAGGCAACTTTAGAGTCAGGGTCTTGACTCAGGTACGCATCGAGTACGGCATCACTGATCTGATCGCACATTTTGTCTGTGAACACAAAGCAAGAGGCGTAAAAGGAAAGGACAGGGACAAGAGGCCTCGACTACACATTCATGTTTTTGACTACAGAGATAAATAATGTTCATTGTCATGCTCTTATTATTTTATTTTGGGAATTTGGGGGAAGTCAAGGTCCCAAAAAGGGATTTGTTTTTGATAATCTTCATAATTCAATTGGCTTTACTGGCTTGACATTTTAGTTTAAACCACATGTTGCCAAAGCAGAAAGTCACATATATAATAAAACAATAAAATAATCTGTCTACAACAAACAAAAAAACTTCAGAAATTCCTTCATTTGATCATTTGTATATACACAAGTTTAATAAAACAAATATTTAGTCTTTGTGGCCTCATTAGTTTAATCTTATTTTTATTACGGTAGTTTTAAATAGTTTAATATAGACGCATACAGTAAAAGTACTCAAGTAAAGGTACAATTAGCTGCATTTCTGATCATACCTTTCTACTTTTATCTGCCTAACATGTTGAATTCAGGACTTTTACGCAGTATTTTTACACCATGTTATTTCTACTTGTACTTTAGTAAATGATCTGAGTACTTCTCACACACAGCTGCCTGCAACAGAGCCTCTTTGTGTCCACACGTGTCCACAGAAAACTCTGAGTACTACAGTTTCACAGATAAACAGGAGTACAGTACCGGAGTGTCCCTCTCCCACAGACTCGGATGTGAACAGGAAGGTCTTCCCGGTGCGGGATCCGCTGGGGTTCATCTTCAGCTCCTCGCTCGCTGCACAAAAGGGAACTAAAAGCGGCTAAACGTGGCGGAGCAGCGCTGATTTCAAGAAGCAATTATTAACTACGAGGCGTTTTGCAGCAGGCACGTTTTTCCGACTTGGCACCGGCGGATTTAAACTTTAGCGGAAAAAAAACAAAAGGAAACAAACAGCCGATGCGACTTTTCGCCAGTAGTTAAAAAGCAACAGGAGATGTGTCGTAAATCTATATAACTTCGAACTAATTTTCTTTTCGGTGGGTTTTCTGTAAATGGCTTGCTGGATAATCTCAAGGAGGAATGTTTCCAATTGTGAAGTCCTTCAGGCAGCAGCCAGGACAGCCTCAAGATGTCGCTGTTATGACGCAACACGTGAGCTGAAGGATTTAATATAACATTATATAATACTTTAATATAATATAAAGTAATATAATAATCTTTATATAATATAATTTAATATAATACAATACTTTAATATAATCTAATATAAAACAATATAATTTAATATAGTAATATATTATATAAGACTATAATATAACAATAATAACATTTATATAATAATAATAATAATAATACACATACGAAAATAATGTAATACTATTACTAATTTAGTTACATATTAATATCATCAGGAGTTAAAGAAGTAAACATCTTTTACATAAGTAAAAACAGCAAAACCACAGTATACAAAATACTCACTGTTACAAGTAAAAGTTCTGCATTCAAAATTTTACTTAACTAAAAGTGCTTACTATGCAGAATGGCCCGTTTCATAATAATTGATCTTAAATTAATGTAATATTATTATAAGTATTAGTTGCCACTGGTAACGTTGGGGCTTTACAACTGCTGGGTAGCTTAGCTTATGAAAATATTATCATCATTTATTAGATGATTTATATTTTGTATTGATAATCTCAGTCTGCAAAGCAACTGGTAACTAATGTTGTCAAATAAATGCAGGGGAGTTAAAACTACAATATTTACCCCTGAGATGTAGTGGAGTACAAAAAAGCAGAAAATGGAGATACTCAAGAAAAGTACAAGTACACCTACTTTGTACTTAAATACAGTATTTCAGTAAGTGTACTTTCCACCTCTGCATATGATATACAGAATATAAGTTACACAAAAGTGAAAAGTAACAAGGATATTTACTCAAATGGATCTGAGGTAGAACTGACTGTGGCTCAGTCGTCCGCTGATTGCAGGGTTGGAGGTTTGATCCCCAGCTCCTCCTCCCGTCCACCAATCGAAGTGTCCTTGAACAAGACCCTGAACCCCAAGTTGCAGTTTGTCCAGGCTTTGCATGGCAACTTCCCTCTTTACTGGTTTCACTGTCACCACTTTCATAGTGTGAAAACCACTCTGTACCCCACCAGCCCAGCAGACAGCAGACTGGCTGGTGAACAAAGTGGAGCATTTAGCTGCTAAAGAGACAGATATTTGTTTCAGGATCTGGTGGAGACCATAAACAGAGCTGAAAAAGAAAGTGAACTGTGGATTCATCATTCATCAGGTGGACCCAAACCTGACTCTGGCTAAATGATAATGTCGCTCCATGGGTGAACAGGGAACCGTTTGCTGACAGAGTACGGTTACTATGGTTGAGGATGCGCTTGGACAGTCATACCAACTAGCCTGGCTCTTTGGCATTGTGGTCAAGTTGCATGTTTTGGTTGAGGTAGACGGTGTTTGTTCATGGTGGGAATTGTTTGGTCTCTGTAAATAACATCACAAAGATTATGGTGTAGACCTGCTGCACAACAAGAGCAGTAAAAACTTAACATCACAGCCTTCACAGAGGAGAGATTTATTGCAGGGCTAGTAAAATGAAATGCATTATATTGTACTGGTGATCGATTTGTTGTATTTAACCCCTACGATATTAAAACATTTTACTCTTCTAATTTTAATACTCCAGTGCATTGGCCTATCTTAATTCCTCACACTGAGTATGAAAGTCAGACGTCTCACCTGTACAAAGTCCAAGATTACTATGATTGCTTATATAAGTCGCAACTGGTACTGCTAGGTTGCATACTACACTTTCATTCGTAAACACTGCACGTGTCTACTTAGTATAATACTCAAGTCAATAGTACATTTGCATATATATATATATATTTTGATTTGACTTTGAACATTCATATGTGCACATTGTTTCTTTAGTACTTGGCAAGCATTCACCAAACTGTAGCACACTCCCAATGTTCAGTTTGTATGACTCATAGCCAGATCCTCTTTGTCAGGGGAGAACATGCTGAGCTCAGTGAAGCTGCAGAAGGACTTTTTCACCTATTTAAACTTAAGGATTAATGCGATCGACACATGAATGAGATAACGAATTATCTTTTGACTTTTAAAGTAACTAAGCACATTTATTCAAGTATTATACTTCTGAGTTACTTAAGTGAGTGTTTGAACTTCAGCTTTATACTTTTAATTCACTGGTGACTTTGCAGATCAAAAAACCCTATAATAAGAACTGTTAAGCAGTAAATTAAACCAACACAACATAAAACATAAATAAAATCAGCACAAGTGCAGCCAGTATCAACATGTAAAATAATAAATCTTATTTGTTACTGTATCAATAATATTAATCTAATTGTATTATATAATAATGGAACAACAACAGAGCGTCATTTTACTTTTAGTATATTTTCTTTTTTACTTAGGTTTACTTAGAGTTTTATTTTTATAAACAGAGTAAGTTATCATAACACTTCTTGTACCAAGGCTGTTACTGCTACCAATACACAGTCTATTCCTCTTCCTCCCTACCCTGCTCTCTACTTCCCTGTGTTGGACTGATGGTGCACACTGTTCTACACACACACACATTATGATTGTTGTGGTGCAATGCATGAGGGGAAAAATCACAGAGTGGAACAAATGGTGGTGGAGAAGGATTAGCATTGAGTTAAAATCATATTAGAGTCATGTGGTGTGAATGAAGCAACGCCATTGCTTCCTACAGCGTATCCCTTCACATTTGGGATAACAAGACATCCAATAGTTGATGAGATATTTAAGTCTGGACAAAGCCTAGAAAATTTGTTGCATTGTTATAAAGTACCAAATCGTATATAAAATTTAACTTTAAATTAACATAATTAAAATGAACTCCACCTAAACCAACTAAATGTTTTCTGCATCAGCTTACTACTGCTTTTGATAGTTAAAGTAAATTTTGCTGCTCATAGTTTTGCATTTTCACTTAAGAAACATTTTAAATCCAGTATTTATATTTTACAGTTTTGCTAAAATAGGCTATAATGTAATAAATTATCAGAATACTTCTTGGTCGGTTTAATTAACACAGACTTTAAATTACAGTGCTGGTAGGTGTTGTGAAATTTATTTTATGCAAGAGATTATAGTTCTTCTACACGACTAAAGCAGTAAAAAGTTTTAACATGGACTGTTAAATGCTTTATTCTTAAACCCAGTGCCAAACTGGGCACAAGTCACACTGCGAGGCACTGCCCAGCTGCTGTAGCCTACTACTGAAATAACAAGCTGCACAACACAGGATGAGGAAATTAGGTGAAGCAACATGGTGACTTCACTCCTTTATTGCCATACAAATATCCCTGCGTTGAAAACAGAGCCCTTTGCCCAGACATATCAGATCAGCACAGGCTTGCATCCGTTGCTCTGACAGCTGATGGTATGTAGACAACTGGAACTAACAGAAAACTGATTAGCTGAAATGTGTTCTTTCTTTTCTTAAAATAACATCTAAAAGTGCTGATATTTATGTACTTTGTGTGATGAATTTGTGGCAGCACGGTTCATGAAAAGCAGGAAATGAAAGTGCTGCCAGTTCATGTTCCGGCTTAAATCTTTGTGGTGTTGATGACCGGCTCTTATTGAGCCAATGGGACTTTGACTGAGGCAACAGGTTAGTTAATGAGTAACAGGAAGAGTCCAACCTTCAGCAGACATTTGTTCAGCTCTTGTTGTATGTCTCATTTAGTCACAAGAAGCACAGATCGCTGTGTTTGTTTACTATACAGGCAGGACTGGATAACAGGACTTCTTTTTTTGTATGAAGCCGAGTTGTTTTGTTGGTTGTGACTGAGAAACAGTGCTGCTATGGTAAGTTTTTACACTTTTGTGAAGTTTTTATTGTAAATATTGTTCTTTATTTAGGTTCTTTCAGCTTGATACCATCGGAAATGATTCTCTGTCTATATCCATGCTAGTTAGACGGTTTTACTTTGTAACCACAGTGAGGTTTTGTAATCACACAGGCCTCTGTGAAGTGACTCACAGCTGATAGAGCTCTTTTCCTGTTATCTTAGTTGCAGGAAGGGAAATTTGTTTTTTAAAAATAGTGGCTGCAGAGGTTGTTGCTGTAAATTTCACTTTCAATGCGGTTTGTGTGCTGGTATATCTGGAAATTGTGATTAAAACTGAACAATGTGTTGTTCGCAGGCTGACACAAACTCCCAGCCACCGGCCTCTGGCTCGTCGGCTAAAATTGACCAAGTGCAAAGTCAGGTGAACGAGGTTAAAGTTATTCTGAAAGACAACATCAGCAAAGTGCTGGAGAGGGGGGACAGATTGGACGATCTGATCGACAAGACTGGTGATCTGCAGGCTTCTGTAAGTATCTGATCATGATGGTGCAGGCTGAGCTCTCCACACTGTTGTTAAGAGATTTTCTTCTATATATATATGACTCATTAAAACCAGGCTGTTTAAACTACGTTTTACAAATACAAACTTAATACTTTTACTTCTCACTATATTTCAGGGGGAAATACTGTACTATATTAATGTACCCAGCTATAGTGAGTAGTTACTTTTCACATTAAGATTTAACATAAGAAAAGCTTATAAAATATAGGGGTTTCAAACTTTGCTTTGAATCTTTCAGTATCTAGTTAGGGCCCCTTCTTCTCAGATGGTTTCCTTTAACTCCCATTTTAAGGTCCAAAGAGATATTTAACAAAAAGGCAAAGATTAAAGAAACATTAAACATTTGAAAACTAATTTCTGCAGCAAAATGTTGTTTCTTTTTTCCAACCTCATAAATCAGCTCACAATCCCTCAGTTTTATCTTGTGATTCATAAATTACATTTATTTTATTTACAGTTGCTTTTCTCTAAAGCGTCTAAATTGCTATACATGTCAGAGGTCGCACACCTCTGGAGCAACTAGGGGTTAAGTGTCTTGCTCAGGGACACAATGGTCACAGCGGGAATCAAACTAGGGTCTCTCACACCAAAGGCAGGCCTCTTATCCACTGCGCCATCACTACTACCCATCTGTATATAAAGTACTTAAAACTACTAAACAGTAAAACGCTGCTTACACGTGAATTCATCCATATTAACAATCTAACGTCATTTATCAGTCACAGGGGACATTTTACTGCAGAATGAGTACTTCTACTTGTTTTTATTGTATTGGTACATTTACTTAAGAGTACTCCACCAATTTATTATTGCAGTCATATAACACTGTCAGACTCTTGGTGGACATTTTAAAGTAAAATGATTAAACTCAATGCTGCAGAACCAGAAATATTCTCTCTTTTATTCCACACATTCTTCTTCTTCCTGGTCAAAACCTGGTGCCTACATTACCCAGGGTGGTGATGGCGCAATGGGCTTTGATGTGAGAGACCCATCCACTATTAACCACTAAAGACTAAATACTCCCTGTCGACTGATTTTATTGTGTTAAATCGGTTGAGTTTAAGTAAAGGACCTGGGTACTTCTTCCATCACTGGGTGTTTTACCAGGTTTTCCGTTATTTTTCTTTTCAGGCTGACTCGTTCCAAAGAACATCCACGCGGGTTGCCAGGAAATACTGGTGGAAAAACATTAAAATGATGATTATAATTGGTGTAATTGTGCTGATCATCGTTATCCTCATCATCCTCTTTGCCACAAAGGTTATATAAATCCTCTTCCGTGCCCTTCCACCAGCTCAGGACTAAAAAAATCAAGATGGTGAAATGAAGCTCACCTACAGACGGCTTTTATTAAGCATTTTAGAATATAGTTGCTCTCAGGACAGAGTCTCTAGTCATTTCAGCTCGAGCTAAAAGACGTGTTGTATTTCAATATCAAAAAATGTATGTAAATTCAGACTTTGGAACTCTGCAATCTTCTTGAAGCGGTTAGTCTACGTTAAAAGCTTATGATGTGAAGATGAAATTCAGAGCTGGAGAGCTTAAATTGTTAGAAACTTGGCTGAAATTCTTCCTTGAACACTCCAACAGTCATTAACATTATTTCACAAAGGATCACAAATCCAAATGAGTGTTTATTATTTTTATTTTGTCGCATTTCTTTATGTCTAATTACCTGTATATATATATATATATATATATATATATATATATATACACACACACACTGTATGTGTATGAATGTCAAACTCTGTAATAACATATGTATTATATGACTGATGACTATGATAAAGAGGATAAATTGTAACAACGCATATCATTTCTTTGCTACCACAGTAATGTATAAATGTGATGTTCTGTTCCAAACAATCTAACACTGCAGTTATGTAATAAATGAAGCATTTCACAAAAAGTGTTTGAGAACAATAAATACAAAAACAAGAAGGGATGAAGAACACAAGCTGCTAGAACTTTGCAGTAATCTAAATAAATGCAAAACATCAAAATCCAGAACGTTTAAGATACAACGAATACTCAGGTAAATATAGAGGAAATGTGCTGTAGGTCACAAAGTGCTCTTCATTTATAGTCTTACAATCAGCTAGTGATCTTTGCTGGATACCATCATCTCTCTGGCCAATGCTCCACCAGCCCACAGCTGTCTTTCATCACTCTGAAACCTATGAAAAACAAACAAACAAATCAGCTATAGACGAACGAAAAACTGTGAAATTAATTTAAAAGAAAAAAAAAGACATATAGGAATCCCCCGTGTTTATAATGTCCAATGAAAAACAAGCAAACTGAGAACCATTATTTTAACATTTTACAGTTAAAAAAAAAACTTAGTCCATAAGCTAGAAATCCTGAAGTGCAATAAATTGAAGAGGTCAAAGCCCAAAATACTACGTGGAAGAAACCTTCGACTGGTCAAAAATACACATTAAAGAAAAGCATTACATGCAAATTTCTGCAAATGTAGTGACACTTGTTGTTTTACAAAAGGTTATAAAAGAGGAAAATTCATTACAAGAAAATTAAGAAAAGGAGGAGTCTTTTCCATCGCTGTCAGTGTAACAAAAACAGAACAATACATGTACACAAAGTAAAGCACTTTATCCCCCAACACGGTAGAGTCCAACTACGAACCAGGTTTTAGCTCATGGACTACTGGCTACAAGAGCTAAATAAAGAAACAAGCATTTTAGATAAGATTAGGAATGCATATATTAACAAAAAGGAACTGGGAAGTCCAGAGAATGCTGTACATATCCTTTGAAAAGCAAATAGTTATTTTTGTCATATTTATAATCATTACTTGTGGGGGAGTAAGGGCCTGTAAAAAATGACAATTACACGTGTATATTTTAAGTTTTACATTACAAACAGTTGCAAAGAAATTAAAATGGAAAGAAAGGTGACAAAGCTGGACGTGTCCCATATTGTTTTAGTTTAGAAATGCTGATACAGGATGTTGTAAGACCATACCAAATGGCAGCATTCGAGAGCGTATGCTTCTCGTACCCGGTCCGCATTGAGCGGGCCCTGAGAGTATCTGGGAGTCAGCTCATGGCCTGCAAGGAAGCTCCGCTGGCAGGTACAAACAAGGTATGTCAGAGTTAGGAGACAACATACTTCCTTTTCTGTTTCCTTGCACATCCTTAACTTTGGCATCCATTTACTGTAGTAGCAGTACTTTACCTGTTAACTTTACAGTTTAAAAAAAAAAGAAGGTGCAAAAGAGGCAGCAGAAGGCCGGCTGTTAAAATAATCGTGTAGCCTCTATGTTACCACTACTGTAAAGCACTTCAGGGTGCTGAGAAAAAGAAATTTATAAGAGGAAATTACACATAATGTTACCAAACAACAAAGTAAATATGACTACTTTAAGTTTACAGTAAGTAGTGTAGTAAGTTGTGTTTACATACCTACTTGAAGATGAGGGTTTCCCCCATTAATACGGCTTGTAACTGTTGGTGTGACCACCACGGCGTGGTGACTTGCCATATCCACCAGATTGATCTACAAGTGTGGAAGAAAATATTCTCATTTCTAAAGTAACAGAAAATAAATCCAAGAGTTGACATGAAACTGAAGATCATGAAGGTTTGTTATTCATGTGTTTCCTTACCGTTGTAGTCACCATATCCGTAATAGTTGTTGTAAGCAGGGTAATCATAGCCGCCATATCCTCCATATCCTTGATTATTGTACCCATAATTGCCATAATTGCCATAGCCTTGATTCCAATAGTTTCCATAACCCTGATTCCAGTTTTGACTGGGACCTGCAATTAAACAGTATTAATTAAATGTGTTTCATCACTTTTTTTTTTGTAATCACAGGACATCACATCTGCTTCACTCTAATCAAGACTTTTTTCAGCCTTAAAACCTTGAACCCGGCTGACGGCAGGAAAATAACATGCAACAAGGATCTCCCAGCCAGACACGAACCAGGGACGCTGTGGTTTGTGGTCTGTGCCACTCATCCATCAGATTAAGTGTCAATCTGTGCAAAAACAGTGAGTAAAAATGAAAAGTTGGTGGTTTATGGGGGGTTGTGTGGCGGACTATTTCTTGGGCAGGGTCAGTGACTTACTGGAGTCTTTGTCAACGTCACGACCGGACACCAGGAAGTCACTGTGCCCTTCCAAGAAGCAGTTTGGCACATAAACCTCCCACAACACCACATCCTGTAACCTTTACTCTGGTTGTTTTGTATAGATATAAAAAACAAGATACTACATGTTAGTTAGTGATCTTTAGGAGTGCCAGCTATTTCCCCGTTTCTATTCTTTATGCTAACCGCCTGCTGGCATAGCTTCATATTTACTATAAAGACACGAGGCTGAAAAATGTTTATTTAAAGAAATTACTACAAATTGATTAAGTGGGTCCGACACTATGATTTCTTCTTCCAAAGTTTCATCTGTAAGAATTATTTATATTTTTCTTCACATGTAACGCAAATGTTTTCTCCACTCACCACCACCTCTGCCTCGAGACCTGGATGAGTATCCACCTCTGCCTCCCCAGTACTGCTGCTGCTGGTACTGCTCCTTGGACATTGCCACTTTTATTTCACACTAAAGGAACACCAATTAAGCTGATTTAATTCCAGAGTGATCATGTGTCAGTCTTTCATAAAAGTCACCATAATATGTGCCAAACAAACTTCCAGGTGAGAGAAAAAGGAGCCTGTACCTTGCTAAGTCCAATATTGTGGTACTTTTTCTCCATGATCCTCTTAACCGGATCTTCCTCTTTGAATGTGATGAAGCAGAAGCCTCTCCTTTTGTTTGTTTTGTTCTCCATGGGAAGTTCTATTGACTCCAGCTGAGCGTATAAAATAATATTTAGTGGTCTTCATGAAAAGTGTTAAACTAGTTTTATGAAAGGAAAGAATTGGCAGATATATTTTGATGTACAAGCACTTAGATGGATTTTTATTTACATGTCGGTAGCCCTACATAGGGGTGGGCGATCTGGCCAAAAAACATTATCATGATCTATTTAATCGCAACCACGATCAAGATTGAAATATTTTTTCTTAATTTTAAAATGCCGTGTAGTCTATAGCCACACTTGAAACAGCCTGAGACACATTACTGAATTGGAAATACTACACTGGTTTCAAAATGGTGATAAAAAAATCGCATTTAATTTGAAGTTGTAAAGAGAAGCCAAATATATGATACCGGTAATAATTAAATAACACTTTTCAAGTTCTCAGAAGCCAATTGCATTGTTTAGTATACGTCACCCGAAGAAGAGCCACGTGAAGTAATTCATCCAATCAGCTTAGCCATCTAGTGGGCTACATCACTCTGTTGGTTTGTTCACATAGTGCAGATTTGGAAACAGAAGAAAGAGCACATTAAATACCACAATCTCTACAATTTGCCTGAAAAGCCGATTGTGGACTCCTTAGATCACGATCTCGATTTAAAACCGTCAGATTGCCCATCCCCTAGCCCTTCACATTCGTGCAAAAACTACAAAGAAATTCATAAAATGGATTAATATGACCCCAAAGAGCCACACACCCAAGTAAAAGCTAAATCTGAGAATGTTAGAAAAAAAATTACCTCTCCAAAGGCACTAAAGTACTCTCTGACTTTCTCTTCGGGAGTGTCTGGAGAGAGACCACCAACAAAGATCTTCTTTACGGGCTCCTTGCTCTTCATGGCCTTGGCTTTTTTGGGATCAATGACCTTTCCGTTGAGTTTATGCTCCTTCTGGGTGACAACCTTCATAACAAAATAATCAATTGACCGAAGGGGGTCATATAGAAAAATCATTTTTAAGTGTTAATTCACAACTTCTCCTCTTTACAGTAAAGACATCTGCCCTCAATGCGAATAAGGTTTAGTTGTTGTTAGCTCAATAATCAGAATTATTGTTTCAATTTACCACTATTCTCTTTATCAATTAATGTGCTGGTTCAAGTTCACACAGCCAAACAACATATTAAAATTGCTAATTTTGTCAGACCAACCGTCTGACAAACAGAGACAAGCAGGAAATACTCCCGTTAAAGAAGCTGCTAACAGCATAGGTTTTCAGCTTGAAAACAAATAATTTATCGATTATCAAAATAGTTTTAGTAGCCAACTAATTTCCTGTTAATCAACTAATCATTTTAGCTCTACTCCACCAATTCAGTTTGGATGTGGGCAATGATTTAGCCCCAGTTTTGCCTCTCGTGTATCAAGTCATAGAGCTAAGCATCAGATCGCTTTGGATAAAAGCGTCTGCCAAATGAGTAAACGTAAATCAGACTGTCCTATAAATAAGCAGGGCTTCTTTAATTACAGCAATAATTTAAGATTCAACTTCATGTAGCATTATATGCGCCTTGGTCTGCAGTTCATTCATTTAATTTAAAACATTACTAAAGGGAGCAGGACAATACCTTGTCAACACTATCAGGCTCCTTGAAGAGCACAAAGCCAAAGCCCCTTGAACGGCCAGTCATGGGGTCCAGTTTTAATGTGCAGTCTACAACCTCCCCATACTTGGAAAAGTAATCTTTCAGGTCCTTCTTGGTCGTGTCCCAGCTGAGCCCTCCTACAAACATCTTCCTATTGACAACACAGCACATTTATAGAAAACTATAACTACTTGCAGACTGAGAAACACAGCAGGTATCTTAATGGTACAATACTGTTTGGTTAAATATTTTTTAACCCTTTCATGCATGACGTCCACTACAGTGGAGAGACATTTGGAAGCTATTTAGAGCCATTTAAGTTATAGTACCATGTCCCAACCACCAAGTGGCGAACAAAGCCTTGTCTAACATTTGCATTTTTGATTATTATGTTTTACATGTCATTTTGATGTACAGCATCATAAACTCAAAACAGGGGGAGGGAAGTGGAGATGCAACAAGTGTCTCAACAATAACTGTAAAATGCTTTTATTCTCAGAAAACCAGCCAACTAAATAGGGTGTTTAGGCTGACTTTTAGCCAGATTTTTATTATATATTTCTTGCACATTTTGATCTGACTGTAAATACATCTGTCCACTACATGGCCTTATTTTGTATGTTTTATTTAAAATGATGATATAGTTTGCACTTGAATGATTGTATGTGTATAAATACCACTTACTTTTAGTAAATGTTTTTAAATGCATATAATATTTTGGCCCATATGTTGACTTCCACTGCATCACTTCGGTGCCGTTGATGCAAGGTGTCCACTGTAGTGCACACTAAAACTATATGTACACACTGGGGGGAAAAGTTTTTGTACTTCTTTAAAAGTAAAAACAAACAATTCATGCATGAAAGGGTTGATTATGAAGACTCGTTGTAAGTCTAACGTCGTACCCCTCATCCTCCTCGTTTTTACTGGCATCGATCCTGGATCCCTCGGCCTCGCCCCCCATCAGGCCGCAGTCCCCGGCCGCAGACATCGGGTCGTCGCTGTTCGCCTCCGCGTCCTCTTCCATTCTCATCATGCCGGTGTCCTCGCTGAACTCATAATCGTCCGACATGTTTGCTAACTAACTACAATATGTCGCTAAAACACGCTCGGGAACTTCAGAACTGGGGAAGCTAAGCTAGGTCGCTTGCTGTCAGCTAATGCTAGCTAGCGGCTAGCTAATATTCTGCTATCATATATATCGATCGCCGTGTCTCTTGGCGTTAATTACAGCAAGCTAGCTGGGTAGTATAGGTGAGTAAACGTGTAACGTTAGTCTGAATTTAGGCAAAAGTGTGTTTCAGTAAGGCGGAAATTAGTTTCAGTTGCTGTAATTTTTAGGGGTTATTTGTGAGCGTCGTTTTGTTTTCGTCGCATTTTCTTCTTCGGGTGTTTCTCGCGATTGCAGAGACGCGCTCAGTGCCGCCACCCGCCGAGCAGGAGGCCGAACCGAACATGCTGTGCATTCACGTTGTCTCGGGAAAAATCGGAAAAATGATTTCCCGACTGGGAAAATTCACGTGAACGTCACCTGTAAAAACGTATATAGACATGTTTATAAACATAAATCATCTACATGTACAAATTAAAGAAAAACAGACAGAATAGAACATAAGATTGAGTAAAGTAGATTCAAAATAATCTATTTTCACTTTGCGTATATCTATTATTTAGATTCTAGTACCTATTCATTAGTCACTAGAAACTATTCCAAAAGATACTAGTAATTTTCATTTTTATTCTTACTAGTAAATATTTTGGGTAACGCTAATGATAAAATAGCTTGTTGATAAGAACAGTAAGAATGGAAAAGTTACTAGTAACTAAGAAATAGATGATATCTGAAGAGCCCCAAAGATTTCAATGGCAAAAATGTGCAATTAGTTACTAGTACCTAAAAAATTGTTACTAGTAACTAAAAATTAAGCACTAGTATCTAAGCAGTTGTTACAACGGGGATAGTCACTAGTAACCAATTGAATAGTTACTAATAATTAAAAACTAGTAGCTTTTAAACAGCTACTAGTGAGTTTTAAGGAATAAATGGAATAAATAAGGAAGTTAAATGCAACTGTGCACCTTGTTCGAAAACATCAATATGGAAATTGTGAGGCCTGTGGAACATGTGCTATTTGAGTGCACTAAATACTCAAACCAAAGACTGGTTCTAAGAAATCGACTGAAACATGAAGGAATCAAACAAATAGACATTAAAACTATTTTCTCAAATAACTCCGGAAAGATGGTGCTTAAACACATCTTGTCTTTTTCACTGGACTGAACACAAGGATACAGTAGGTGACGATAATGCTCCATCTGCTTGCAAGTCGCCAGTTAAAAAGAAGAAGAAGAAGAAGAGGAAGAATATCCGAGGAGCACCTGAATGCATCAATGTGTGCTCTCTGTGTGTTTGAGTCGAGTCAGTGTTAGTTAGCTGCGAGGTGATGGCAAACACAGCGAGCTAGTGGCTAACAGCTAAACTAAGCGGTCCGTTTCTTAGCGCTTAGTTACTCTAGATTGCTTCACCTGTCCAGGTAAGAGAAGCAGCAGCAGCAGCAGCAGCGTTTCCTGGCGTTCAACTCTGTGGTGCTGCTAATTAAGCTAACGTCAGCTAACCAGCTGCAGACTCTCCTAAAAATGGCCACTGTTTCAATCCCTGCTTGTACCAGCGCACTCTTGCTGGATATTGAAGGAACGACCACACCGATCACATTTGTAAAGGTATGTTATATTAAAGAGAACATTAATTTAACAGCTTTGTTAGCTAATTGTGTAGCGCTAAACAACAGCTCATAAGGACCATGCTAACAGATGTCACCTAACAGCCAGCTAGCTTAGCTTGACGGTGTTTGTCGCAGTTATATTTCAATATAACGCTATTTTTCAGTTTTCTACTAGTATATTTAGTTGTTCGCTGTCTTCATTATTCTATTTGTATTTACTTTACATGCACAAACTGTTTAAAATATAATGATCAGACTAACAGTAACTCACTATCCGATGAAAACAAGAGCATATGCTGCGTTCAGGTCATATCGGAGTTATTGTATATTATGTAACGTTATTCGTTTTTAGTTTAGTATAAGTTTCTCACCTATAATTAACATTCACGTCAACAACTAATCTATAATTACCACTGGGAAATTATGACTTTTATCAGAGCGATATATCTGACGTTGTGCTTTCATAATAAGGAAGTGCCTGATAAACAAACTAACATGGAGCTGAAATCCGTAGTTCAATGTAACGTTACTGTAATTAAAAGCCTGGATCTAATATTCTTTTGTCAATGCATAGTATTTATAACTCTCACACGATCAACTTTGTTATCATATAGCTGTTAGGAGTTATCAGAGGACATCTTTCTCATCTTTACAATCTATCCCATCCATATCGTGAACGCAGCATAACAGTTAATATAGAAACTTATTAAAATAAGGGAAAATACAGTAACAGTAAAAACTATTAAGCATGAAAAATGTATATTCAATCTTGTTTTTGTAGATAAAAACGAACCAGTACATTTTGTGTGTGTGTGTGTTATACTTTTTTTTTCTCTCTGTAAGAAGCCTCAGATAAACACACCTAATGACTCCACTTTGTCATTTTCAGGATATCTTATTTCCATACATAAGGGAGCATCTTGAGGATTACTTGTCCGCTCACTGGGAAGAAGATGAGTGCAAACAAGATGTTCATCTCCTAAAGAAACAGGTAAATGCACAATGGTTTATTTAAGGGTGATCAACTGCATCTCTTCCTGCTATCAATCTCGTGTCATACTGAATGTCAAAAAAGTGTGTGTGTGTGTGTGTATATATACACAGTGGGTACGGAAAGTATTCAGACCCCTTTAAATTTTTCACTCTTTGTTTCATTGCAGCCATTTTCCAAAAATCAAAAGAGTTCATTTTATTTCTCAGTAATGTACACTCAGCACCCCATCTTGACAGAAAAAAAACAGAAATGTAGAAATTTTTGCAAATTTATTAAAAAAGAAAATGTGAAATATCACATGGTCATAAGTATTCAGACCCTTTGCTCAGTATTTAGTAGAAGCACCCTTTTGATCTAATACAGCCATGAGTCGTTTTGGGAAAGATGCAACAAGTTTTTCACATCTGGATTTGGGTATCCTCTGCCATTCCTCCTTGCAGATCCTCTCCAGTTCTGTCAGGTTGGATGGTAAACGTTGGTGGACAGCCATTTTCAGGTCTCTCCAGAGATGCTCAATTGGGTTTAAGTCAGGGCTCTGGCTGGGCCATTCAAGAACAGCCACGGAGTTGTTGTGAAGCCACTCCTTCGTTATTTTAGCGGTGTGCTTAGGGTCATTGTCTTGTTGGAAGGTAAACCTTCGGCCCAGTCTGAGGTCCAGAGCACTCTGGAAAAGGTTTTCGTCCAGGATATCCCTGTACTTGGCCGCATTCATCTTTCCCTCGATTGCAACCAGTCGTCCTGTCCCTGCAGCTGAAAAACACCCCCACAGCATGATGCTGCCACCACCATGCTTCACTGTTGAGACTGTATTGGACAGGTGATGAGCAGTGCCTGGTGTTCTCCACACATACCGCTTAGAATTAAGGCCAAAAGTTCTATCTTGGTCTCATCAGACCAGAGGATCTTATTTATCACCATCTTGGAGTCCTTCAGGTGTTTTTTAGCAAACTCCATGCGGGCTTTCATGTGTCTTGCACTGAGGAGAGGCTTCCGTCGGGCCACTCTGCCATAAAGCCCCGACTGGTGGATTGCTGCAGTGATGGTTGACTTACTACAACTTTCTCCCATCTCCCGACTGCATCTCTGGAGCTCAGCCACAGTGACCTTTGGGTTCTTCTTTACCTCTCTCACCGAGGCTCTTCTCCCCCGATAGCTCAGTTTGGCCGGACGGCCAGCTCTAGGAAGGGTTCTGGTCGTCCCAAACGTCTTCCATTTGAGGATTATGGAGGCCACTGTGCTCTTAGGAACCTTAAGTGCAGCAGAAATTTTTTTGTAACCTTGGCCAGATCTGTGCCTTGCCACAATTCTGTCTCTGAGCTCTTCAGGCAGTTCCTTTGACCTCATGATTCTCATTTGCTCTGACATGCACTGTGAGCTGTAAGGTATTATATAGACAGGTGTGTGGCTTTCCTAATCAAGTCCAATCAGTATAATCAAACACAGCTGGACTCAAATGAAGGTGTAGAACCATCTCAAGGATGATCAGAAGAAATAGACAGCACCTGAGTTAAATATGAGTGTCACGGCAAAGGGTCTGAATACTTATGACCATGTGATATTTCAGTTTTTCTTTTTTAATAAATTTGCAAAAATTTCTACATTTCTGTTTTTTTCTGTCAAGATGGGGTGCTGAGTGTACATTACTGAGAAATAAAATGAACTTTTTTGATTTTTGGAAAATGGCTGCAATGAAACAAAGAGTGAAAAATTTAAAGGGGTCTGAATACTTTCCGTACCCACTGTATATAGCCATAAATATTCTTCCTTGTTCGCCTCCTTAATCTGTTAAATTTTGGCGAGAATTCTTTTTTAAATGAGTATTTGCAAAAATGTTTTACATATGGTCAATTTAAGTTTGTTTAATTTGTCTAATAACACCCTGAAATTGGGGAATATGTGTAAAGTTATAGATGTAGATTATAATTTCTACAGTGTGTTTCTACAATAAGGATTTAAACACTCTTAAATTGGAGCAGAAAGTCAAATGTTTAACCTTTTTAATACATGTTTTATTTAATTTAATGTGCTGAAATAAAAAATAACAACAAACGTGGGGATGCAGGACTATGCAGATGCCCTGAAATAAAACCTAGAATGTCTTAAGTTTGCTCAAATCGTTGAGGGCAGGAAATTTAATATTTTTACTATAATTAAAAATGTTATATACAGGTGCATCTCAGAAAATTTGAATATTGTGTAAAAGTAAATTTTTTCTGTTATTCTATTATTTTGATGTATGTAGTTTTGATTTCGATGAGCTGAAAGACATAATCATCAAGATTTAAACAAAAAAAAGGCCTGAAATATTCACTCTTATGATGATGAATCATGAAAGTTTGACTTTTTGGCTTAAATTACAGGAGAAAAAACCTGCAGGTTTGTGGTCAAATACACCTGTGGATGACAAAAAAAGCTAGACTTTATTTTCTTGATTAATTAATTGTAAAAGAATACCGTTTGACCTCCACCTGATCATTGATGTTGTTTTTTAACATGCTGTAACGCTGCCTTTAATAAAAAGCCTGACTGTTGTGGCAGATTGAAGAAGACATGAAACAGCATCGTTCGTGCCCGGTCCACACCGTGGACCAGACGGTTCACACAGATGAGGAGAAGGCCATTAGGGAAGTAGTGGATAATGTGCTGTGGCAAATGGCAGCAGACAGGAAGTCAACAGCACTCAAACAGCTCCAAGGACACATGTGGAGAGCAGCTTATGCTTCTGGGAGAATCAAAGGCGAGTAAGTACACTGATCCTTTTCCTCACTTTAAAATTCATACATTTATAAAGGTTGCTCTGTTCAAACTGAAGTGCTGACTTGGCAAGGTTTCCAGAAACATAATCAACAGGACTTTCACAACATCTATTACCACCGTTACTGCATTTAAAACTGTGAAGATGGAAAACATAATGACTCGCATGGTTTAAATTGAAAAGTGTGTTTGTGTCCCACACAGAGAACTTTTACGTCCAGGAGAGTAGCTTTTTAAATGCTTTAAAGTCTCTGCATACAGTTGTAGTTTTCATTGGTCTGGTGATTTTTGTGTCATCATCAGTGTGTAAAAGTTATAATGCAGTCGGATCAGTGGTGACCAGTTAAATAGGCGTATATGGTGGTCATTTGCTTCCCAATTAGAGCTTAAACAATTTACTGATTTACTGCAGTTGTTAAAATTGCATTAATTGTTAAAGGAAACAATTGTAAGTAGTAGCCCTAGAGACAATTAGAATCAATATAATAGTAATAACTTTAATGATGTAGTAATAATAAACAATATTACAAATGGAATAATGTTTGTATTTAATGTTTTTATATGTTTGTGACAAACAAGACGAAACTAACTGGGGTTTGCAGATGTGCAGAAAGGATCGTGAGAGATTTCTCATATCGATATTAGATAAGATATATTTCAATCAAACATAAATAGGGTTCAAATAAATCCTCATCTCTTTGTAATCTATTCTTAAAATGCTCTTGAAACTATTCATAACAGATGTTTAATTTCTGAGGTCAAGACAATTTTGGGACCTAAAAGCGAGGTCAGTAAGCTTTTATATAAGTACTTTAAAAAAGGTTCATCTTCTGATTTCTGTCTTCTTGCAAACAGGATCTACCAGGATGTAATTCCATCGATCAAACGATGGAAAGGACAAGGACTAAAAGTTTACATTTACTCCTCTGGAAGCGTGGAGGCACAGAAGCTTCTGTTTGGATACTCTGTTGAAGGAGATGTTTTAGATGTAAGTACAGCCGCCTCTCTCATCATGTGTTTAATACTCAACAGAAAATTAAGTTAATTCAATACAAACATCTGACATTAGTTTCACATATATGTCTTTGTTTACCAACATTTCATCAGTGAAACACAGTTTGGCTAATGAGATGATGTTTTTAAAAATCCTTTCAGTTATTTGATGGTCACTTTGACACCAGTATAGGAGCTAAAGTAGACGGCAAAAGTTATGAGAGAATCGCAGAGAGGATTGGCTGTCAACCTGAGGAAATCACATTCTTGACGGACGTCACTCGAGGTAAGAATGTCTTATTATAAGTCAGTAGTAGGGGCTGAACGATTTGGGGGAAAAAATCTAATTGAGTTTTCTGCCCGATATTGCGATAACAATTCAAGTTTTGCTAAAGTTTAATATTGACTGCCAGTCTATTTTTGACGGAAGCCGTGTCAAGCAGCACAGAGCAGATGAACCAGACAGGAAGTCAGACACAGAACGGCATAGAGAACATGGTTGATTTTTTTAAATAAAACACCCTCTGCAGACTGTCAATCGTACATCAACAATAAACACAGTTAAAACTGTAAAAAAAAAAAAAAAAAAAAAAAAACGATTTAACTTTGTAGCCTACTTAACCACAGTAGAAGCAGAAAAATCAAGGATATCTGAACAAGTCAGCAAAATCAGACTAAAACTAAACTAAAACAAAAAGGCTCTTATTCTGAAATGCTCCCTGTGGATGTAGCCGTGCAGAGAGCAGAGCAGAACGGGCTCACAGCTCGAGCTGTTATCCGTAGCTGAAGCACACAAAATAACAACATGGTAACAACACGTAGGCTAAACTCTCCGCTGCTGAAACACTTCAGTGTGAGTTGACGGTGGACCGCGGCATAAAACCAGTTTCGTTTGTTGTCGTAAAATGTAAACGCCCTGTGCCTGCTCTGATTGGTGAGTAGGACCGTAACAGGAGGTGCGTGAAGCTTCTGATTGGCGAGCAGGTCTGTCACACAAGGATGACAACGAAATGAATTTGTAACTTCACTGTCTAAAACTCCTCATAAAGCCGTGAGCGTGGCTGTAGGTTCTTACTCTTGTTAAAGACGCCCTGTGGAGTTTTCATGAACACAGTTTCTGTTTACATTCAGCGTTCATCCCTGAGGCCTTAACAAACATGTTGAATGCATTTCCTTCCCCATAAAATGTTTGCAAAGCAGATCTTTTAGTTTTTTTTTTAAAACCTGCATTGTTTACATCCTGTTTACTGGCTTGCAATCGTCTTCTTTCGCGCCTTTTTTTGGCGCATTAGTTTGTTTATTGACACTTTAGCGCCACCTGTTGATCAGTGGAATAGCGTGACACCATTGACTGAAACAAAACAGGGGCCCACACATAAAAACATTGCTCCATAGCATTAAAGGCCAATTTCTACTTCTGCGTCGAATCTACGCCATAGCATATGCGTAGCCACGTATCCTATGCCGTAACTTGCGCCGTAACGTACGCTGTAGCCTGACGCACACAGCGATGCTGACCACAACATGATCTGCCAAGTTTCCGTCGCCGTTGTTTGTGGTAGCCTACAACAACAAGAACAGTGGCTAAACTCAAAACAGCTGTGAAGACACAGTGAAACATAGAAACGTCAACTAGCGATTTGGCGGTGTAATTGGAGAGCGACACAGACACTAACGTGTAAGTGTAAATGTTCACGATGGCTATGTGCAAACACTCGACGCAGAAGAATTAATATTGGTCAACATTTTTGAAGTAAGACCAGCTTTTGACTTTTTTTTTTTGCCAAAAAAATCTAAATGCATTTGACTTTCCAGTTCAGCTCTATTAATGTGGGATTAAATTGAATCTATACATACACTCGTGGATTTGTCCTTACAGAGGCTAAAGCAGCTGAAGACGCCGGGGTGAACGTGGCGGTGGTGGTCAGGCCTGGAAACATGGAGCTGACAGATGACGAGAGGGCCCACTATAACCTCATTACATCCTTTAGCCAACTTGAACTGAAGGGACGTGCTTAACACAGAGCGCGGAGGAAGACGGGGAGAACTTCTCTGACTTCTTTTTCATAATATGTTCCTTCTCTTCTTTGCCCCCACCCAACCACCACCACCACCATCATCCCCCACGCCCTTTTTTTTTGCAACTCTGGTGTTTTTTTGTTTGTTCCACTTCACAGTTTGACGAAGTGTAGGAGATGCTGCTGGGACTGCGGTTAGCCACGAGCAGGGCTGCTGAAGTCCCAGCCTGTAGGAATCTATCCAGGTCTTTCAGGATGCCTTTCACATGTGTGGAAACAGATCTACGGAGTGAAATAGGAACTCAAACATCACTCTCATTTGAATGACTGGGCAGAGAACGGAAACGCTGTAGCTAAAAGAAGCTACACGCCTGAAGCAAACTGCACATGAGCTGTAAAGTTACCTTTTTACCTTTTCGATGAACCGTATTCGGTTGCCAGTTCTGATGTTGATCAAAACTTTCCGACTGTATGTATGTGTAGTATTTCTCACTGTTTTGTAGACGTTTTCCATTCATGTGCTGTTTTCTCCCTCTACACATGCAGACGTGTGAAGTTTTATCCAGTGATTGAACTGTTAATGTTTTAGAAAGTAGAACTGCAGTCTTTAGATGCGCCCCTGCCGCTGACAGAAAGTTCTCATTTTAAACTTTGTTCAAATGTCTTAAACTAGTCCCCCTCGAAGGTGAACGGTGTCTATTTAAATGTGCCATCCTCGTTGAACATCTGTAATGTTGGTGTTGGAAAGTTACCTTAAGAATATTGCCAAACTGATGATTTGTGTGTGAAATAATAATTGGTATAATTCAGGAACTGATATCTAAAAACTTCCTTCCAATAAATGCCTTGTCTCACACAGAAGTCTGTCTACTCCCTCTGTCCAAATGTTTGTTAGACTGTACGGCAAAAAATAAGTTGACGTTCCCAGTAAAAAAGTGGAAAAGCTGGAAAAACGCGTTTGACTGACAGAAATGGCTAAAAGGTTAATTCACAGAACTCCTAAAATAAGTTTCTCAGTTATCTTTATTATTGCTATTGAGCCACACAGACACTAGTTTCCATTTTATGTGCCAACATTTTGGATTATTTGCTTTCTTCTCAATAGTTAGACAGAAAGTGCAAGAAATCAGATAAATTATTATTACATTTAAAGAAACTATTATTTAATGAGCTTTAGGTGTGCTGGTAGGTGGATTTTCTTTGGACAGAGCCTCTCTGTAGCTGGTAAGTGGTTATGCTAAGCTAAGTCAACTGTGCTGGTAGCAATAGCTTCATATATAGCTTTATGCTAAGCTAACTGGCTGCTGGTCCTTTTAGTTATTTTATTTGCCTTAAAGTAGTCAAATCAGTCTTAAAATACTGGAATTAACCTAAAACATACTGTTTTTAACTGTAAAATGTGATTTCCCAGAGAGGTTAGAAGCAATGTTCCACAAACTCACTGACCACATTTTGCTGTATTTTTATTGATACTGACAGCGTTGTGTGCAAACCTACATGAAAGTCATAACATCCATAGTCACACAATGCCCCAAAACTAAACCATTTGAAAAGATACAAAAATAATCTAGAAGTTTGTAATAGTATAAAAACAATTGTTCGGAAACGGTAAAACCAATTTACCAAAACGAAGTTGCATACAAAGCAAAAGGATTGATAACAGATTTCTGCTGAAGCTTTTAAGAAAAGCTAAATACTTGTAGATAAAAAAATAATATGTAACAAGTCAAACATTAATACATGTGGTGGTGATTATCACCGGTAACAGCAGTGTAACAGTTTGCAGCTTGTTCAGATGGAATAAATGCATCTAAATAATCTTAAAGCATGTTGCAGATACATGCGTCGCCTCGTGCAGTTACACCTTTGGATCTCGAGACCGTGTCACACCCCTACAGTTGGTCCGTCTGGTGCCCGGACACTTCAGACCGCGATAGGCCAACTGCACGCCCAAAATTGTCTGTGCACACTGTGCGAAAGCGGCTGTGACGGAACTCGATGGCAAAAGTGCCGAGGAAGACGAGGAAGAACATGACCAGCGCCCACTGACACTGAGCTGCTTGCATGTGGAGGCGCTGAGACATGAGGCAGAAGTCTGCAACAGGTGAGTTAAGGAATAATAGCAACCTGTGAAAGGACACACTCATATTCTGCTATCACTATGTGCATCTAGTTTAATAAAGTGGGATTCACTTACAGAACTGGGCAGATATAAAGTCCATCCTCAACTAGCTCCTGCTTCTGATTGGTTGAAATACAACCACTGCCATGTCTGTACCCTAAATATGAGTCAGCAGCCAGTTAGCTTAGCTTAGCATAAGGCCTGGACATCTAAACATCTAGCCAGGCTCTATCTAAAGATAACAACATCTACCTACGTGCACCTCTAATAATTCTTTGCAGTCTTTACCCTAAGGTAAGCTAACCGGTTGCTGAGTAAAGCTTCGTATTTTACCGCCCAGACATAAGAGTGTTATTGATCTAATGATCTAACCCTCAGCAAGAAAGCGAATAAGTATATTGTATATTATTTTAGAGCAGAAATGATAAGTTTAAGATTAATCGGCAAGTAAAATGACAAATACGTGATGGTTCTGCTTTGAATATCTTTACAAGAAAAGGCCCTTTAAACCCGAGTATACAAATAAATGAAGCGCCATTTCTCACGGTCCAAGGTGCTAAAAACAAAATCACAGTAATTCAACTTACAAGACAAGACAGCAACTGACACTGGGATGAGACAGAGCTGATCTGTTACGGTAAAGTGTCGTGAGCATCATAAAGTGCGTAGTGTAGGGCTGGACAATAAAACAATAACAATAATAATTTAACAAATGTTCAATAAATATTCAATAAATGTTTGATTTTATTCACTTGAATCATACACGAATTAGAATTTTACTCATGCATATGTGTTGACAAAGATTTTATCTTAATTGTATTTAATGTTCTATTAAATTAACCATCAGGCTTCTTCAATTTTCACTCAGGAGCAAAAATCAGCCTTTAATCTCTAAAGAAATAACAATTTGATACTTATCGTGATAATTATCGATATCGAAAGATATCGCTAATATGGTTATATCGTCCAGCCCTAGCGTAGTTCAACCTGTTTTTCAAGTACGTGTGCCTTATCTGTATATGTATACTTAAATATTAGGAACATCAGAAGTACTTAACAGTAGTAATAACTGTATGTAAAAAGTGCGGAAGTGTCTTAACAGCATGAACATTTGCATTAAGTGGACAGTATGTGCATGATGTAAGATATGTACATGTGCTTGTTGCTCATGCAGTGGATGTCAGCTGAGTATTCAAAAGTCTGACAGCTCGGGGGGAGAAGCTGTTGCAGTCAGTCAATGCATTTTTAAATATTTTCATTACTCTGTTAAACAGGTCTGAGTAAAAGGATACAGAGTATCATGCACACAGTGACGGATCCAGACAGCAGGAAGCGAATGATGCTGGCCATCCTCCCCTCATTCTCTATGTTTACTCTCAGGGTGATGTAGGACTGCACCCAGCAGAACAGCACCCCCAGCCCAAATGTCATTAAGGTGCCGAAGTTGTGGATCATCTCCTCAGTGAAAATCTAGATTAGATTAGAGCACGGGTTTTCAAAGTCTGAGACCGCGAGCCTCCCCTGAGACAAGGTAGAATCGGTGCCCCCTCGCCACATCTTTAGTTTACTTGGTAAGTTTCGCCAGAGGTTTCGCTCAATTCCTGGATGCCTCTGGGATCATGATTATATTACTTGACACTCAACATTTGAGCCAAAATAGCCTAATATTACTGTTTGACATAACTTCTGACTACACCAAATAGTTAAAAAAAAATATCTGTCCTAAGGCATTTATTATTTTCTGACTCTGATGGTGGGAAACAGTTCCCAAAAACCTCTGTATCCCTGAACTCTCACTCATGTAGGCTATTCTATGTGATCTCCTTTTGATGACTAATGCAATAAGTAATGTAGTATTGCTTCACTTCCATTCACTGAGCATCCCCTGAAACTGTTTGGACCCCCCTGGGGAGGCCCGCCTCACACTCTGAAAAGCCCTTGATTAGATTAACTTTATTAGCTCCGAGGAGAAATCTTTCTTGTGGCTTCGCAGACAAGACAATACATACACAGACAAAACCACACAATACTTCATACATGTATGAAATCAATGTTAAAAATAAGTAATATAAATATACATAATAAATAAATACAACTGGTAATATTAAGTAATTTAACTAATTAACGCTGCCCCATCTAAAACCAAACTCAATAAATGTTTTCACTCTTTACCTGTCACATCTCTGTTAGTGAACCTGCAGGGGAGTTCATCTATAAAATAAAAACTGGCTTATAAACTTGTCATGTATGTGTCAGCGGTGCATGTTACCTGGAAGTTTCCTACAAGAGTCATTCCAAAGCAGCCGATAGAGAAAACCACCAGACTACTGACGTTCAGCCACGGTTTGTCTATTCTCTGTTTGAGCTGAAGGTATCTGAGGACGGCAATGATGAACCCTGTAACACAGAAGAACCCTTTTCAAAAATGTACAATATTGTCGGTTTCTTCCTTTAAATATAAGTGTTTGTCAGATCTTGTGTTATAAGTGATCAACACTAGTCTTACCCACAAATGCAGCCAAGTTCATGACCTCGCTGAAGATGCAGCTGGCCGGAGGTGAGTTGCCTGCAATACTAAAAAAGGCGGACATTTGTATTTGCTCTGAAATAAAGATTATTTACAACAATAATATGCAATAATAAAATGCTTTTATTGTTAAAAAGACAGTGAGTATGTACCTAATGTACGGAGGATAAAAGGATCCATTTCTTCTCCTAAAAATAGAAAAAGATAAGTTTAATCCAAATATACAAAAGTAATCATTTGCTTCACATAATATTGTTTAATTCTTACCTGTATTTTGAACCCAGGGGTGCTATCACCTCATGGCGAACAGCTACAAAGTATCTATTAAAAAGACAAATAATAAAGATGTATACAATTATAATTTAATGTCTCTTTACTAATTCTTTTAAGTTGAAGTTGTGTTTGCCACTTTTTTAGTCGTTTTGCCTCTTTTTGTTGTCATATGTGTAGCTTTGTATTTGTTTTGCATCTTTTCATAGTTTTGCATATTTTTGTTGTCGTTTGTGTCTCCTGGAAGTCATTTTGGGTCTTTTTATAGTCATTTTGCATCTCTTTGTAGTCTTTTCTGTAGTCATTTGTGTCACTTTGCCTTATTGTAGTCATTGTGTCACTTTGTATTTGTTTTGCTTCTTTTCAAAATAGTTTTGCTTCTTTTAGTTTTTTTGTATTTGTTTTGCCTATTTTCAAAAATGTTTTGCTTCATTTTGTCGCTTTGTATTTGTTTAGCCTCTTTTCAGTTGTTTGCCTTTTTTTGTCGCTTTGTATTTGTTTAGCCTCTTTTCAGTTGTTTGCCTTTTTTTGTCGCTTTGTATTTGTTTAGCCTCTTTTCAGCTGTTTGCCTTTTTTTTGTTGCTTTGTATTTGTTTAGCCTCTTTTCAGCTGTTTGCCTTTTTTTGTTGCTTTGTATTTGTTTAGCCTCTTTTCAGTTGTTTGCCTTTTTTTGTCGCTTTGTATTTGTTTAGCCTCTTTTCAGTTGTTTGCCTTTTTTTGTCGCTTTGTATTTGTTTAGCCTCTTTTCAGTTGTTTGCCTCTTTTTGTCGCTTTGTATTTGTTTAGCCTCTTTTCAAAATTGTTTTGCATCTTTTTGTTTTTTTGTATTTGTTTAGCCTCTTTTCAAAATTGTTTTGCATCTTTTTGTAGTCATTTAGCGTCTCTTTGTAGTCTTTTTGAGTGTCTCTGTAGTCTTTTTGTAGGCTCAAAAACCTTTTTTTCCAAACTTTGCAGATGAAGAAACCTGTTTGACTCCTGTCCAAAGCTTCCTGCCACAGCAGAACCACACTGACACAAAATTTATACTTGAGCACACTATACAAAATATTATAGGAGGCCCTCAAAAAAAGCTTGAGATGTGGGTTTTACTTCAACTGAGCTGTTCTGCTGTCAAACTGAAAGATAGTCCTGAAATTACTTACACCACCCACAGTCCAGCAGCAGTGAACACAGAGTAGATGGGAGGTAGAAGAGCCCAGGGGCTGCAGTTCCACATCTTCTCTCCTCTGACACCACAGAAGAACAAGTTGTTTATTCATATATTTAATTAAAAATAGATAAACATGTCAACATCAACATTTCAGGCAGTAATGACAATACAGGAAGTGAGGGGGTTAACCATGGTCAGACACCAACAGCGGAGCACAACACCTCACCACGTGTATGTAAATACTGAGGGTAGGAACTCTGTTTACAGGTTATTCGTAAACACACCTGTGGTAAACAACACCTGTCCGTGCTGTGGATCACCGCGCGCAGCTCCGTGGTTCAGTTCCGGTGACTGTAAATACTGTAAACCTGAACTTCTCATCTACTTTCTCTGTAGAATGAGGTCTGTAATAAATGTCGGTCGCTCTTTCTTTCACCACTAAAGGCTTAATGTCGTCGTGGCATCAGTAGCAGTACAGTAATGAGATTATTATTTCCTGGCGAGAAACAAGACTTCCGGGTTGGGCACCTTTCCTTCAAAATAACAGCACGGTCTTTAACTGTAAATAAATAAATACAGGATCCCAATCCTAATGTGATATACTTGAGTATTTCCATGTTATGCTACCTTATACGATTTATAATTGTACTTATAACATATTAAACTACCTAACAGGATATAAACTCCATCTCGACCAACTACAGCAGTAAAATGTTAATTACATATGAATGTAATACTAATGCAAAAATACAATAGAGCTATGTTAAACAGTAAAACACACATTTTTCAGCATTAAAAGTAGTCTGCTTTTACTTTTGATACTTGAAGTAGCCTACATTTTTCTGATAATACTTCTTAAGTACTCAATGCAGTACTTGCAATGGAGTCTTTTCACAGTCTGTACTGCTCTTTCTACTTAACTAAATAATGCAAATAAATCTTCCACCCGAGTAATAGTAGGATTATTAAAATAAGCTAAAGTCTTGCATTCTGAATCTTAACTGTATAACTTGTACTGGCATACAAAAGTATTAGAATCAAAGTATACTTAGTACCAAAAGTAAAAGTACTCTTTATGCAGAGTGACCCATTTCAAAACTATTTATTATAGTACTGGATTATAATTAGTGATTAGTCACTTTTATGTTCCAGCTGGTAGAACTAAGTTTAAATACTTATTTTACAACATTTATACTGCTGCGCAGCTTAACCTATAATAATACATCATAATGTATTTGTTGATTATATTTTGTATTATTTATCTGAATCTGAAAAGTAACGAAAGCTGTCCCATAAATGTTGTAAGATAAAAATTACAATATTTCCCTCTGAATTGTGGTGGAGTAGAAGTATAAAGTAGCATACAAAGGAAGTACTCAAGTACAGTACAAGTACCGGAAAATTGGACTTAGACTTGGACAGTACTTGAGTATATTCAGGCTACTCAGTTATATTCCACCACTGGTAAATGTACATAGATGCCTATGTCTGTATGGTGGTTGGTTCCTGAGTGTGTATGCAAATTACAATGCAGCTGCCACCCATAGTTTACTCTGTGGGGAACTCGGAGGCAACAACGGTTCAAAAGCAAACGTCCCGGGGGCCCCAAACCGGTTTATCTGGCCATGATAAACACAGACGGCTCCTGGATACACAGCAGAAATTTCATCTGAAGCATTGTCTCAAACAGCTACAGTACATATTAGTTTAATTTGATGCTGCTTTTTTCATGTATGCTGTACAAATCCTTCTTTAAATAACAAGGGATATAATGTACTAGCTATAGGGGAGACCAGGTATGGTTGTAACATGGGGAGAGTTGTAACAACACCAATTCCACCAATTAGAGATAAGATAGGAGTCATGTGATCATATCAGTATTTACCTACTTCCTCCCCGATCAGGCATGGTGGTTATTTAGTCTGGCAACAGGTACATTCAGAATATATAGAGACAAAACTGATTTTGTATGTATGTGTAATGTATGTAAATTGTAAATTTTCTGACCAAGACTATTTTTTGTTTAGTATTTATACTACTGCAGATAAAATTATTTGACTTATATCAGATTGAAATGTAGTTTCTTAGGCAACATGTGATTCATTTTTTTCCTTTCTAATTTCAAACCACTATGGTAATTATACAGCTAGCTAAACACTGGCTGGGGTGGGGTGGGTTGTTACACTTAAGTGTTACAACCATCCTCTATACATTCAACTAAGGACTTTCTTGATTTTAAGATTTTACAGAGTGCCCTTTGCAGTCTGGGCTCACCAACCCTGCCCTCCAGGGTTTCCAGCATTCATTTCTCAGCACAGTGACCAGTACTCCCCATTCACATGTTGTTCACATGTTGGCGGGTGTATCAGAACTAGATCTTTTCCATACTCCGTCTCCGCTGGTGGAGAGGGCAGAGAAGCATACAGGCAGCTTGTGAGAAGAAAAGTCCCAGTTCGCCAAAGAGTAAAATACAGAAGTGCTTGTAGTGCGTACCGGTGAGTACCGGCCCACTTCAAGCACTGACTGTGGCTCTGATTAAGAATATACACACATTGACAGACACAGACACACACCTCTTTTAGTTAGACCTAAGGATGTACAGAGATGTTCTATAACTAGGTACATTTTAGTGGTACTTACAGTATACTTTAAAGTAAGCTTATTCTGTAGAGTGTTTCCCAACCCTCTCCTGGAGGCACACTAGTCCTGCATGTTTTACATCTCTCCCTGCTCCCACACAGCTGATTCAAATGATCATCTTGTTATGAACTGCTAAAGCTGTTAAATCAGCTGTGTGGGAGCAGCGACAGATCTAAAACATGCAGGAGTAGTGTGCCTCCAGGAGAGGGTTGGGAAACATTGCTGTAGACAACGTTACATGTGCGTGAGTCATCAGACATTAATCTGTTACAGGGAGAGTGAAACGTTGTTCTTTTATTTCACTATACCTGTTTTTGAAGCATATCATATAGTGTGACATCCATTTTGGCTTCTTTTGTCTTATTGTTACAACTTACCCCAGCATGTGTTACAGCCTGTACCCTGGTAATGGGGTAGGTTGTCACAAAATAACACCATGGATTTGACATCAACTCATGAGGTCTGTGATATTCTTGTAGAGGATTAAATTGGTGCCATTTGTAGTGAACAAATTTGGGTACTTTAAGTTTGAGAACTCCAACTAAAGAATTCAGCGAGTTATAGTTGCTGAATCAAAAAGTATTACAACCATGCCCGGTCTCCTCTAGTATATAAAATGTGGCACAATACGGCACATTTAGCTCTTTCTGGCAATAATGACAATAAGAAGTAGGTAAAATACATTATGAGATGCAATGTTGGTTTGTTGACCTCCAGAGTACTAAAATATTTTTTTAATTTTGTACTTTTCCTCTGGCGCCACTATCTGTCCAATATTTTTGTTTACATGTAAACCTGAATTACTACCAACAGTCCCTTCAGCCTCAGCTATACTTTGTGTTGAGTGCATATTAGCAGATGTTAGCAAGCTAACACACTGGACTAAGATGTAGGTGAACATGGTAAACATTATACCTGTTGTGTGTAAACCATATCATTGCATGTTAGCATGCTATAAAGAGCATTTAGACTACATCCTCCCAGTACTGCTCTTGTGGCTGTTTTAGGACAACAAAAATAATTACTAAATAAAAGCTTCAGCATGTCTCCTACAGGATTTTGTGTCCACGTGGAGAAGGCTTTGAAACTGCATTTAAATATTTATATAAGGGGAAAATTAATGACAAATAATGTAATTTAATAGTTGTTTCAATCTGTATCCAGTTACTTTGCTAATGTTTTGCACTGGCTCTTCACGTCCTAGAACATCTGTAGCCTGAAAGCCATTTAGCTGGAATCTGAAACATGGTAGGAAAGAGGCGAGAAGGAGAGGATGACATGCAAGCAAATGGCCCAGGGTGAAATCGAACCCACCAATGCGGTAAGGACACAGTCATAATTGTACTTGCAGAGACAAACTGCAGCTTTAGGCCTTTTCTTCTGGCCGCCCACATCTTTTTTTATTTCATGAATTTAAAAGCAAGAAACTAAAATCCAAACCACACAACATCATATTGTAAATAAATACTATTTATTGAAAATATTGCCTGTAGTCAATTTAAAACAAAGACATGTTTTCTTTTATTAACAACATAAACTGACGTTGACCACTCAAGACTACAGCCCTCATCATAGCTGGAACAAAAATAATAAAAATCAGGAACAAGTCTCCTTCCAGTTTCCTCTGAGGTCTGATTAATTAGCAGACAATTACCTCGAATGCCATTAAAGACGACTGCTAGCGTTTGTTTAAGCATGCAAACTTTAAAATTCCATAAAAGCACAGTATCTCTTTTTTAAAAGTCCATTGCACTCTGCTGAGCTTCATGATTACACTGAACAAAAAAAATACTAATAAAATGAAATAAAACAACATTAAACGTCTGCATTGCTTTGCATTGAAATTTCCCACACACTGACATCTTGGTCCAATGCGTTGTATGTAGTGACACCAGTGGTGAAAGTAAGCCAGTAAAAGCAGAAATAGGGGTTTGAAACTGGCACTCCAAGCATCAATTTTATTATTGGACTAATGGTTTTAATGGCCAGTCTGATGCCCTGTTTTTAAATGAATCCATATTCTGTCTCTTGCTGCCTCACTTCTCTATCCTCTCTCTATTTTGTAGCCTCATTTGCAGGTCTACTGCAAAGTGCATGCAGGTTATGACGCGTTTATATGTAAATAAAAATATAAGCATGATTTTGCACTTTAAAGTGAAAATGCTATGTATTTATGGATTATAAAGGTATGTGAGCGCTGTAGTGCACAAACATTGACAGACTATAAAGATGAACAAGCTAATATTTCTGAAATGGTTGTTTGCATGATCGCAGTTTTGAGCCAAAGCATGCTGCACTGCTGTATCAACAGTCTGGTATTAATACTGAATTCATTAGGATTAGCTTTATTTGTTTAAACTAACTAGATTTATTTATCTCAACACAAATAGACAAAAATATCCTTAAAATTCACAAATGTCCTTTTTTCTTTCCCCATTTTTTCCCGTTCCTGATTAATGCCGGTATATAAATTAGGTTTGTACACATTAATTTATATTTATTTGTACATCCAATATGCAGAAACTGTGCCTTTCTTATATTTTGATTGATAGTTTAAAGATTTTATGGCGATATTATACTTCAACAAGGATTTTTGCATATTCACTCATTCATGAATCCACATGACTACAAGTTTGATTTAAAAACAAATGTTTAGTGGAACGTGTTAGCAAGTTGGTAGATTAAGGTGGTACTTGAATTTAATCGTTTCTAGCCCTTTATTTGTTGTGTGCGTCTGTTTGCGCAGGGCTCAGAATTTACTTTCACCACTGAGTGCGACTGATACCATGGCTTTTGTTTGAGTCGTGTCAGAAAACATGAATGGCACAAAGAAGGATTTTCATACATCTCAGAATTCTTCATCATTTGTGCTGCGAGTCAATTGCAGCTCCCTGTGAAACGAGCTCGACCCCTGACCAGTCGCTCTCCACCGTCCATCAGTCAAGGACTCGGAGGAGTTTGGAGTTTTCTGCCCGATCAGACCCCAAGTTTGTTGGCTTGCGTCAGCACCACCTTGAGAACGGGCATGAACGCTGATGTCTCGCTGAAGTTGCTGTTGCTGACTATGTGGGTGTGGATGTTGAGGCCCTCCCCGTAGGATCGGGACTCTATACTCCTGGCTATGTTATGAAGTCCTCCTACAATGGCGGGAGAGAGCTAAAGAGAAGAGCAGCAAAAAGTGTTGGTGAGAAATCAGAGCTGTGACACCTTTTTGTAAACTTTCTCAAGTACTTTTCTGATCTGTCTTAAGACATCGGGCCTCATGCAAGAACATTTTCCGATTCTTATCCTCAACCTTTTACGCTTGTGTTACACAAGTGTTCCAAGGCAGATTCACCAAACCCTGGGATTTAGCCAGATTTTAGTTCAGAATAAGACGCCCACTAATAATTTTACTGAGCAATCTGATTTATTGCCTTAATAATCAACAATCCGTACTGTGACAGAAATGAGGTGGATTGCTAAAGAAAAGTGGTCCACGACTTAAATGGGAAAGGGTCAAAAGGACGTGACGGTCACAATAACAGGTGACCCTGTCAGGTCAAACACAGGATATTGGACAGCAACTTACTATAAGTTACTATAACTGTAATATGTATGACGGCAATAATACTCTTGCCAATAAAACCAGTGACTCGTACAACAGATCTGGACCACTCAAGGATTTCGTTCGTACCGAAGTGAAAAATCTTTATATAAGAAAATTGGTAAATGCGTCCAGTTCTCTCCAATCGCTCAGCGCCACTTAAAGGGACACTTCAGTATTTTTCCTTGTTGTTGTGTGTGACTATTGCGGGACAACAATTTTAAAAATTTGTCCAGCATTGAACGAGAGCACCAGGTCTGCAATGTAATTTTGTCTGCAGGGCAATAGTTAATGTATATCCACTAAAAGTGGGGTTTCTTCGCCACCGACATGCTCAGATTATCTTGAAGTGTCTGACAACAATAGTCCTTTTTGTTCAACTAGAAACAGCCATTAAATTGTTCTCGTCAAAGACACCAGACTCCATTGACAAATACATTAATTTTACCTCGCAGATCATCGTTGTTCATTAAAACCAGGCAGAAACTTAATCAAAATTCTAGCGTGTAGAGCTAGTCCTCATTAGTCACAATAACATGGGAAAATAGGGTCCCGGTTGAAAAATACAGAAGAATGAATCTGTTTGGACGAATGGTTCCTGCCCATTGATGTAGTTCCTTTCTGTTGTTAAATGTAGAGACTTTTTAGCCACGCTGTTTTATTAATGTAGTTTTTTTTGCTTGTTTTCTTTATATAAAGTGTCCCTGGGTCACAGGAAAGGTGTTTAAATGTAACTTCATCCTTTTCTTCCTCCTACTTTTCCTCTTCTTCTTCTTCATAGTTATTATTGTCTGTCATAGTCCTAGAAATCAAGCCAAGCCAAGCGGGATACTCACCGTCTGCTCTCTGAGTTTGTCGTAGAGCGCTTCCAGACGTTTGTTGGCATCATCAAGCTTCCTCTTAGTTTGCTGTGAAAAGATAAAATAAGAGTTTGAATCCAGTGATTCACTTAGTTAAGTGGAGATAAATTGAATTGTTATCAACGTCAGACTCACAGGGTCGGTGGCTACAGCTAAGCACTTCTGAATGAGGCCCTCAAATGTGGTCTTCAGGACCAGGTGCTCATCAGGGATGGGCTTCTTCATGATCTTCTCAGCAGGGATGGACTGCAGTGGCTGAAAGGGTTAAACAGTAATTTAATGTATGAATGAATAAGAATTTCTCGTTTTTCATGTTTACTAATCTCATGTGTTACATTAAGGCTATGTTATTACTTGTAGCTTAATTGTGTAATGCTCCTATAACGCTATGAGGGCGATGACAGTGAACCACAACGGTAAAGTTGTGAACTGTACAGATAAACAACAAGTTTAAAGTCACTATAAAACTCCTAAAAGCAAAGCTGCAGATTCAGCTGATAATTCGCTGTAGGTTCATCACTACAAACGGCACCCGTCACATTGTGAACACTAAAGGTGAATTTATTTTATATTTAAATTAAACATATCTACCTGTAACAAATTATTAGACTTTTATTGGGTTAAATTTAAAAAGTGACAATTTCTCACTGGAATATAAATAGTACATTAGTTTGTGGTCAATTGGTACTCGAATCACACAAGGATACGGTTAGGATATGTTTTTGTTTTTGCTCTCAGCTCTTACGGAGGACTGACAGAGTGGTGTATTTTAAACAACATTAACACTTTGGTTAACCAACAGTTAGACCATCATTCAGAAGCGGATGTGATAATAAACTCTCACAGTTAATAAATCAGAAAGTTTTCCGGGTGACACACCTTTGACATTTTAACACAATAAATAAGCAGCAGACTTAAAACTTTCAAAAAATGAATCTGCAAGTAGGATCTTTTAAAATTACGTATTGCAAGCCACAAAAGCTCAGAATATTTTTTTTATAATATTTCCAAATGAAAAAAAACTCGTACGTTGTAGTTTTTGTGTCAGTATCTATGGAAAACTGCTTACCTGTATAACATCTCCAGTAGGTGCTCCTGGTGCCCCCTCCATACTGGTCTTAGGCATTGCAGGGTTCATGGGTGGAGGGGAGAGCTGCTGCTGGTGCATGCTTGAGTACGGGAGCTGGGCACCGTGCTGGCCCTGGACCATGGCCTGAGGGGGCCCGGAGGAGGCGGGGGTTGGGCCACAGGGTCAGCGCCCAGCGGAGCCATGATGGGAGCAGTGATGGGGGCAGGACGGGTGTAGTTCTCCCGAACCTGCTGAATGATGGCAAAGACATGTTATTTAAAACATGCAACGTCCTCATCTGTCATAGATTTACATAATGTGTACTGTCTCCACTGACAGACCTTATTCTTTGATGCTCTGCTCAGGGCCGGAGGGTCATTCCAGCCATTCTGAGGCCCTGCAGAAAGAAAACAACACGCTAATCATTCACTCATTCTCACACTACCAGCGTTCAGTCTATATTTTATAGTTTGAAATGTGTCCAAAAATTTGATCACAAAACTCACAGCATTTCAAGGACGAGTTTGACATTTTGGGAAATGCACATAATTCAATTTCATGCTGACAGTTAAATGAGAAGATCTGTGTCTGTCTATAAGCTTAATATGAAGCTACAGGCGTTAGCTTAGCTTAGCATAATGACTGGAAAAACAGATCACTAATCAACATATTCTATCTTTATGTTTAATGCTGTATTAAACAACACTATTTCTTGGTGCTAAGCTAACTGACTGCAGCTTTACAGGGTACAGACATGAGAGTGGTATTGATCTTCTCATCTAACACGTGTGTTTTCCAAAATGTCGAGAGATTCCGTTAAAGCCTCACTTAAAATCTACAGTGTTGCATTGATTGTATGAATTTTATTTGATTAACATAATGTAATAATCATATAAACATCTTCATTGTAGCTTTAAGACAAATTTCTCACAGATGTTAAAGTTCAGTGATTCATCAACCAATGTGTGCTACCAACCGGGGGAAAAAAGCCATGCAAATTTGTTTCAGAAACGGGGCACTGTAGCAATATTTAGTTTGAACTATAACCGTGATCTCTTCCTGTAGCATTTCACTCTATTCCAAAGAAAGCTGGTTTTAATCCAAACAGCAATCAGCTTTAATTTAAGTTGTGTACAATTTAAAAACATGATTTAAATGTGATTAATATCTATATTAAGTCTGGTCTGGGACATCATGCGTGCAGGAAGTTGATGAACTAATTAGACAATGATGATCTTTATTCTTGAGTCAATAAATAAAAATGTCCTGAGTCATCTTGCTGAAAAAGGCAGAGACTTATAGTTATACATAGTATATACAGGTTTTTATAGTGATCATTTTAAGTTCCTAGGCCTTTTAGTATAGAATATAATAAGAGGTTTGTTTTTATAAAACCAGACTGCTTAATGTCCCTGCCATCTTTTCCAAAACATAATCGATCTTTGCCACCGTCCACCATATGCCACTTTTACAGATTCTATTTATAATAATACAGACATGATAAATAAAAGCCATTCATTATATATGATGATTTTTATATTTAAATGATGCATTCATCAAATTACAGTCAAAAAGTGAGGAGAAAATGTAACAATTAAAATGTATATTCTTACTCTGCTATTAAAGGACAACTTATTGATTGATTTTAAAAAGGAATCTGTAAATATTAAAACAGGAGTCAAATGACTGACACATAAGAGAAACATTTTAACGCCTTTCCTAAAATACATTTTGCAACTTTTTTCACTTGACGTGTATTAAAGTATTCTTTGAAATGCATATTTAATTGATTCATTCATGAAAGCTTTTTGTGAAGTTTTTAATAAATGAAATTATTGTAATTCAACACTAGTGGCACACCACAGGATTCATACTTCATATAATCTTGTATGGAGTTGGGCAGCACGTTAAAGACGCCCTCATACTAAAAACTGTTATTACAGAAAATTAGAAACTCGGACCACAGTTATCTTTGAACATATAGTTTAAAGATAACTGTGAGTTTGTGAGGAGGACAGTCACAGGATGAGGATGATCAGAGGCATGCAGACCTGTTCTCTGAGAGGCGGGGATCAGCCCGGGGTCATGGTCTAGCTGTGTACCTGAGACTCCGCTCGGTGGAGGAAGAGGCATGTACGACACAGGAGATCCCGGTCCGCCATGCTGAAAAGATGCTCCGGAGGACGGAGGAGCGGAATAAGAGGAGGAGGCAGTCGGAAAGAAAGGAGGATGGGAGGGAGGGGAGGAGGACAGGCACTGGCTGATGGGAGGTTGCCTGGGATAGACCGGATGTGCTGGCTGAGAGGAGACAGGCTGTGTGTACTGAGAGAGAAAGCCAGGAGGCTCTGCAGGAGGAGGAGCAGCAGAGGAGTACTGAAGAGGCTGATAGAAAGGCGCCCCCCCAGCTCCATGGGGGTACTGGCTGACCTGGGAGTAGGCTGGGAGTCACACAGGATTCAACAGATGCTGTTAGTGAAAAACTGCCGCATGTTATTAACTAACTGTATCATGCAACAGTACAGACTTGTAATAAACAGATAAAGACTAGTTACATGCTAACATGCTTTATGTTTAGCTTGTAGGTTACAAAAGACTCAACAGGCAAAGAGATAAACATATTATGTTAAAGACATTCTCATCTTCTGTTAATGAGAACAACAGCATAAAGGAGATGAGGAGTTACAGGGTCAAACATTTCTAAAAAGAAATGCTTGTCAGTGTTTTAAAGAAGAGAGAAGAAGGTTGTTCATGTGCCACCTACTGATGCAACCCTGTCTTCTACGAATAAAGTTTATATACTGCTTAGTCACTTTGCCCAAAAATTGCAGCCACTGAGGTCAGAGTTAATGGTTGGATGTACAAAGCACAGCAGCTTGACACACAGTCCTGCGTCCCACGTGTAGTTAGGTTCAGGCTACTAAAGGTGCTTTCAAACCTAACCTGTTTGGATCGGTTTGTTTGGGCTGGTGTGAAGGCGGTGAATTGAATTCTGGTGCAGCTTTAACAGCTACGTTTTCCTGTTACTTTCATTTCATACAGCTCATTGGTTAGGAATGCAGGAACAAGAAAGCAAACACAGGAAGAAGGTCCTGTCTGCCCAAACATCAAGAAGGCAAAATACTTTGTTAACGCTACAGGTCAGACCGGTTCATTCTCCGGCTAGCTGCTGGTAACTGTTGATTAAGTTGTTGACCATGAAAACGATACATTCAGTACGAACATTTTGCACTGGGAGTGAATACATAAATTGCCCCAACAAATGAGTTGTATAGAAACTTCATTTTTAGGAGACATGGTTGCTCGATGACATTTAACCTCAGACTCTAGTATGAAACAGTGCTTTTCTCTCCGTATCAAAGATTTCATTCTAAAGTCAATAACTCTTGTGTGAAACACGGCTAACTCTTCCGGTAGGATATGTAAAACACTTACGCTGGTACTGATGGGACATTATGTATGCAGGAGTGGAGGAGGGTGGAGGTGCAGCAGCTGTGCCGGAGGGTGGCATCCCGTACATGGGGTTTGAAGGCTCCATCTGCAAAAACATACAAAAACAATCTGAAACCATATTCCAAAACAAAAGATAGACAACTATCCTCTGATTATCGTCTCTGTGTGTGTGATATCTCTAGCGTCAAATCACAATAATCTGAGTGCAAGAGAGACAAACGAAAGAGAGTAGACAGTGAATGCATCACGGTATCAACAGGATGCGGGGTGGCGATGGGGAGAGGCAGGTAAGGACAAACCACAGCAGCCAAATAGAATTTGGGGTTTAAGGTATTTATCTGATCAATGAACTGTAAGCTGTGTAATCTGTAAGCATCAGCAAAGGTGTGTGTCGAGGTCGGGTGGGCGGTCAGTATACCTGCTGGTCTGAGGCGCTGCCAGTTTGAAGAGGAGGAGGGGCATTGGGGAGGGCTGTGGGAGTTTGGTTACTCCAGGAGGTGACAGTGGAGGCAGCCCTCACCTGGAGCACACAGAGACACACGGCACATACCAATGATGGCCGCAGCATGGGGGGGTGGGAGGTGGGGTGGGGTGGGGGGAGTCCCACACATTACCACAATCCAAACACACCAGAGCCAGGGTTCAAATTACAACTCAACTCCCTCCCCCCCAAAAAATAAATGTTGTACATTTTCATCATTAATATATAACGAGTACATTCAGGAATCAGCATGTGATTTAAATCCTGGCTACAATGGAAATCCAATCAATGAAATTACTATAACACAACAGCAAACAAGTGCAATGAGCACTAGTGGCTAGTTAGGATGTGGTAGGGATGGGGTCTGATAGCATTTCATCAAATTCAAATCCAGTACAAAATCCTTTAGTTCTTATCAAATCTTATCAGGGTTCAACATGTAAGTAACTGAAGGATAAATAATTTGTGTAATCGCCTTCTGTTGGCTGAGAAGGTATAAACACTACAGGTTTTAGTGGCAGACTTCAGCTTTACATTTAAGCTGAAGTGTGGAATATATAACTAAACGTTCGTTAGATTCAAGACCTTATCAAACGAGTTCTCTGATTAAACCTATTCCCGCCAGGCAAGTCTTTGCATTTCGAAGAGTTTTTTGATCAGGTGTTTGTGGTGAAATTCCCGTGCAGAGATGCCGTTTGCATCAACCAGCAATGATTGGTTTGCCAGAGCTGAAGAGTGGAGCAACCCAGAAACACGTAGAGAGCTCCACAATCCGCCATTGCTGTAGAAGAAAATGTTCACTGGAGTGGACATTTAATTCGTTTATTATGATTGTGTTGTTTGTATTTATATGCTTTGGCAATGTTGTATTGTATGCAGTCATACCTTTCACTTTCCTCGCCAGACAGAAGAGAAGGGAATATGCGCAAACATGAAGTCGCATCTGTTTGGTATCTGTAAAGTATTTGGAGTAGGCTATGTAGCTATTACATTTGCCCTGCCTAAATAATGGAATATTAATTATTATTGTCTTGTCACTTTAGAAATGTCTATAATTTTGTTACCATTTTCAAACACGAGCTGACCTGTAAGAATGCGTCATGCCCACGCGTCAATAGCATTTGTGTAAATACTCTCTCTACCAGAAAGGGGAGACAAAAAGTTCTGCACAGCAGCTTTAACAGCTGTAGCTTCCTGTACTACACCAGCTCCAAATACTGAAGGTCCTGAATCACAACTATTAATTTAGTCGGATTAATATGTTGATATGAAAGAAATTTTAAGAGGGATATTCTCAAATTGACGTGAGGCGATCAGCTCATCATTTCTCTAAAGAAGAGTCTCCGCTATGTGGAACTACAAAAACACAGTGATGCGTTTTTTTCACTCTCCAACACTCTTTGTCAGAAATTTACAGACACCAGCTGCAAAGAGTAGATTAACCAGAGAACAGTCACACTTTTCATTTTAACTGAAAACGTTTGATAAGAGATTTGTTAGTGTCGGAGCTTAACCAGTATTTTGCCAAGTGTGAACCAGCTACTGGAACCCATCCCTAGTGAACTGTAGATGCTGAAGACGTAAATCTGTGTGGATCCTGATGTCTAATGATAAAATGTTTTAACACCAGGTTTCACACAGATTCAGATTTATGAGACTGATTACGTCAAGGTTAAGAACAGTAAAAACTTGTGTGAACACTGTTATGTGACACTGTGGAAACACATACTGGCTGGTAATACTGCGGCTGTGCTGGGCCGGAGGCAGCAGGTGTAGGCACGGGTACTGGAGCTGCTGCAGGGGCCTGAGGCACCAAGGCGGGCTGGACCGGGGTGAACGGATGTCGGGGCAAGGCTGAACCGTGCTGAGCCGGTGTCGGGGCAGGTAGCCGAGACTGAGGTCTCTGGGTTTGTACCGGAGCTGCATGAGCCACCGCCTGCTGCCCCAGAGCCCGACTGAGACGGTCCCGAAGCTGCTGTATGGCAACCTGTATGGTCCAAATGAGTAAAGTGAAATGTGAAACGTGAACTTAGGCTAGTCTCATTATTACTTAAGTAAACTTCACACCAGGAGTCAGCTGCACCATCTCTCAAACAGACTAGTTATATTATAAAATAATAAGTCAATTTAAGTTTTAGCTTAAAATCGACACTTCTAGCTGTTGCAGCTGCAGTAGTGACAAAGCTTCCAATATGTTGCTGTGATAGTGCTGACTGAAACAAACTAAAAAAGAACTGAACATCCTCCTGCAGCCAATCCACCGTTGAAACAATCCCACTTTTAGTTTATAGGTGTATAACGTCCCCTGACAGCCCGCAAACAGATAGAAAATCATAACAAACATTATGTTATCCAGCAAGAAAACTGTGTGACTGGCACTGAAAATGCTATTGAATATTATTTTAAATCACATTTCACAAAAATAAAACAATATACCTCAAATTACAAAACATTATGCTAATAATGTCAGATTTAACGCTCACATAATGTCGGTTAGATTAGCATAATCAGATATTTCCCACCAATTCAAAACTGCATGAATACTGCTTACTCAGAAATACATTTTTCTGTATGTATTCATACACTTTGACTTCCCTAAAACAGTTATTTTTGACAGGTCTGTGACAGCTTGTGAAACTACAGTGACTTCCTGTTTACATAGTGGGTTGAAATTTCAACTGAGTGAAGGAAAAGATGTTTTCCTGCAACTTGTTCCTACTTTACTAAAGACTTCATAGGAATTTAGGAAGAATTCAACACACAAACTTAACAATGGATGATGGAAATGCTGTTGCAGCCAAGTCCTGATGTGTTGCATACCTGGTTTGAGTTGTCAGGCAGGTAGGTGATGGCGGTGGACAGACTGCCCTGGGAGGCCAACAGGCTGGCATACTGGCTCATCTTCTCAGCCAGCAGGATGCCAACAGCAGTGGGACCGGAGCGCTGGGTCTGCTCCACTGCACGCCGCAGCACCACCACCTTCTCCACCAGGTCCTGAGGAATATAAAGCACATCAGCATGACTAAAAATAAAATCCAAACAGCATTAACATTTTTTGGTCACTTGGGAGCGAGAGAACAAGCTGAAAACACAAAATCTGACCACTTCTTTCGCATTCTGCGTCTCTATAAAGTCTACTCATTTGGAGATGTTTCAAACCCCCTTATTAATTTAAACTTAATATCCCCCTCACAGTGACATCATTGGACTGGGAGGCTGCTGAGGTCCTACTGAACTCTAACTGGACTTACAATCACATTCTCTGTAACTTACAGCTAAGTGCACTACATCTTTTTAACTTATTAAATCCATTTTGCACATCTTACAGCAATTTGCACACTGTATGCATGCACATGTTTAAAGGTCATGCTTTTACGTTAGTACTTTGTTATTTTATTCTTGTGTGGTCTGTTCTGCTGCTGTGACAAGTGAATTTCCCCCTGGGGGTAAACACATACACGCAGCTTTAATGCAGCTCTAATCGATATTTCTATAATGTAAATGTATCACTGCAATGTGACAGTGTGAGAGGGGTCACTCATTGCGATGAATACAGAGGATTATCACCTGAATCTGCAGCTCCTCTATAGCTTTATAATGAGTTTCAGCTCATTGTTTAGCTGTCCAAACTTTACTGTTTTGATTCACTCTCACTGCTCCCATAACAGACAAAGTTAGCGAGTAGCTGGTAAACACAGTGCAGCAACATGCAGCCAAAGAACCCGGTAATTCTCTGAGGAGTTGATGGAGACAAACAACAGAGCTAGAAGAGAGTAAATATTAGATTTGAATTCATCAGATGGACAGAGATGCTGCCCCCCAAGTGTCTAAAGAAATCCACCAGTGCAGGTTTCAGATAAAGAGTCACCATCTCAACACACCTGGAGAGAAAGTGGGCAGTGTCCGTTCTGTGCTCTGGTCCAACAAGCCACAAGTTTCTCCACGTTTCCAGCACAGATGTAACACAGACAGGCCTGGGCTTGCAGTTGTGCGTCCTCTGCTGCCTCTAGTCTGCCCCCGAGAAGGTCTAACAAACAGTTCAGTTAAAGAACACAAATTCACAACTGAGAGAGGAGTACAGGCTGTATGTCAGTTTGAATAATAAAACAGAAAAAAGCAACGCTGTGGTCTAGTGAGGTCTATCAAACAACAATATGCATGTAAACTTACCACAGAGGGAAGAGAACTCCTCCGGCTGAGCGTAGGTCATGACCGCAGCCAGAGCCTCCTTCCAGTTCTGCAGGTCACACGTCTTCAGGATGTCGTGCCAGTCTTTCATCACCACTGCACTGATCAGCTGCAGGACAAACACATAGTTTTATCATTGACAACAAACTCTCACAAGCTCATAAACTGTCAGTAAAAATTCTCCTTACTGTTACCTTGGTTATCTTGCTGTGTGTTTTCGTAAAATACTTTTTCTGGGTCTTCTCTAAGAGCTCGGACCCTCCGGCGATGGCCAGGATGATGCTGTCTGCCATTCGGTTGTCATGAAGACAAAGGTCCACAGCGCCCTCAAAGTCTCCGGTCAGCAGGGCCTGTGTGATCAGCCCGTCCACATCTTCCAGGATAAATATTTTACAATTATTAAAAACGCAGGTCATTTGTAACTGGTTAGCTGAGGGTGACATTCAGTAAAATCTGCTAGTTTTATGTCATAAAAAGTTGAGAGTTGTCACCTTGACTGATGCTGAGAGTGAGTCCTTCTGGATTGGCTGGAGCTAGAGCTGGAGACGGAGCAGGAGCTGGAACTGGAGCTGGGACCTCAGGTGGCTCCTCAACTGCAGCTGAGGTCTCAGCAGGACTGGGCTCCTTCTCCACTCGTGCCGTTTTCTCCTGAAAGACCAGAGAAACATCCCGTCATGTCTTAAGTTCACTCTTCTTTTCCTACCCACATGTTCTGCAAGATACAGACTCATTTCAATGATCCTAACCATGCAGATATCAGTTATATGATGAAAATAAAACCAAGAAACTGTGAAACTATTTACCCCAAAGTGAGAAGAAGAAGAAACAATAATTTAATCTGTTACCCTTACTGGTGATTCTAATCCAATACATGTTTTTTTGTTTGTACTCAGCCCTGGCTCTGTAAATTGGAAACAAGTAAAGTAGCCCGCACCCTGCAGGTCACATTACATTTTACATGTCTAGCCGACGGGCATTCAGCTTACATTCTAGTTGGCCAAGACATGCTGTTGTTGTGATGTTAACTATAGTAGCAGGAGAGATGTGAGCATAGCTGACTGCCCAACATGTCCCTCAAGCACAGTGGGTCTGCTTCAGAGACCTAACTTGTGGTCTCAAGACCGCTTGAGCACTGAAGTGAGTTGAAGAAATCATGTGAGCCAGGTTCAGGTGTGAAGAAGTTTTGGAGACTGATGAAGTCTTAACACAGCATGGTTTATTGAGCCCAGCCGAGGAGATACTGTGTCAGCATACAACATGGGAACACATTGAATGCCAACACCAAATCTGAAGGATTACATCTTTTGGCCTTAACCTAGAAGAAAAAATCTATCTGATATTTATTCTCCAATGCTACGTCATATTGGAATCTATTACAATCCAGGAGTTGTACTCTAATCTGTGGAGCCAGTGAGTTCTTTAAAGATGCTTGTAAGACTCAACCTTGTGAGATTCGCAGAGAACACCGATATCTGCTAGCCTGGCGCCTGAGCTACACCATCAGTCTAACTGTTGTCTCCCTAACAAGGACAGTTACATGAGAGAAATAACTAGAGCTGGAAGGTCAGTTACCTTTCTCTGTTACATCAACTAAGACACCAAAGAATACTGTTCAAAAGCCAGCAGGTAGAACACAAGTGTGTCCCATGTTTGAAAAATGCCAACACGCTGCCAACTTAACCCAGACTTGATTCACTCTTGGTGTTGTATTCAGAGCTCAAAGTATCCCACAATTCACCACAGTCGACTGCACCACACCAGTCTAGTTTTTGGCGGAAGGGCGCCTTTAAGTTTGTTTTAGGACCCACAATAATAACAACAGAAATGAAAAAGTTATTGCACTCAATGTGAATGTGTCCAAGCTATACTATCAGACTATCGCATCTCGAGGCACACGTGGTATTCAACATAGGACCGGCCGGGGGCTAGCTTGTTAGCATGCTAACTTCAGTAGATATCTCTGCAACACACTACAAAGGCGTCTTAGACGTGACGTCACAACATGTACTTCTTCACATTCTGTTGATAAGGTTAGCTAATTTTTTGAATGTTTAAAACAAAAATTCTGGCCGTATTTTACACTTTGTACCTTTATTCAATGATTTGATTCCTAAAAAGTTTAGCAGACAGAAATGATTCAAAAATGGTATCATGTTATGTCTCTTTCACGCACAGTATACCTGCATGGTTCTAGATAACTTGATTTAATTAATTTAATCTATACTGATCTAGTTGATTCTACCTGTTTGTTCACAATGTGGAAATCAAATTCAACCAACAAGGCATCTGCCAGCTTAAGTGAACCATATATTTTGACGGATGTTCTCATTGATTAATCGTGTCTCAGTGAGCTACAGTTCTTGAGGGGCTCTGTAGCAGTTACCATAAATACGTCAAGCAAGCAGCTACTTGACTACAAATACCGCAGGTGTGGGTACTGGGATGGACCCAGTCTGTACAAGTCCTGAGAAAAGGTCTAATCAACCAGAATAATTAAAATCACCAGCGTGCGTTTATTATATGAGCAGGGCCTTTAACCGTTACATCAGATGAAACACGACAGTAATTTTGAAGGTAATTCAACTGAGCTAGAAGACAGGATCTATGGAAATGTGCAGTGATGAAGGTTTACCTCCTCCAAGGGGATCTCCTCTTCCTCTGCTTCCTCCTCTGGAAGAGTGTCCTCTTGATCTTCTGCTGCTGGCTCTTCAGTCTCAGGGTCAGGAGTGGAGTCCAGTTCCAGTGTGGCCTCTGGTTGAAGGTTTGCTGCAGCAATCATGTCGAACGCTGCCTCAGGATTGGAGTCCAGTTCCGCTGTGGCTTCTGGCTGAAGGTTTGCTGCAGCAATCATGTCGAACGCTGCCTCAGGATGGTCAGCAGGTGGCACGAGGCTGAGGTCTGCTAAAGGCTGCAGGCTGGCTGGAGCAGGCACTTCCACCTGAATATTAAGGGAAGATATAGGGTCAAAGTCAGGGACTATGATTCCATTTTACCTCCAAAATGAACAAGAAATCAAAAGCTGAAATTAAATTAAAAGAGATATCATTAAAAATTTGGGGAGAAATGTGTAGGGAGGTGCATTTGTTGACCAATTGAAATGGAAAGTAATAAACATGATACTTCTGGCACAAGTAAAAGCAAAATGGAGCCCGGTTGGCTAAAACAAGTGCTGGAGAAAATGTGGACTGCAAATTGGCATTTTTGGAATGATGCATTTGATATGTGAAGCTAAAATTAAAATACAATTCAAGGTAAAAAAAAAATAAAAATCTATCTGTGCACCAACAGGTTAGAATTAGACAAAAACTAAACTCAGACACTGTAGGATCAGCTCACCAAAGGCCAGGCTGTTTCTTTTTATGTATAATGAAAGCTCGGGATCGGTTGTTTGATACACTTAAGATGACTGGATGGAGGCCTTCAAACAGTGGTTGGCATAAAAAAACAGTTTAGGAACAGAGCCAGAAAACCTCAGACTGAAGAAAAACTCAACACTAAGTTTGTATTTTACGCTGGAGTCAGGGTCAGGTTTGAGTTCAGACGTGGAAACAGGGCTTTGTGAAAACTCTTGAGTAAGTTCAGCCTGAGATGAGGAAACTCTGGGTTTTCTGTTTCAGAGACCGAGATCAGATAAACTCTAGATCAGTAACCCCGGCAACTTACACTGTGAACCTAACCTGCTCAGGAGGAGGTTTACTTCAACAAACTCTGAGTTTCTCTCTGACTGCTCCCCTCCTGCGGAGCCTGAAGAAGCTGTCTGACATTTCCTCATTCATACTGTCCATATCAAAGCACATATCTGAACTTATTTACGTCTTTAGAAATATCAATACTTTTTTTAACCAAACATGATCTTGACATGACAGCTTTTATGATCAATCTGTCATCGATGTATGGACATCTTGTCTCTTCTCTCAGCACATCGTGCATTTATCCTCAGCGCAGAATAAAATCCGTAGGATACACTGTCCTTCTTTATAACACAGCGAGTCTGCGGGCATTAATATATAATAATAATAATCCTTATTTGTAGAGCACTTTTCAAAAACAAGTTACAAAGTGCTTTAACAAGTGTAAAGAATAATACAAAAAAAAGATAAGAGCATGAAAATTTAATATAAAATTAGTAAAATACAATAAAATAAAAGGGATAAAAAAGTCAAATAAGATCGGGAAAAGCTCTCCTATAAAAGTATGTTTTAAGAAGGGACTTAAAAGAGTTCACTGACTCAGCCGACCTGATTTCCTCGGGCAGGCTGTTCCAGAGCCTCGGGGCCCTGACAGCAAACGCTCTGTCCCCTTTAGTTTTCAGTCGAGACTCTGGAACAGACAACAGACCTCTGCCCGAGGATCTCAAGGTACGTGCTGGTGCGTATGGGACTAAAAGGTCAGAAATATAACAAGGCGAGAGGCCATGAAGAGCTTTAAAAGTGATCAATAGAATTTTAAAGTCAATTCTAAAACATACTGGGAGCCAGTGTAATGAAGCTAAAATAGGAGTAATGTGGTCATATTTCTTTGTTCTGGTTAAAAGCCTGGCAGCTGAGTTCTGGACAGTCTGGAGTCGATCAATAGATTTTTGGGTTAAACAGGTGAAAAGGCTGTTGCAATAATCCAGGCGTGATGAGATGAAGGCGTGTAAAATGGTCTCGGTGTCCTTAAAAGTTAACATAGATCGAATTTTAGCTATATTTCTAAGTTGATAAAAACATGATTGAGAAAGCTTTGTGGTGTGCTGCTCGAAATTTAAGTTACTATCAAACCAAACACCAAGGTTCTTTGCCACAGGCTTAATGTGATTTACTAGGGAACCAGCAGATGGCAGTATTTGATTTGCCATCTGCTGGGACCCGATGACCAGGATTTCTGTTTTGTCTGAGTTCAGCTGGAGGAAATTATTTGACATCCATTTTTAACTTCACAAAGGCAGTTGTTAAGTGAACTCAGCATTCCAGGGTCTGTGGATCTGACGGGCAAGTATATTTGTGTGTCATCAGCATAAATATGAAAAGAAATGCCATGTTTATGGATAATATTATATATTAGGGCAGCTGTCAGGTTGGCAACAGTTAACTTAAACACTTACCATGAGCTACATCACTGCAGTGATCACTAATCTGTATAAAACTGTTAAATCAACGGTAATTTTTGATATTGTAGTCGCACTGATCGGAACATTCCTATCATAGTTCAACTGGATATGATGTAAATATATATATATATGGTCTAGTGAGGATAACTGTGTTGCAGCTGAAACAAATTAAGTTGATTAAAAGTGAATTTTTCATTATTTGCTGCACAGTCTGAATGTGTTTTTAAAGTATTTCAGAAAATACGACATGAGCAAGATTTTATTAATGTAACAGATATCTACAACTTTACAGTCAGTTTGAACCTTTAGACACATTTTCCACTGCAAAAAATCTGTAATAGGCTAACCTGCTGGGTCTGACTGTGGCTTTAGCCAAGAATCACAGGTCCATGAGTAGGCTATAGCCTAATCTATGTCTAATCTGTTCGATTAATATTTTCATCTTCAGTTATTGCCACCAGCATTTTGTCTCGTCGGGTTACAGCTGAATAAACAGGCCTGTAGCCTATTTAAAATGAATGTAATGGGCGATGTATAGGAGAATTTCAGCACTTTATCATTCGTCAAGGAAATCCCAGTGTGGTAAATGATGAATGAGCAGCGCTGTATAAAATGTAATATTGTCGTATCGACTCTTTCCTCCACTCCTGCGTTTTAACATAAATAATCAGTCAACTCAGAGCTCAGGTTTAAGCTCATAGTTTGTTAAACCTGCTTTCTGAAACAGCGCCCAGGTATATAAACAGACGAGAGGGCGTAGTTCACAAAGACCATCAACATCCACAGAAAAGAGTGAAAGCTTCAGCTTCCTCTCAGTATTTTCAAAAAGTGAAGTAGTATTTGTAGACAAGGCTTCATCTTTATGAATACTTGCAACACTTCCTTATTGCAAAATGTAAGGCAGAGACCAACAGTTTTTAGCATTTCAGCCAAGAACTGAAGCATGAATTGCTGAAAACAGTCATCAGAGATTTTTGTTGTGCTGTCAGTGAGAGAATGTGAACGGCACAGTGAGCAGGAACAAATGAGAGTAGTTTAGTGTGGTAATGAGCAATCTGGAAGAATTTCTACTAACTGGGGAGGGACACCCTTGCTTGTTGTGGATTTAAAAGACATCCACTGGTTTTGTGTTCATACTTGTTGAAGTTTTTCAAATAACACCTAACGACTGCATCACATAACTTGTATAAATCTCTGTACGCTGTAATAAATGTTAAAGAATATTCTTAGGCGTCTTAATTGATGTAACAGGGCAGGTCAGCTTGGAGTCATTAGCTGACCCCACTAGTGTTCACTGACCTTCCAGCTCTAGTTATTTCTCTCATGTAACTGTCCTTGTTAGACAGACAACAGTTTGACTGATAAGGTAGAGACAGTAGCTCAGGCGTCAGGCTAGCAGATATCAGTGTTCTCTGGGAATCTCACAAGGTTGAGTCTTACAAGAATCGTTACAAGAACTTACTGGCTCCACAGATCAGAGAACAACTCCTGGATAGAACAGATTCCAATATGACGCAGCATTGGATAATAAACATCAGATAGATCTGTTGTTCTAGGTTAAGGCCAGCTAAAGATGACTTAAGAAACCTACAGGCACTTGGGGGAAGACAGAAACAGGGACCAAAAGATGTTATCCTTCAGATATGGTGTTGGCATTTCGGCCATGCTAAGTCTTCATCAGTCTCTGAAACTTGGGGACACACCTGAACCTGGCTCACAGTATTTCTTCAACAATAAACAGTGGTGGCTTATCATCAAACTGGATCTGATAAAAAAATTTATGTATTCATTTATTGTCCTTGATTTTATTTGCGTCGTTCTCAGAACTACTCATATTTCTTTCTGATTTTAGTCAACAATTACTGATATGTGGCAGTGCCTATCTACTTGTGCAATACCATGTTAATTGTGTATAATAGACTGTATTCATGTGTGCGATAATGAAGTCCATTAAATATGAAGCTACAGACAACAGATGAGGAAACAGCATAGCTAGTGGCTCTGTCCAAAGGTAACAAAACCTTTAATGCACACTAATTCACGTTATATCTTGTTTGTTTAATCCACAGAAAACATGACTATTTCTTCGTCATGTGCAACAACTTCCTCAAGTTTTAGCTGGAGTCTCGACATTACCACTCCAGAAGTTACTGCAGCCGGCCAAGATATTAGTCCGACACATCCTTTACTGGGAATTAATACTTCGTTTTTTTTGTGGATTAAACAAACAAAGATATAACATGTTGATTGGTGAGCTTAAGGAGGTAACTTTGGGCAGAGCCGAGCTAGCTGTTTCCCCCTGTTAACAATTACTATGCCAGCTAATAATCTCCTGACTCTAGATTGATATTTAATGGACCGATATGAGTGGTATCGATCTTCTCATCTAACTCTCGGCAAGAGTGAAGACAAGAACCAAATGTGAAACTATTCTTTTAAAATACGTCATGAGAGTTGTGCTCTACAAAAACTCACCTGCAGAGGGCCAGCAGGCTTTTCCTCTAGCGCTGCTGAAATCTGACAACAAAAGGACACAGTTATCACAAGCTGTACTGAAAGACACTTGATGAAAGTATTAAACAGAAAATGTTGTAAATAGTGCTAGAAAAAATATCTGACCTTTAAGGCTAGTTCCTCTTTGTTGTACCCCAGGAGTTCCAGGTACTTGCTGCGGATATCACTTTCAAAATTAACCTGAAAATAAATAAATAAATGTCACACAAACAACTTAAAGAATGACAACATTATTTATTGAAAGCTGTATATGTTCAACTTTATTCAGATTGTTCTAGAAAAAGATTATTTCTGAATTTCCTACCTTGAGGAAAGACCAAACGGTCTTTTCAAACTCATTTTCAGCGGCATCGATCTTTTCCTGGCAGAAATCCACAAAGCTGCCTGCACTCAGAGTGGCCTGCAGCTGATCGGAGCGCTTCAGAAAGGCTGTTTCTGTAACAACCTGGCTGACATGTACAACATGTGAAGTGGGCTGCTGAGGCTGCTGAGGGTTCGGCTTTGTGTTCTCCAGAGAGACCAGCTTCCCACCAAACTTGAAGTGAACAAAAGCCAGAACAACATTGAGTGTTTAAGAAGGTAAAACAAAGACGCTCAATCCTCAATGTGAAAATTAAAAGACACATGACTCACAGCAAACGAGGCTCCAACTGGTCTGCGGATCCACTTTGGTGGCTTCTTCAGGGGGTTGACTGTAGCTGGAGGCGCAGTAGTCTGGGGCAGCTGCAGAGGGGGGTAAGTTTGTCCTGTTCCAAAAGGATCCATGTTCCCAAACGAGTTGCTAATCTGTAACAGACACCCAGAGTCAAGGTAAACACAAAGGCATGATGATCTATATGCCAGATATCTTCGTGTTCATGATATGCAGCCGCACCAAGCCATCACACAGTATTTAACAAGGCATCAATAATAACATAGAAACAGTTGCAAAATATAAAAGAAGACAATGACATCTTATCACGATACTTTCATTTTGTTGTTTGTTCCATTTCTGGTCTTTCTCCCGACTTTCGGTCAATACTGCAGTAATCTGCTGAATAACAGTTTACCCAGAAAATACTCGGATCTTCAACGGGCTGGCAATCGAATGTTGTGCCCTTAAAGCTGAGGTAGGCAGCGCTGGAGAAACTACCTAGAGATAACTACATTTTGAAAGTATTCACTCAAAAAAATCCACTCCACTCCCTTCAGGCCTCCCTCCAAACCCACTCCCCAAAAACACATTTTCATGCGTCATGAGCAAGCAGGTAGGTGTTGTTTTTGTGTCAGAGCATTTAATTTGAGGTATGTAAAGAGAACAAAAAAGGCTTCAGAAACAATTTGCCTACACCAGTGCACTAGGTTACAGTTTATTTTCACACAGATTTTGCAGAAATCTCTTTGAGCGCACATTCTCTGAATATATTTTCTTAGCCTGTCATCCCCTCAGAGTATCTTATAATTGCACTGATTGATAAACATATGAAGATTGCCTCTTGTTTATACAACTGCCCTCTGTCCATATCACACATAGGAGATTTAATCTCACCTGGTCAGCATGTCTCTGGCTCTGCGCCTGGTTGCTGCCTCCCATGATGGAATAGATGTCGATGTGTCCGTCAAAGCCTGCAGCCGACAGCACCGCAGGGTTCCTGGGGCACCACTGGATGTCAAAGCACCACTGACTACTGATGGGCAACTCGTACAGAACCTGAAGATTCAAGCAGATGATTCACTATCATCACAGGGATAACAGTAGACCAGGTTTTTCTTCCTACTTTGGTTGTGTCAATAACCTACGTATAAATGACATGTACAGTAAACTTTTACCTCTGCTGTGTTTGGATTCCAGCACAGGATCCTGCTGTCCTTCCCGCAGCTCAGGAGCAGCTCAGGATCAGCCAAACTCCAGGCGATGGCCAGGACACCCCTGTGTATAAGAACAGCCCAGTTATGTGTTAAAAAGCCACATGATTTTTAAGCGATACGGAAATATTCTATACCGTCAACAAATCTGATGAAAAAAAACTAAAACCAGAAATATCTTAGTCTGTCTCTCGGTACTTTCTGATAAAACTAAAGAGTTTCATTAAAAAAAAGCTAAATAATTTCCATAAACAGCTGGTCACTTTAGAATTTAGCAACTTCCCTCAAACAGGAGGAAATAGCGTATTTGTTGGGGACTATTTTCAGCAATGGATGAATCTACATGTGGTGCTCTGGTGAGTGTGTTTCACGGTGATGAAGGAACTTGCCATCCAGTGCAGCAGTGAGGTTCACTGATGTGTTTTTAATAGTTTTTGGGCAACAATGGAGCTCTATGGCTCAGAGGGAGAAGAGATATCAGGCTTTGGATACACAGATAATGCTCATTAGTAGGATCAATTAATTGTTGTCCTTGAATGATATTTATTTTAAGGAAAAGGAAAGATTTACGCTGCCTTGGTGCCAAATTTAAGAGGGGTGTTTACCGTGTGTGATTCTCTAAAATCTTGAGAGGAGAGGTAGCAAAACGTAAGTCCCACATCTGGATGACGGGCATCCGGTCGTCCTCCGAGGACAAGACCAGCTGAGTGGCAACTTCTGGGTTCCAAGCCAGCCCAGAGCAATGCATCTAAAAGAACAGACACAAAAGCAGACAGTTTCCTGTGAGCAGACAGCACCAAGGGATTGTGAGAAAATTTATCCAAGACAACATGTGTTAATCTGAGTGCAAAAGAAACTACGTACTCGGTTGCTGTGGTCGCTAACTTTAATAATGAGGTCATTCTTGCGAAGGTCCCACACTGAGGCTCGGCCACTCGGGCTGGCAGAGGCCAGGATGTGTTGTACCTGTCTGTTCCAAGACACACAGCTGATGTCCTCCAGAGGCTTTAAGACAAAAACAGAAGCTCTTTATGTCATTATACATTCATTACAGTCAACCAAAGTCTTAAAAATGTAATTCACCTGCACAAGATGGCACAGATTATGTAAAATGAATTTTTAAAACTACCTGAGTTTTAGGTCCTGGTGTCATTGGAGAGTCAAAGTTATTCATATCCCAGATATAGATTTCAGACTCGTTCCCACCTGATGCAACTAGGTTTGTCTGCAGCAGAGGACAAAATACAAAATTAGCTTTTGCATTTAATTTTAAACTGAGTGAAGGAAAACGACACTGGAGTAAAACGGATCATACTTGGAACGGGTTGACGTCGAGAGCTCTCACTGGTCCCGTGTGCTTGTCACTCTCAGCAATGATCACGTCGCTCTCTCCAGCCATGATCTTTGCAGGGTCGTACAGGATGACGTTGCCGTTCTCGCCTCCTGCAACAAGGACCCCAGACGGGTTACCTTGGGAATCCATTCCATAGGGACCCCACACCAGCTTGTGGTATCTGCAGGGGAGACAGGTGACGTGTGTGATGAACAGATAAACTGAAAGGGAAAAGTCAACTACATGAAAGTCAGTCAGCAGCTTTCAGTACCTGTGAGAGGAGGAGAAGGTGCCACATGACTTCATGTCCAGAGAAGGATCAGTCAAGTCCAGCTCGAAAAACTCCAAGGAGGCATTGGTGCTGAAGGAGGCATCCAGCTGCTGGGCTGATGTTCCTGCAGAAAGAGAGCACAGGAACCGAGACTTGTATTTATTAAACTAAAACAAAAAATTACATTAAGAATGCCCTAAAAAGCCAACTAAGGGGTAAAAATGTTATTCGCAGAGTGTGAAGAATAAGTGACATTTATCAAGAGACTAACTTTTAACTACAGAAAACTGTAAGAATAACCTTTAAGAGCAGCCAAGTCAGGATTAATAATCAGAGAGCACACTTTTGCCACATTCATTCTTTTAAAGACATCCTTATATTTTGTTAGTGATGCGTTATCCTGCAAATGAAATATGCAATTATAATGTTCAACAAAACAAGTTAGAAATCCCTAATATCAAAGAATTAACATGTACAAGTAACAACAACGTAATTAATGTACGTATATTATATAACTAAACTAAATTGGCTATAATGGAATCAAGAAGAAATCCAACTGAAGCAGGAAAGAAATTCTGCTGCTGGTATAAATCAGAGAAAACATATAATATGGAGAATTCTGTAGCATTTTTTAGTGCAGACAATTAAAACGGATGGAAAGTGGTTGCAAAAAAAAAAAAGACTGCACTTTTATTACTGTTGTTTGCACCCCAGATCCCCCTTGCATCTTTGCATCTTTACATCAAAGTTTCGGACTTTACTGTGTTATCCATGGCAGTGTTGAAGTTATCGTAATGTCAAATAAACTAAATAAAATCTATGTGTACTGTATAGTGCTGGGAATAATGTAAGATCATTTCTTTCTGTCTTTTTCCAGCTAAAAAAAAAAAAGCTAACAAGTAAGATGACTGAAATGATATAACGCCCTGTCAAAACACCAGATAGCAGCAGCAGGCCTGTGCTTGCTGTACGCTCATACCTGTTGCAAGGTAGATGGGGTGGTGCTGTGCAGGACTCCAGCTCTGGATGGCTGTGCGGTTGATCTCTTTAAGTTTCATCCTGGGAGGGGGAAAAGTGCACATTTAATTACAGTAAATTATACTTGTATTTTTGTTCCTCTCCATGTGGCGTCTGCAGGAATCACCGCAGATAACAGAGCACACAATGCACACAAGTATCTTTGGCAGAATGAATAAAAATGAGCTCATGTTGCTGGGTTTTACAATTTAGTGTTACGTATTTAGTATAAAATTATCTCTTTGTGTTTCCAGGACAGTATTTCCTTGCTGAGCCAGGATTAAACATAAAGAGAAGAGTAATTTTGAAAGATCCCACTTGATATAAAGCAAGACAGCACTTCGGTGTTGCACTCTGTACTTTACGTTTCTTTGTTCCAGCTTTGTTGTCCTTGGCTTTAACTACTTATATTTCTGTTTAAGAACATTGAGAGCAACGAAAAACTGGAGTCAAATCCCTTGTACATGTACACAAACCTGGCCAATAAAGCTGATTAATTTGTCAAATGACTTTTAACATGCATGATTTTGTCCCCCATCACAATGTCATCCCAGTAGGATCTTTTCACAGCCAGTACGGACAGCAGAAACCAGTTTATAGGTACACCTAGCTAAAACTAATAGTCAAATACAACATCCATGCAGTAAAAACCCTACCTTCATGCAGGGTATAACATTCAGATTTTGTTCAGACTGTGTTAAAGAGGTGTTGATTATTTTATTAATATATCTATTTTGTTGTCCGCCCCTTATCAATGAGACTAAATAAAAGAAGCACCTCTTTCTATAATATAACACAGTTAATCATCAGCACAGTTGAATCAACACCTCTTTACCATAACCTTCTTTAAGGTATGATTTATTGTAGGGTTGTTGTATTAGCCTTTGTGTAGTTTGAGATCTTCTTTCTCTCCCTGAGTCCAGACTATAAACTGAAGGGGACAGAGCATTTGCTATCCAGGCCCCGAGGCTCTGGAACAACCCGCCTGAGGAAATCTGAAGTCTGAGTCGGTGTCTTCTTTAAACTCTCTTCTAAAAAAAACGCCCTTTTATTGGAAACTAAATCATGATTTCATCTTAGCTTCCTGTTTATTTTCTGTCTTCATTTTATACTGCTTGTTTTATTTGTTTGTTTTTTCTTTTTTTGACACTCATGTACTTCATCATTCACTGTGGTATTTGACTTCATCTTTCTCTCTGTGAAGCTCTTTGTACTTTTGTTTTGATAAGTCTGGCTCTCTATAAATAAAGTTTATTATCATTATCATTAGACTGTCTTAGTTTTAGCCAGCTCTACCTAATGTAAATTGACAGCCGAGTGTAAGTAAGTTACTGTTTTAGGACAGACTGTGTCATTTAAATCTAAGAGGAGGCAAACTAGTCAATGCATCAGGATGGTCTGTTGTTTTCAGATTCTGCTTTTTCACCATTCAGTTCCGCTACTGTAGGCTAATACATAAACTTAGGTAATTACAGAGTTACAGGCCTTCTTTGACTGACACTTAATTAACTTACCACACTGCTTTGTGGAGCTCTGTTGCAGCAATGACACATGCGTTGTCTAGCTTTATAGAAACAAGGGAACCAGCACAGTGTACTTCTTGCATTTTAAAGGTTACCATTAGCAACACAAAAAGTACAGTACGAGCTAGCAGCAAGCTAACAGCTGATGCACCAATTAAAAGGCAATAAGGAGCATCAGAATTAAAGTCAGAAAGCTGGAAAAGGGCTGCAGCTTATTGTCACTTTTTGTACATACTCACACTGGGGCACGGTACAGCTTGTCCTAAAGCTACGAGGGGACATTACGTTTTATAGCCTGCTAGCTGCCTGTGCAGGCAACACATAACAGTGGGGAGACAGTTACTCACTCACGTATCTTATCACTTCATAAAAGCGGCTTACCTTCTTCTTCTTTTCTGCTTCTTACATGAACGCACACATACAATAAGTGGCAAAAACGGACAGCCTCCGCCCGAACGAGTTCCCCTTTCGGTTCTGCTTTGAGGATTAACGGCTGTAAAAACAGAAGACGAGGCTACCGGGTCCCGGGTACGGACTCAAGACAGATTTCCACGTCCCCACTGGTCTCCATCAACGTGGCACTAAGCAACGGTCTCCTCCTCCCACGAAGAAGAAGAAGAGCTTCCGGGGGACGTCAAACACGCCTGCTAACTATGCTAACGCTGCTAACATTTTCATAATTAATCTACTCCAAACACTTTAAACAGTCAAAAAGAAGCTGGAGGAAGTAATACATGTGGAACATTTTACATTTAAAAGTATTCACTACGCAATTACTGTGGAGGAAAATGGAATTTATTAATAATAATAAGTTTTAAAGTACTTTATACTTACATGCAAATGATATCATTGTAAATAAAAAAAGACCTAAGGAGGTTCAACAGTCCCCATGCTCAAAAACAGTGACGCTTTACTGACTAAATACAATCTGGAACCAAGGCTATAATCATAATTGGGTGGGACAAAAATAGGAAATTGGCTAAAATGGAAACAAGAAGAAAACCCAACTGGAGCAGGAAAGAAATGCCACTTTATAAATTGCAATGTCTGTACTGTGAAATGCCTTAGAAAAGACTACAGGGAGACAGGAAGGACAGCTGATTGTCCTGGACCTGCACAGAAACACACCAGATACTTTTGATTTTGACCCCTCCTTTGTTCAGGGACACATTATTCCATTTCTGTTAATCACATGTCTGTGAAACTTTGTTTGTTGTTTTCAGTTTATGTCTTAGTTGTTGATTCTTTTTATGTTCATACAGATATTTACTCATGTTGAGTTTGCTGAAAACAAAAGTTGTAAGTGAGAGGACGTTTTTTTGCTGAGTGTATATTTGTAAATAAAAAAGCCCTGAAAAGGGTGAACAGTCCCCAAGATCACAGTGATTTTTTTTACTAAATACAATCTGAAACCAAGGCCATAATCATAATATATATGTATACATATTTAAAAAAGCTCCAAATGCCAATATATTGATCAGTTATATTCTCTCTCTCTCTCTCTCTCTATATATATATATATATATATATATATACACATATATATTCTACAACAGGCAACTATGGAATAATCATTAGCAAATGTAACGATAACTAAACTTAACAAATTGCAATTGCTATTACAAACATTTCAAGTTTTACAGTGTAGCCTACTGCAGTGGTTATTAAAGTGAGGTCTTGAGGGGACTCAGGAGTCCTTGTGGGGGATCCAGGGGGGTCCCCCCACAATAATTCCATCCATAAGCAATACAATGACAAACTGACTATTTTGGACATGGGTTTCACACACTTTCTGTAATAAAACTAAATCTAAAAGCAAAAATCCTATCAGTGGGGTGATCCCCGGATAAATCACTTTATTAAAATGTTGGATGTCAAAGTCGGATTATATGCAAGTATAAATATGAGATTGCTCTACACATGTTTAAGTTAATACACTTGTGATAAGCAGGGGAAGTCTGCCCCACCATCCCAAAAACACAAACACCAACTTGTACAACAAATTGTATTTATTCGACCATGAACAACTTACAATAAAAACAAAGCCAACAAACCAGTCAGGTGTTTATGGTAGATCTAAATGTATCACGTTGTTATCTGAACATGCTTCACTTCAGCAGGTCGACCCTGAAAGAATATTGCAGATATTAAAATAAGCTGAAAGGTTAAATTCACACAAGAGAAACAAGCTCTTTGGTTGGAAAATTAATGCCAAAACCCTCATTTGTAAGTTCATCTATAATCTTCCCCAGACATATGAATGGGTCAGATGGGTAGTGATTGATATAATCATTGGGATGGCTATTGACTTAATTAAATATCAGAACTGCAAAACATACATACATGACTAACAGCTCCACAGCTCATTTCACTGGAAGTCCTTTTCTTCAGTTCATCTGTCAAAACAAGATATTTTTAGATTTTCAGACGTTAGTCATGTAGGTGTAGATGGGGGTATAATTTGTGTAGTTTTTACACAATTAAGTTATACAGAAATTAAAATCATAAATACATTAGCACAAATTATTATTGTATTATTGTTTATTTAGCATAATATGGTATATGCCGAATTGAAGAGTTGCAACTTTTATTCAAAGCATGTTAAGAGTTTTGTTTTGCTGGTTAATGAATATTGGTTAAATAAACGAGTTCAAGTTAAACAACACATTTTTAAATAGGAGTTTGGCTTGAAGCGGATCTCACACACTGGAACACGTTGACTTTTCTTGACCACGTGCTCAGGTGGTGGTGGGTGAACGACGCGAGGCAGACTAACCACCTGCGCTGTCTACAACACATTGTCACATAATAACTTGGTATTAACGGATTTATTTTAAATTACTCACCTGATTACGGAACAAGGGCCAGTATTTCAGATAAAATGCAATTTCAGATAACGTCGCTGAACGAACCTCGTTTCAAAATCATGATCTTTAAAGCGAGCGAGAGTGTGAGCTACCCATACTGATTTAATATGCACAAAGCATTCATTTTAAACTTTTCCTGTCTAGAAAAACAACTACATGCCACAACCACACCAGCCTTCTTCTTCTTCTTCTTCTTCTTCTTCTTCCTTGTCTTCGAAATTTAACCGCGACTTGCATCCTTTGTGTCACATTACTGCCATCTTCTGGCGTTTCTTAACCCCCACAGTGCCCTGATAGTCAGATTTTCCCATCAAACTTCAGAAAGATGACTGCTGTTTCCACTTCCACCCTTTAAACCTGTTCCTGTTATCGTTTATGTTTTCAATCCCTCCATCATGTCTTTTCTCACTGAGGTATATTTCCTGCAGCTAACAAGTACATGTTCAACTGTTTATGGTACCTGACAACATTCTCAAAGTCCACCATACTGAGAATAGGACTTTGTCTGGTCATTACTACCTCCTCTTTTCTATTTCCTCCTCTGTTTATCTCAATACTCACTCTGTTTTGTAGTACATGTTGCTTATTCTTCTCCTGATCTCAGTGCTGATGACACTTGATTTTCTTCCAAGCAATGTCCTTTCTTTCTGATCCTGAAAGATTAATTGTGGTGGGCTAGGCTGTCCAGCAGTCATTACAGATTACAGATGTGTATGGTTTGCATGTTCAACCCACTACAAAATGGCGTACAACTCAGCCGTGTATGCACTTAAGAAGTTTGACGTCCATTATTGGTACTCTGTGGCTATAGAAACTGAAACTGCAGAACCAGTGTTGTTTGAACAGTGGATCTTCTGACCATATGTACTCTTGTGTATTTACGTTCTCTATAACTATAGAACTAATTTACTAAATCTGCAAGTTTCTTTCTCGCCTTAACTTGAAATAACTCTGAATCTACAGATACAGGGGTTGTAGACTACATCGGCGTCTTCACGCCCAGGTCTCTTGCTGCTGCGTCTCCTCTCCAACAAAAACTTAATTTTACTGTCCCTTCCCTTTCCCAGCAGGACGTTTTTTTGGTTGGACGATTATCTCTGTGCCCTCTCACATTCATCCAGTAGTTGACTCTGAGCTGTTTCCTGCATAAACACGAAGGCATTTCCCCTGCCTCGACTTATAGGGCACACGCGTTCTTCACGCTTGTGTGCACAACCCGAGAGCCTGAACCTGGATCACATCTAATCTTTCAAGCAGTTTCTGATGCAGATCCATAAACTACACTCCCAATAATCCAGCCTTGATCAAATTAGAGCTTCAAATTATATATAAATAAAAATAAACTACAGTAAATTCCACAAACACATTTTAAATAAGGGAATTCCAGGCAATCTCAATTACTGCAAAGCCTTCGGCCCAGCTGACACTAACAGCCCTGCAGCAGATATTTTTCACAGTTGACATTTGATACATTGTGAATACCAAATATATTGATTTAGCTCTTATGTGGTAGTACATTTGTCATCGCTAAATAAACGGAAGTAATAAATGTTAAATGTTATAAGTTATATGTTATAAATGCATTACATAAAAAAAAGACACATTTTCAGCTTTAAAAAACCCCCAGATTAATTACTATTAAAAATCAGAATGGGAGGGCAGGTGAGGGGTTTCATTCAGCCATGAAAAGCAGCCGACAGCAGCTAACTCCACAGCAGACACCAATTAAAGAGGTGGCAGGGTTGGTTTACATCATAGTGCTATAATGAGCACTCTACAGGTGTACCTAATAAAGTGGCCACTTCAGTTCAGTGTTTGAGCAAAACGCATCATTCATCATGAAACATTTGTTTCATGAGACGAGTTTTGGAAGAATTTGAAACCTACATTGTTTACGTCTGCTAACTCAGTCATCTTCACTGCCTTTGTTGTGCATTCCTAAGTTTCTTAGCATGTTCGGGCACAAACTGAAATATATATATAAAAAATACTTTTAGAAGGGCTGTATTCAAAATACATACTGCCTACTATATTCTCAGTATGTTCTGCATACTGCCTATTAATGAACAATTAAGTTTGCCGTTACCAGCACACTGTTGAAGTATACTAAAGCAAGGCAGTCATGTGACTGCACCACATGATCACCATTGTGCTGTCTGAGTAGAAGCAATGCCTTTTGGGGCGATAGATGTCTAGCAAGCTCACAGCGAACAATTTCATGTTAACCTAGTTTTTACATCCAGGCAATTCTCGCATACACAAAATCCATTTAGTATGCAGGAACGCACTACATACCCATACATCAGTCAGCGACTTTGTATCGCCTCACTCACCTGCTTAAACACAAGCTACTTTCACCTCGTCCCAAATCCACACCGCACACTGATTTTAAGCAGGTTAGTAGTCAAAATAAAGTTTACTCAACAGTAGTCGGACTAAATACAGTCGATTACTGAGTGAGCTGTTGATGGACATTCTCCCACAATGAAATACACTCCCTTAATCCAATGTCAGAAAATAGTGTGAGGGAATCTATTAGTCTGACAAGATTTTACTGGGGCCCGAAGTTGTACCAGTGAGTCAGCAAACAGTACCAGGACCTGGGAACATGCAAAAGAGGTGCAGCCATTTTTAAATAGAATTACTCATGTGCTATAAGATGTCAAAATTAATGCTTTAAAATTTCCGCCTCGGGACATCGGATGGATCAGGTAACTAATCTCTTCATGGAACATCATACAACAAGTCTTATAGGTCTCTTTCCATTCACTGTTTTTAATGTACAGTAAGCATGTGACTAACAAAACAGGAAACAGCACCAGTAGAAATGTGTACTTCAGCTAATCTAGCCGTGTTCCAACTATTCTGGGCAATGCTGTGTGTGCATAATTTATTATGTGTGTGCATTCATCTTACAACTGCCTTTAGGGTAAAAACCTAAGACTGCCTCTACTCAATTTCACTGAAACAATTTAGCCTAGCCTCGGTTATTAATTAACAACTCGCAGCACTATAAGCCACACAATATTAACGCTCACAATGATTACAAATACATGTCAAAATAAATATCAAAAGATACATGTTGTTCGGCTACTGTAAGCACAACTGATTACGTCAAGAGTACAGGCATTTCTTTTTTTTGAAAAAACGGAAAATAGAATAAAATGGAAGAACAAAGTTTGGAGAAAACAGATTTGATAGGGAAAATAAAGAGAAGAAACTATTTAATTCCTGTTCAGCACATCTTTGCTCAGAGTCATTTCTCTCCATCACAGCCAGGTGAACAAGGGTGAGAACAGTTTTGAGGGTGCATCAGAGGCAGCTCGCTCTGTCCATTTGTCCTTTAGCTGGAGGAGGGGTGAACAGTGTCTGTTCCCTGTTTATTATCCCAGCTGGCCTTAGCTCACCCAAGGCAGGGGAATCTTCTTTCAGCCCATTGTTCTGCCTTTTGATGAGGGACACGACCTGTTTCCCTGCAGGAGAGAAACCCCCGGGGGGTCCGAGCCATAATGCAGGATAATCCATGCCTCTCGGCCCCCACAGCTGGGGCGGGTTTGAGGGTGGGGAGAGCCAGAGTGCTCGGCCTAGCAGTTGATGGAGGTACAGTCTGCTTTGGCTTTCCCCGCGGAGTTGATTATCCTCATGAGGCAGTGTCCAAACTCCTCCAGGGTCATCCTCTCCGCTTCGGCCTGAGGCTGATGAGTCTGTTCTGCCTTTTTGGCCTGTTCAATCAGACACTCGCACGTCGCTTCAAGCACCTCCTTTGTTACAAACGTATATGGCAGCCTGCAGGGAAAGAAAACAACGCCTTAGTGAGAAAATACAGTACATCTTCCTTACCGTCCAGTAGGATTCTATGGAAGTTTTTCCTCCAGTGTTTTAAATGCTTTTTCCAAGATTGTAGCACAAACAACTTGGATTCATGGTGACGACCGTGAAGAAGTGGAAAATTAATATGTTGTATGATAAAAAGGATCAGGTTTGATTAGTCAACAGTGGAAGGTGAAAGGCCTGATAATTAGTAAAACATTAGAATAGTGGTTAAACAAATAGTTATACCGGCTAAATTAACCTGTTGGTTTTGGCTATATTTTGTATTTAAATGTCTTTATATTTCCCTATGTTGCTGTTATGTGGAGCACTTTGAATTGCCTTGTAGTTGAATGAAATGTGCTACACAAATAAACTTGCCTTAATGTTATCAGCTACCATTATCTGTTAACAGAGACTGCAACCCCAGTTGTGTTCCTCAGTAATATATTTACATTGGTAATTACCTGCCTCTTAACTTTGATTTCTTCTTTAAAGCTAGGACAAGTAATGAAACTATCCAGCAACAGCTAAATTTCTAAAGAACCTAAACGAAACTTCTCACTTCAGATGATAAAAGGGCAAGAGGGAAATACAATGTTCATTATAAACAACTTTAGCAGTTATAATATTGCAATCTTTTGCAGTGGCAGAGTCTATCATTTCTGCACAGGATTCAAATTGCCTTTAAATGACTATGTATTTTACGATATTTTACTTTAATACTGAAGAAATTAAGCTTTAAGTATTTATTAGTATTTTAGTATTTAAGTATTGCCTATACATGTACGAGAGATTCACAGAAAAACGATGCTGCATGCAACCTAGAGTTAGTTCTTTCTCCTACAGCTATATGAAGTTACTGCTAACCTAACATCTCCTGCCGCTAGTTTACATTAAAAAGCATTCAACTGTTGAAACGTGTCATGGTGGCTTTTATTGTTAAGCCATCACCCCAGGCCTGCAAACTCAAATGGGGGGGTTGTGACATCTTGAGTATTGTTCTGTCATATGTTCAAACAATAAAAAAACCAAACTTCTTCTGCTTAAATGCAGATACATTTGTTTTTAATCACCTGTAAGTTGTTTATCACACTCTTTGCCTGTATTATTTTTGAACCATTTGACTGAGGTTGTTGCCGTTTTATTTTTTCTATGTTGCTTTTGTGACTATGACCTCGTGTCTACCTACTTGTAACACAAATTGCCTCGGAGGACAATAAAGTTTTCCAAACTGAAACGGAGTTTTGTATTGATATTGATTTGTATTAACATTCACTGCTTCGTTTCATTCATTTTTTTAAATGCATTTTCTTCTTTTGGACGTTGCTTTCATGATTGGATTCATGTTTGACTTGCAAGTCATAGTTTGGGTTTGTGACTGACTTATCGTAGTTAACAGAAGCCAAACTTCACTTGAAATGCTAGGGGTATGAGAGGGAGAAAAAAAAAAAAAAAAAAAGGACGCTTATCGTCATCATAACAACTTCAGCTGTTATAATTATGCAAATGATTATTCCTGTAACTTCTTATTGTTGTAGAGAAAAGTATTTCAGTACCTCCCACTTCCACTTGAAATAACAGGTGTCGTCCGCATGAGCAGGTCTGAGATCTGTGAGGACAGCTTGGTCTTAGCTGCAGTCTGCTGTTGTACTCTCACTTCTGCTGCATCAGCCAAGTGCATCAGCGTCTTCCTCTCTGGGCTCTCCTCAAAGTTCTTGCAGCCGATGCACTTACAAATAGACGAGCACATGATCTTCGCCTTTGGGGCGAAAGGAATAACATATACAAATGTTAAAAGTCTTATTTAGTCAATATGAAGTGAAAGCGACATTAACGCCACATTACTTCAGGTAAAACCCACCTCATAGCACTCGCAGTAGTTCTTCAGGCAGCCTGATCGTTTACAGTTGCAGCCTTTGCTGTGTCGACGATCTGATTCGCCCTCTTTGCCTTTGCCAATTTTAGGTTTGAAGGCCTCTGGGTTCCGGTCCAGACACGTCTGTGAAAAACACATTTCACCTTGATCCATCCGACTGACAGGAGGCAACTCAGCCCAGTAAGACAACTCACAAACCTCAGCCATACCTTTATAGCTTTGAGACGTTCTGTTTCATGTTCCAGGTTGTTGAAGCAGTTATTGCAGTTGCAATTATTGCAGAACTCCCCGTTTGCAAAGCAGTCACAGTATCTAGGGGAAGGGGAAAGTTTAAAATAAATAAAACTTCCTGAATAAGACTGATTTAGCTGCATATTTCAAAGTGCTCCTCACTCACAAACAAGTTCACTTTTTATATAAAGTTACACATCCAGAGGCTATTTCTGCACACTTTAAATCAAAAACTACAGTCATACTTACAGTTTGAGACACTGTGACTTGGTGCAGTTACATGGTTTCCTCGGTCTTGAGGTTGTTTCTGCTGTTGACAAGCTGGGAGACAATGAATAATATCACTTAGATTAAAATGAAATCCAAACATATTCAACCAACAAATCAGTACAGTGGGGAGAAACTCATTTAAAAAAAAAATATAACTTCGAGCTTCAATTGAAAGTAAAAAAAAAAGTCCAAATCCAGATACAGACTGGAGACACTGTGGTTTACTTGCATGTTTTAGCTCCCAGGCCACTATAATGCCACTTAATAATCAATTAAAAGATATACTGTCACATTAAAGATTAGTAGTATAAGTAAGCAAGACAGTGTTTCCATTAAGCCCCAAATTCAATTTTAGTTCACACTACTGTTTGTGACCTAGTTTGTATTTTATTTTGAAAACCAAACAAAAAACGCCCATCAATGTTATATTTTCTAGTCTATTTTAAAATAAAAAGATTTAGTTTGTCTGTCCCGCATCAAAATAATAACTGCCTTCACGACACCACTTACCCGTTGAGTGGCAATCTGGCCTGAGTCTGGATCGCAGTGGACGCAGGGAAACCAGAGCTGCTGGCGAGGGTCACAAACGGTGACTGCTGGAGCTACAGGAGAGGCAGATAACGCAAAGGGAAATTCTCAACACTTGGATATCAAAAAAGGAGTAGTGAATTTTGTTTTTTTAAACACCAAAAAGAAAAAAAAGGAACAACCCTAACCTGTGTGACATATTGTGCTGGAACGACGGCATAGCCCACATTCCCGCCTCCTGGAGCTGGTGCCAGAACGGTGCCTGGAGGAAGGTTGGTGAAGTTGGGCTGGATCTGTGGTAGCGGAGTTGCAGGCATGATCAGGCGTTGCTGGGTCTGAGTGGTTGTTACTACTGCTGCTGACGTCAAGGGCTTAGGAGCCACCTAAAAGGGAAAACCATGTGTGAATGAGGCTGCTCGAGAGACATTTCACAGAAAGCTCTGATTGAATATACAGGAAGAAAAGTTACCTGTTTGATGTTCTGTGCCTGGACGATGGGGACAGACATCCTGACTGCTCCTGTACTGACCACCATAGGTTTAGCTGTGGGACATTAAGCATCATAAGTTGCCTCAGAAGAGCTCCCATGCCTTTGCTAAACAACATTCTGGGTTAGTTACCTGACAAACCTATCAAAAGGTAAGTTAATAAGTCACCTGTCTGTATGGAGCTGGTGCTAGGACCACTGGGCTGTCCCGTGCTGCTAGCGGTGGTTGCTGTGACGAGGCGGACGTAGTGGAACCTGCTACCTGGCACCTGAATCTGCTGCACATTCGGCTGTGCGCCCAGCGGGATGATGGTCTTGAACTGGGACCCACCGACTCCTCCCACAGACTGCACTGGTTTAATACTCTGAAAATATTCAGATACAACAGTAGACAGAGCTTTAGTACAAGTGACAGACTAATAAATCAACTTTGTACAGTAGGAGTCAAGCAGAAAACTTTGTTTCTAGCCATAAAAACCTTTTTAAAAGCCTCAACAGTTTCTGACTAAGTGAGCTCTGCCACATCCGACTCTAACGTACTTGTACCAAAGTGTCTTTCATTAATAAGTTTTAGAGCATTTGTAATGAAATATAATAGAAAACAACTTCGGAGAAGTTCATAATAGTGTACATAATTTATGCAAAATAAATTGCTTGGATTTCTTCCTACCAAAACAACAAGTTATAAAACCCGCCGCACTGTGTATCACACTTAAAAGGTAATGCACACAAAGCAAACAGACAACTGTGCCCCACACGTGAAATCTAATTTTACGGCTACAAAGAAACGGACAAATCTGTTTTGTTATGCTGCTTTATTGTGCAAACTGTATTAGTCGTGGCGCTGCAGGCTACACAAGCTACTGCTGACCCACAGCACAGTATTAAAGTTGATAAAAAATAGAACTTGCTGCCACAATTTTGATAAAGTCTTCTAACATTTTCTTTTTAGACCAAATGATAAATCAATTATCTGAGAAAATAACAGATTAACTGACATTTGAACAAAAAAAATAATTTGTTGGATGTAAACAAGGTGTTTTCGCTCTCTGTGTGTGGGTATTTATCAACACACTGCATGTTCTGCGGTAAACTTGACACGCTGTCTGCTGTCTCCTCTACATTTAAGGTGACCACGGCTTTAGCACAGCAGACGCGCCCACACTCCAGCTGACAATAAACACCGAGAGCGGCTCGGTTCTTTGATCTTACCTGTGTCGTGGTTTGGTTGGTGGCCAACTTGACTGGAGATGCAGATGTGGACTGCTGGACCGTGAGGATCTGCTGGCCAAGTGCTACATTGACAGGCAGCGCCACCGATTTCTGAGAGGCATTGGAAGTCGGGGAAGCCACAGATACAACAGTCACCTGGCGGAGCAAAAGTGCAGTGTGATCAAACTTGCATCATCTCACTACTATTCTCACATTATATTAATGTTCAGCCCACAGATATCAACTATGAACCTGTTTAAATCATGTTGCAATGCATGAAGCTTGAGGTTACTGCCAATAGAGTTCTTAAACAATCAAGAATTCATGCTGCATGTGCTGGCAGAAAGTGAATGAAAACAAGGCTGAAACGTAGCCTCAAGTATAAAAGGCCTTCCTCACTGTGAAACTCTTGATTTGTCAAACACAGGTGTGAATAATAACATCAGTGATTGCTGCAATCGCTGTAGGTGTGTCAGTCCCAGGGCTCTGGTATTGGGCATACTGGCAGACTGACACGACTTACAGGCACTCTTAAATGGGCCATCGTTAAGGTTGTTAATGACACCTGTGCTTTTCCTGCTAAACAAGATGAACTCTTGATAACAGCTGTGATGGCATTTCTAGGCAGTTGGTCAATATTGAATTGACAACTGAAATAAGTGGGAAACACTTCTACTTCACAACGAGAAAAAGAATAAATAAGAATAAAGAGACCTTTATTCTGTAAATGTGGTGTATTTTGTGTAAAATGTACCTTGCTGGGAGTCTTAAGGGGTGAAATAGCAATCTTTTTGCCGGAGATACTTTGTATACTTGTGTTGTGGGGCTCGGAGAGAGTAATGGTCCTCGCGGGCATCACTGGGGAATTCTGTGTCAGGACCCGTCCTGTAAACACATGACACAAGTTGTGGCTTATCCAGACGTCTTGGAACCAGAAATATTCCGACCTCAAATTAGAAAAAGCACACGTGAACGCCACTCCTTGGGCAAATCCATCTGCCCCGACTTGATGTAGAGGCAGCTGTCTAACATCACAAAACAATGGCAGCATACACTGTTAATGGTAAACCATCCACAATAAGGCAACAAACTATATTTGCCTGTATTTAATTAAAATAATACATTTGATTATAAAGTAAAACCTGTTCTGTATGTACATCGATGTTAAAATATGTCACCAATGTTATTAGGTAACCGGTTACAGTAAACAATCACTGAACGTCATCTTCTCTGCATAAACGTTACTCAGGGAAATGTTAAAAATGCCAAAAATTGTGAAAACATTAGAAAATATACATTTACTGACATTTGCAGCTTACAAACCAATGCAGCTTGACGAGTAACATATTTATGTCACTAATTTTCATTAAAACAGCTAAATTTCTAATTAACACCAAGGACAGTGCTGAAGGTTCAATTTTGTGTACGCTTGACAAAGAGGCCAGCCATGTTTTTTGTTTACGCTTGGCACCTAGAACGTTCTGAGTTGTAAATTAAGTTGTAAATTTTCCACTGGGAAGTTCCTACTTCTAACTTTAACTTGAACGCAGCATTAATCACAGCAGAAACAGAACACAGGAGAAACGCTGACATTTGATCACTTACTCACAGGTTAAAGAAAAACGATGTAGTCTTGACAAAATAATCAGACGACAATAATGCAAATACAATTACCTGCAATTACAGGAGATACTGATGTCTGAGGACTTAGACCTTTGCTGTTAACAGTTTTTGTGATGATGAACTTGATTGGCGCCGCTGAGGATGTTGGCGTTTTCTTGGCAATCTGTGGAGATATTTAGTAAAAATTTACGTGCAGTCTATTCATACATTCACAACTTAACATCAGTGGAAAGTTTTAATCCAAACATACTTCCCATCTTCAAGTGACATCTAGTTGAATCTTAATTTACTGCCAGAGTTTGTAAGCACACTTCAGTTGTTCATACATGAACATTATTTTTAAGCTTGTGCAGATTTGAATAATATGACTACAGTGACTAAAACATCAGAAATCAGTCACATCTGGCCATTATCTGATCCACAACACACTGAATCAGACATGTGCATCACTAGTTTATCTGCCAGACAAGAACCTAGATTTAGAGGAGATTAATGAAGTATTCAGCAGCTGGCGATGGCTGTCATAATTCGTGGTAAAACAGCCAACGACTGCCTGATGGTCACTGAAGATTGATCTAAGTATACGTATCAAATACCATCTATTAATATTAGATATTAACAAGTACATGAGAGTCCTTGTGAGCACAAATGTAATGTATTAACTGATTTAATAATTGATTTAATGTACTACCTTTTGATTTTATGCTCTGACATAATCTGCATTATTACTTTATTTAAATTATTCAGAACATGACTGTCCCCCTCTTTTTTCTTTAAACCATGTGTACAGCATTGTGTACAAATGGTACTTTGAACTTCCTCTGCGTTTAAAATGTGCTATGTAAATAAAGCTGCCTTCCCATGTGCATGTGTATATCAATATTTAGAAGGATTTGTGAACTCTGTATGCTGTAACGCCTGAACTAACAAAAATGTAAACAAAAAGGTAGCTTTCTCATTCAGCACAAGGTTGAACCTGTTTCTTGTCTACAAACTTGACTGTTCTTTAAGTAACACACATCAAACAGGAAAGGTAACACATTACAACTAGTTGTATCTGCTCTATTTTGCAGTCGACACAGTACAAGATCGTCTTGTCTTCTGCCATAACCTCTTCTTTAGACAGAGAAACAGTCAGATGCAAACAAACAGATTAGCTTTCTTATCTACCTACCCAGCACGAGAGCTAACGCATCAAAGCTACATGTGTTCTGTGCTGCTGAGACAGTAGTGTCAGATCGTCAACGACTGCCAAAAACTTATGTGGTTTAATGCAAGATTAATTCAATTCAATTTATATAGCGCCAAATCACAACAACAGTTATCTTATAGTGCTTTACATAAAAGAGCAGGTCTAGACCGTACTCTGTGATATTATTTACAGAAGCCCAACAATTGCCACCGAGAGCAAGCACTTGGTGACAGAGGCAAGGAGATTAGAGCATCAAAGCCCACGTCACGGTTTACTTGTTGGACAGGCCATTGGAAACTTATCCATGGATGGAAAAACTGAAATCCAATCTAACAGAAGCAGATATGATATAGATATTAATAGTTTGTAAACAGTTTGTGCAGTCTTATTGGCCAATGTTAAGAATGGGCAACAGAGCTGGGCAATAAAAAAAGAATTATAATTATTTATCACAATATAATTTTACTCAATAACAATAAAACAAATGTTCAATAAATGTTTGATTTAATTAATTTGAATCACAAACAAATTAGCACTTCTATTAAGATATTTATTTTGTTGAGGAAAAGGGACTTAAACTTAAGGAGTTTACAAATTTTCCTTCATGCATGTTAGTTCAAAAAAAGATTTTTTCATAATTGTTTTGAATGTCAAATGATCCACTGTTTGGCATCAAGTGTTTGTTCTGACAGTAAAAAAAAAAAGTTTAAAACCACAATTAATGCTCTGGTTTCTTCAACTTTCACTCAGCAGCAAAAATCAGCCTTTAAAACATGAAAAATAATTAAACATTTATTGTGATAATTATCGATTTCGAATAATATGACTTTTTTTTATCATGATAACAGTTTTGGCCATATCGCACAGCCCTAATTTACATCACTTATTTAACACTGATATGTGTAAAATAATTAAAAGGCTAATTGTTAAATAATGTCAAAATACATTTACATAAATATTGCACTATAACACAAAACAACCCATGTTACCTGTACGGTTTTCAGCTGCTGGGCCTGTAATGTGGTCAACTGGTTGCCAGCACTCCCCATCACCGGCTTCATCTCCGACCTCCCACCAATAGTCACCACTTTAAACTGTGGCGCTTGAGATTTCGTGTCTACTGCAGTCTGTGAAACGCCAGGCTTGCTGCCCGTGTGCGGTAACTGCAGCACTATCGGTTGCCCCGACTTTCCTATTGCTGTAACCAAAAGTTTTTGTCCGTCCTGCTTGATGACCTGAGGCTGAGTGGCTGCAGACTTTGCTGCCTCTGTGGCTTGGGATGAGGCCACCTTGTTGAGAATGATCTGATGGTTTGCGGCAGAGATGGTAAACGGAGCGGTGAGCTTCTGTAACCCACTAGTAGAGACACTAGTCCCAGTCAAACTATCTGTAGTTTTGGTAGTGGCTGTGGAAGTCGCCATGGAAGGTTTAAGGGTAAGAAGGGGTGACGATGTACTGGAAATCGAGATGGGAAGTTGACTTCCAGAGCTGATGCTGAAAGTGGAGTCTGTGGTGGTGGATGTGGTCAGAGCCTGAGTATGTCCTGTTGAAGTGGCATCTGAACAGAGGCTCAAACTTTCTGAAGCCATGGGCGTATCCGTTTCCATCGGGACCGATGTGTCATCACTGGGCTCTGACTGCACCGTGGTGCTGTCGGGCTGGGAGTGAGGGATGTCCTCTATGGCCTCAGTATCCATGATCTCATCAGGAAGGAGGCTGTTGACCTCTGGTGACACCACATCCATGTTTGCAAAGTCTCAGCTCTCCGTTATTCCTGAAAGAACAATGCAAATCATTTGTCACTGGCACAGTAAATAATACTTTCATTATTATTTAAATGCAATTCTTTTAACCAGTTAGGAGACGTACTCATTTACTGCACTAAATGCATCACGGTGCATGATGCACATAACCTTTCCCAAAGTTCTTGCATTTAGTTGTTTATGTTTGGTGGCTCCTGATTACATTTTAGATCTTTTAACGCTTTATGAACCTTTGCGTAGGTTGAGATCTTCAGGCAGGTGTCTCCTGTCTCTTCCTGAGTCCAGGCTGAAACTTAAAGGGAACAGAAAGTTTGCTGTCAGGGCCCCTGAGGCTCTGGAACGACCTTCTTGAGGAAATTAGGCTGTATTCTCGTTTTATTTCTCCTGCATATTTTAATGTTTTATTTTTTGTTATTGTATTTTGCCCGCCATGTCTCTCAATCTCTGCCTTTTGTAAAGAACTTTGTACTTTTTGACAAGTGCTCTATAAATAAAGTTTCTTCTTTTTATTTACTTACAATACTCTGACTAACATCCACCTGTATATTTACTACTTACTGGCACTTGAGTAGCTGTTCATATTGTACATACTGTATATATAACATCCACCTGTACCTCATGTGCAAAATAATATTTATTTATTCTTGAATCATTTTCACTATTTCACTACACTTTTGTCTTGCTGTCTACAAATGTTGTTGTTTTTGTTATGGTTGTGTTTAATTCTGTAGTTTGTGTCTGTTTTTGTTGAGCTTGTTGTCCTGTTTGTTTTGTTTATGTACACTAAGAGAGTCAAATTCAAAGTCATACTCGTACCTGACAATTAAAGGTGATTCTGTGGCACGATATATATATATATGATGATTCTATCGTTACATACATACATACAAATATGCATAATTGGACAACAATGCAGGCTGTTTGCATAGAGCTTTGCAAGAAAAATAAACTAAAAAGCAAGGCAGATAAAGCTAGCGAGTTAGTGTTCACAGCAAAAATGCCTGGTTTGACAACTTCATGCTTCACCCAGGGTGGGAAATTAACTTTTTAAAATGCAAAAAAATATAAGAGACACTGACAGATAAATGTTTTATTTCACCAGCCACTCAATAGTACACTTTCATGTTTTACCAGCATGTGGCTGCTGCTGCTTCCCCATCCTGCAGCTATCTGTAAATTAGTTTTATAGTAATCAAGAGAATGTAGTGTGAATGAATCACGTTTGAGCTCTCTACTCATAATGACACAGGTTGACAGCTGATGCTGGGTTAGCTAGGCCGCACCGATCATCTCAGGCGTGTATCTTTGTCCTGCTGCACTCTCCTCAACATGAATCCACTGAAACGCACATATGAACCCTGCCCACCTCTGAATTACACACACACACACACAGATGAAACTGTGCTGCACTCATTTGTGTAAAAAAAAAAAAAAAAAAAAAAAAAAGTGATCTTCGTTTGTGCAAAGATTGAGAAAAGCGACGAGGTGTTCTGCAGCCTGCGTTACTATTTCAGGCCGGGGTTGGATTTCGAAAGATCCGCCATTTTTACCTCGTCATCAACTCTGTTAGCTCTCCGGCTAACACTGAGCTATTGAGACTGAGGGAATGTTTTTACTATTAGTTAGATAAAGATAAGACAATTACCCGCAACAATCCCCACTCAAAGCAGAACAGCTACACAAGAGCTAAAGATAATACTCGCTGGCAACTGTGTGCTAACTTATTAGCAAGTAATAAACTCTTTCAGCGGACTAATAACGTAAACAATGCTAGCTTTCAATAATTCCCCTGTCGCTTGAATCATCCAGTTACATTACAACATTTTAGCCCGACACTGCATTTAATACTATTACCGTTACACTTATGTTACCACAAGGCCTGTGCTTAGTTAGCGTGGCCTAATCATGTATAAATTATATATTTTAGTTAAACGTCAGCTTAGACCTATTTTCCCCAGACAAGATGCACATAAGATCCGTTTCTAAACCAACTTCAGGCACAATACGAAGTTTACAGTTCAGTAATATGGACACAGCTAACACAGCAGAGGTTACTGCTAAACTTGTGCTCTTGTAAATTTTATCATCCGCAGAAGGAACAGTTAATGTAGAAGTCGCTTTACCATCGCATCAAAACAACTCTCAAAACGCGTCTCAAGTGTTCAGCTAACTTAACTTAGCTTTTTACTTTTCGTGTGCGACTTCACATAGCAGACGGTTCACATGGTTTTTACACCATATGTTGTCAGAGGATCACAGAGCGCTGGAACTGATCGGTTCACGGAGATATCTACACTGCTGTCTACCCTTAACCATCGTTATCATCCTCACTATCAGGCTCATCAAGCCCAGCGGGCAGGACAACAGTACTAGCGAACTTGCTGAGCTTGCTAACCCTGAGCTAGCTAGCACAACATTATATCTCAACATTGAACACGTTGTTAAATGTGAGGCTTTCTACCGGATGTAGTGCAGCGACATCTACAATGGGCCAACACGTAGTAATGCTTACCCGAGATATTCACACAGGGCAACGTTTCCAGATAAAGCGAGGAAAGGAAAAGGCGATTGTTCAAAATACCGCGCCGAGCGCCATTCCTCCCTGACATTTCACAAGTCGGCCACGCCCTCCGCGTCCTACGTCACCGCTACGTAATCCTTAAAGGGGCCTCACCAAAAATATTTCGGTTGTTACAATTAAAAACAGCATTTTTTTTTTCTCTCTTTATTGGATCTTGAATTCATCTCAAACAAATATCTTTTGGCAAAACAAAAGTAGGGTGGAGTCAGCTAAAATGTGCCACTTTTTGGTAAATGACTAATAAGACCTTCCAGTAAGCTATGCATGAGGCATTGGTCTCTTATAATAATATTTATTTGTTAAAGTAAAATTGTTTGGAATAAAAAGTTTAAAGATTAAAACATTCTGGGAAGAGGTAAGAGTTATAAATGAAAAGATCATTTCAAAACAAATTTTACTGGACCCTAAGCTTTTTCTGTTAGGCTTGTGCCCAGAGAAACGTTATATTTATTCATTTAGCTGACGCTTTTATCCAAAGTGACTTATGATTGCTATACATGTCAGAGGTCGCACACCTCTGGAGCAACTAGGGGTTAAGTGTCTTGCTCAGGGACACATTGGTAGATGGGTCACAGTGGGGAATTGAACCCAGGTCTCTCACACCAAAGTCATGTGTCTTTTCCATTGCACCATCACCACCCCACAACCTAAAAAACATTATTTTAGGAAAAGGAAGTGAGCATTTATAGACCTCAGCTTGCTGTAGGGCTAAAAATGTGTTGCACTGTTGTGGATTCATAAACCACGACTCAATGGATAAGACAGATATTATCAAGCCTTCCAATAGAAAAGATAGCTGACATATTTAGGGCTAAACAGCATGTATTTGAGAATATATGGAGTTCTTTCATTAACTGCAGGTTCCACCATTGTGGAATTCATACTATTGCGATATTATAGAATTATATTATTATTATTCTTTATTTCTGTTTTATTTTGTATTTACCACAATTGGTATGGCTTTTGTTAGATCACCATTTGTAAAAACGGGAGGTAAATTTCTGTTTTGACTGTATGTTTGTCTTTGAATGAATGGCTTTATGTCAAGCTGTTAAAATTGAAAATAAAAATATACATATATTTTAGAATGCACTGCAGATTGTTCTGGGTGTATGTGCATTTAAATAACTTTATAAATTGTTTTATTTTATTTAAAAAAAAAACAACTTTCTTTTCATAATACAATCTTGTGTTGTATGATGATAAATAAACTACCTTATAAACCTTGTATATGTAGGGCTACCAATATAATACAAATGGCATTTCTCTTTCCTTTATGAAGATCAATTTACGTTGCTGATGTCAAAATTTACTCAAATAAAATGAATAACTAAATTAAAAGTTCAGTGGCTTGATACAAAAAAAGCATAATGGGAAAGAAAAAATTATAGGCTAGCCTATATAATGAGAAAATGAAGAAACGTTAAAATAAGAAGCATATAGGCTATCTCTTTTGAAAATAGATTCTTTTCTAAATCTTTTTTTGTGAAGTGAAGTCACATTTTATCTAAAGACAAAAATATGTACAGAGATACAAGTGAGAACAGGGCCAGTATTGTTTATTATCATGTGTTGTATTAACATGTGTTAGTAGATTTAGCTACCAGGAGGCTTGCCCTGGTTGAAACACATATAATTACTGTGCTCATACCTTACTTACAAAGTATATCACTATCAGATATAAATCCTGCACACTGGTCTATAGTGTATACAGATATGTCAATATGTATGTCCTGTACATTTCCCACTTGTGTGTAAATTACATCTATGTTCGCATCTGCTTTGTTCAGTTCAGTTCAGGAGAGCAGCAAGAGCAGTGGAAAACTGAAACAAGAGGAAGATTTCTGTACAATTTGGATTAAGTCAGTTTATCATTTAGAAACAAAAGAAGGTCAAGAAAGAGAATAAGAATCTATATAGCACACTTAAGAAAACAAGGTTAATTTAAACATGTTGAGGAGTTTGTAATCAAAGAACCTGGACTGGACTCCTGAAGTTCACAGACGGGTCATCAGCCTCATCCGGGACGGTGATGAGTCATAAAGACTAAAGTGGGAGCCCAACACAGACACCAAATCATCAAAAAGGCCCAGCAGAGGATGTACTACTACTTGCGCCAGCTCAGGAAGCTGAGCCAGCCTAAAGAACTGCTGATCCATTTCTACACAGCTACTGTATCATCCAGCCTGCACGTCCATCACTGTCTGGTTTGGAAAGTGGGAGAAGTTAGACGTGCAGGAAGGAACAGAAGAGATGAGACAATCATGTTGAGACTTAGATTGGGACTCACTGGACTAAACAGTTTATTATTCCAAATAGATAAAAATAGTAGCAGTTGTTACTAATGTGTAAGATGAAAGAGTAGAGCATTTTACAAAACATAACTACATTTACTCAAGTACTGTTCGTGCCATTTTCTTCTTCTGCTCCACTACATCTCAGAGGGAAATATTGTACTTTTAACTTCACTACATTTAGCTTCAGTTACTAGTTACTTTACAAACTAAGATTTTTACACACAAAACAAATGAAGAGTTTAAATTATTAATTGTTATAAATTAATTCCCAAAAAGTACACCTGCCACATTAGTTTACTGAAATAAATTTAATTGGCAACTATTTCAGTAATCGTTATTGTCATTTTACATGTAAAAACATTCCATGTTCCAGCAAACAGGCTCCAGCTTGACACATGTGAAGATTTGCTGCTTTTCCTTTTGATTATTTAATGTATTTTTAATAGTTTTGAGGTTTGGACTAACAAAACAAGCATTGTGAAATTGTCACTTTGGGCTCTGAGTAATTGTGACAGTGTTTCTCACTATTTTCAGAATTTTACAATCAATAAATGGAGAAAATAATCAGCAGATTAATCTAAAATAAAATAAATTATTAATTGCTGTCTGATACAAAATAGTTCAAACTCAACCAACTACAGCATTAAATCCTGCTTTTACATTAATCCATGAGTACTAATAAACTAATGATATATAATAGTAGAACAGTGGGGAAATTTCTGCAGTGAGTACTTTTAATATATTAATCTGACTGTATTGTTTTTGTTTATAGTGTGTATATATGTGTTCTCTACACTGTAGCCTGTATGTGATTTTATTATTGTATTATTATTGTATTTTAAGTAAGCACATTGTGAGCAATGTACAATCCTGTGTCAAATTCCTCCTATATGAACACATACCTGGCAAATAAAGCTAATTCTGATTCTGATTAATTGCATTTTCCTTATTATACCTACATATTTTTATAAGTAACATTTCAAATGCAGGATTTTTAGTAGTAAGACACAATACTTTCACAGTTGGGTTTTAGTACTTAAGAGTAGGCTTAAGACTGTCCTCTTTGATAAAGCTTATAGTTAGGGCTGGCTCAGGTGAGTCCTGAACCATCCCTTAGTTATGCTGCTATAGGTCTAGACTGCTGGGGGATTTCCCATGATGCACTGAGCTCCTCTCTCCTCTTCTTTCTCTCCCTCTGTATGCAACCTCATCCCATTATTGCATGTTACTAACTCAACTACTCCCCTTTCCGGTAGTCTTGTGCTTTCTCGTCCCTCTCCTCTCTCCTCCTAACACTTCCTGCGGGTGTTTCTGGCTCTGGAGCTGTGGAGTCTGGATCTGTGGTTGCGGGTTACCTGCTGCCCCCGTGTTCCTGCTCGAGCTTTCTGCCTCTTAAAATGAAGTTTTTCCTTGCCTCTGTCGCCTAGTGCTTCTCTTGGTGGGAATTGTTGGGCTTCTGCAAATATCATCACAGAGTATGGTCTAGACCTGCTCTTTTATGAAAAGCGCTGTGAGATAACTGTTGTTGTGATTTGGAGCTATATAAATAAAATTGTGTGTAATGTCAGAGTAAGACATTCTGATCCACACTCCAGAGCAGCTGGTGGCGGAAATGCACCTCTAAGCTGGTTTGCAAACAGCCAATAAACACAAATGAAGAAGAGCATTGGCTGGAGGACCGATCGCTTTGTGGGACACGGACCGGAAGTCCCGCTCCCCTCTTGGCGGAGGAAGCCGGTGTTGTTGACGCTTCGACGGGCGAAAATGGCGACCGAAGTGAGGCAGGAGCTTGCACAGCTGATGAATTCAACTGGATCTCACAAAGACCTTGCTGCCAAGTATGTAACTCCTATTACAAAATACATATTACTTGCTAATAGTAGCCGTGTGCGTTTCCAAATTTAGAAAGGCCGCAGTAACTGTTAGCTAGCAACGAGATAGCTGTTGTAGTCCAAGCTAAGCTAATGCTAGCCACCTAGCTACATTAGCCAAATAATTCAGCTTGGTAAACGTTAAGTGGTTAAAAAAAAACTGAATTTTCTTTTAAAGCGTTTTGTTCTACATTGTCTTTTAAGCTGCATCGCCACGTTAAAGCGATTTAAAGCTGCGACGTTACTGTTACATGTTATCATGTTAATATTATCTAACAGTTCCTTTCCAATATCCTGTAACGTTATATCCTATAATTCTTCATGTAGGATCTCTTTACTTTTTCTATATTTATCTATTACTACTTTTATGTTTACGTATACTGTAAAGCACCAATATACCAAGGCAAATTCCTCGTATGTGATAAGAAACCTGATTCTGTTCACTAGCTCCACAAATAGTGCTTTGCTCAACAAAATGTTACCATGACTGTGGCTAGTTACCTCATACATGGTTAAAAAGCTTTCAGGCATAAAATTGGTATTTGACAGGAAATATACAAGTTACAAATGCTCAACAATTCTCTAAGTGTTCTTTTTTTCCCATTTTATCAGCAGCCCAAAGAAGTATAAGTTTAATGTGCTAAGCTTTATATTGCTTTTGTGTGTGTGACGTATAGTGTGCACATATGATCACATTTTTAATATGTTCATTTATCAGTTGCACAGACCTCCACAGCTATTTTCTAACCTGTAAAATCTTTCTCTTTTTTTTTTAGATATCGACAAATTTTGGACAAAGCCATTCAGTATACAGATGCAGATCAGCTGGAATCCTTGAAGGCTTTTGTTGAAGCAAGTATGATGTGCCTGCATTCTTTTTACCTTACCAGCATTTCCTACATGCTTAGTACATTTGGATATCTTACCATGATGTATCTTTATTTTACAGTGGTCAATGAAAATGTCAGTCTTGTCATCTCGAGACAACTGCTCACTGACTTCTGCACACATCTGCCCAACTTGCCCGACGCCACAGCTAAAGAGGTGTACCACTTCACCTTGGAAAAGATTCAGCCGAGGGTCATCTCCTTTGAGGAACAGGTAATTACCCTCGCACTCTCACATATCCCTCGTGGGTATTTTTTGTGGATCATTCAGTCAGTTAAACTTCAGTGTTCTTATAGAAATGCCTAAATCAATTATGTTCGTACATGTCCTCAGGTAGCCTCAATCAGACAGCACTTAGCAACCATTTATGAAAAGGAGGGTGACTGGAGAAATGCTGCCCAAGTCTTAGTTGGTATTCCCTTGGAAACGGGACAGAAGTAAGTAAGCCACAGGCAGAATGATTGCCTACTTTAATGTTTGTGATATTTTCAAGTCTTTAAATACCTTTTTATTTCCTCCCTAGGCAATACAATGTTGACTATAAGTTGGATACATACCTGAAAATTGCCCGTCTCTACTTAGAGGACGATGATCCAGTGCAGGCAGAGGCTTACATCAACAGAGCGTCGTTGCTTCAGAATGAGTCCTCTAATGAACAACTGCAGATACACTATAAGGTACACAATCCCCTAGTGATTTCACTGTCGCAAGTTGTATCTGCGTTACTGTTACTTGTGCAATTTAATTTAAACAGTTCTTAAATGAAACATTATAGGGACTTTGTCGTAAACAATGTGTGTCTTTTTCCTTCTTAGGTGTGCTATGCAAGAGTCCTAGACTTCCGGAGGAAGTTTATTGAAGCTGCACAAAGATACAACGAGTTGTCTTATAAGTCAATTGTCCATGAGACTGAACGTTTGGAGGCACTGAAACATGCTCTGAACTGCACTATACTGGCCTCTGCAGGTACCACCAAGACTGATCTGTTTAGGTCTACGTTTACAAAGATTATAAAAATGACTCCTTTACAAATAGTTGAGACACACAAATAATGTTCATTTGTTTTAGGCCAGCAGCGCTCCCGTATGTTGGCCACTCTCTTTAAAGATGAGCGGTGTCAGCAGCTGGCTACCTATGGTATTCTGGAGAAGATGTACTTAGACCGTATTATCAGAGGAAACCAGCTGCAGGAGTTTGCTGCCATGCTGATGCCCCACCAGAAAGCCACCACGGCAGACGGTGAGTTGAGATAATTAATTTTACACTGCTGCTACGTTGTTGGGTTTGGCGATGGAGAAAAGTTTTTATTCCCTCCATCACTTCTTCAACTGTTGTTAGCCGACCGGTTGGCCACACGAGCCCTGCAGCCATGCAATGTGTTGACAGTGTAGAGGCTATGCTGTCAGTGAAAGAAGGCCCATGTTTCTGGTTTTATTGCAGCTGTGATGGTTCACAGATTGAGCTTTTAGAAGATAATGTTTTGTTGTCATTTCAATGTCATGTTTTATGCCTTGAATGCTGATGATGTACTAGGCCTGGCAAAAATAAAACAATGATAATTATCACAACATCATTTTCCTCAATAACAATATAACAAATGTTCAATAAATGTTTTATTCTTTCATTTGAATTACTTATCACTTAATTTTTCCATTAATATTTGTATTTTGTTGAGGAAAAGGGACTGAAAAAAGATTTTACTTAATTTTACTTATGCATATTTGGAGGAGTTCACTCTCAGGAGCAAAAATCAGTCTTTACACTTTAAAGAAATTTGATATTAATTGTGATAATTATTGATGCCAAATGATATGAAATTTTTACAGTGGTAACATTTTGGCCATATCGCCCAGCTCTATGATGGTAGGATAAAGTATTAAGACACTTATTCATCATTACTGTATGTTTACTATAGCTCAACCCGGGTCCACTCCTGTTTGTTTAGCTTTTGGGTTATTTTTGGAGCAGACACAACGCACACACTCCATAATGAAAATCTAAATGTATTCATGTTGAAAAAGACATATCATACGATTTTTTTGGAGTCAGATTACCAGAGAAGGGTCTGATGCTGGTGGAGAAACTTGTCCATCACACACTAGTATTAGTCTCAGGGCAGGGGGAAGGTTCTCCCGGATGTCTCAATAAAAAGGGTGCAGTCGCCGCAGTGCAAAAGTTGTTTATTGCACCTTCTATGGTCAACATTTTGAAATACAGTTTTCATATTGCTAATATTGGTTCCAACACACCCTCACAACTCAGAGGCGGGGGAAATAGCATTGACATTCAAATTGAGTAGATTACATAATCATCAACACTTCTCATAGTATTTGTGTAATCGTCCTTAATATGCATAAAATAGAGCAGCACACACACACTAGCTGGTGTTTCTGTTGATAAATGACATGAAAATCTGTGCGTACAGAATGTCTCTGAAACAAACCATAAAAGGAATCTGACCCTCAGTCTGTGAGGTTCATAATATAAACGTGAATGTATTTTAAGTTGTGTCTCTATCGCAGGCTCCAGCATCCTTGACAGAGCTGTGATTGAACACAACCTCCTGTCTGCTAGCAAACTCTACAACAACATCACTTTTGAAGAACTTGGCGCACTACTGGAAATCCCCCCGGCAAAGGTGAGACATCGAGTACCTAAATATTTTGTATGTATTTAATTTGTAGCCTTTTCTCCAAACAATCAATATGAAATGTAAATGGAACAATTCATATTAAGCTCTAGATTTTTAATTCAGTTATCTGCCAGAATGCACAGTATGAAAACGTTCCAGGAACATTACTGATGGTCGATCAGCTGTTTTTCTTTTTGCTGATGTTGTGAATAAAATCTACTTTTTTGTTTTAGTTTCATATCGTTGTATTAAAGTCTGTCCTCAATTTGGCTCTTGCCTTGAGTTAACAATTGTTTCAAGATCTATTTGTTCCAGTTATGTTTAACATTATTAAAATACATATATACTCACTGGCCACTTTATTAGGTACACCTTTGTAGTACCGGGTTGGAGCCCTTTTTGCCTTCAGAATTGCCTTAATTCTTCGTGGCATACTTTCAACAAGGTGTTGGAAACATTCCTCAGAGACTTTGCTCCACATTGACATTATAGCATCACGCAGCTGCTGCAGATTTATCGGCTGCACATCCATGATGTGAATCTCCCTTTTCACCACATCCCAAAGGTGCTCTATTGGATTGAGATCTGGTGACTGTGGAGGCCGTTAGATCATGTTCAAGAAACCGTTTTTTTTTTTTTTTTTCCCTTTTTTCCCCCTCTTCTGACCTCAACAAGGCATTTTCGTCCATGCAACAGCGGCTCACTGGATATTTTCTCTTTTTCGGACCATTCTCTGTAAACCCTAGAGATGGTTGCGTGTGAAAATCCCAGTAGATCAACAGTTTCTGAAATGCTCAGACAGCTTAAATCCCTTTTCCCCATTCTGATTCTAGGTTTGAACTTCAGTAAGTTGTCTTGACCACGTCTACATACCTAAATGAGTTGCTGCCATGTGATTGGTTGACTTGCTATTTGTGTTAACAAGCAATTGAACGGGTGTACTTAAAAAAGTGGCCGGTGCGTGTATATTTTTCATTGAGGCATTCACGCAAACCAAAAATGAATGTAATGACATTATTTACTCACACAAACCTCGCTAAATTTCAGTAAAATGTATTCATTCCCAAAGAAATTCCTTCAAGGCCAAAAAAGAAAGCTCAAAGCAATTCACTAGTTTAGTTCTCCTTCAGTTTTAATGATAAATTAAATAATAAATTAATTAATAACTGTCCAACTATTATTTCTATTCAGCTCTGTGAGGAAATTTGTTGGATCCAAATGCCAACTTCCTTTGTGTGTCTTTTAGGCTGAGAAAATTGCTTCCCAGATGATCACCGAAGGACGCATGAATGGCTTCATCGACCAGATAGATGGCATTGTACACTTTGAGAGTGAGTAAATGACAGCCAGTTTGTTTTTGTGGTCAAATGTCTTGTTAAGATTCAAGGTGAAAGTTAAAATTCATTCAAATGTAACATTTCATATATTTGTTGATAATATTGTCCATTTCTTTTTATAATTCACCTCCAACAAAAGCTAAGAAGAGCTTATCTTGGTATTTAATTCACTTCTGATGGAAGTTCCCTGACCTTATTGAAACTACATGTTGAGGAGAAAGCAAACAATTTAGTTAGAAGAATAATCTTTTAGCTTCTAATTACAAAGCCCCGTTATTCTTAAAAACTTGTTTTAAAGTCACCCCCTCTCTTCTATTATGTTGTACGGATATGAAGCTTGACGTGTCTCTAAAATTGATGGAAACCCTCTGCATGACTGAGGTGAAAGCTTTGCTTGGAGTGAGGACCTCCACACCCAACCTGACCTCTCTGACAGGGCATCCACCACTACAGGCTTTACTCTGAGAATAATAGGCCACCGTCCTTTTGTAAGATGAAACATCAGCTTGTTACGCATTAGAGTTATTATGTACTCAGATTGACTCGACATAAGAATTGTGTCATGACCTCACTCCTAGAGATGGAAGTGACAGATTAAACCAGTACTGACCGGGAGAAGCTAATAAAAAGGAAATAAAAAGGGGGAAGCAAATACAAGACATACTGAGAACTAAAACCTGGACTAATTGTCTGTAAACTAACAATAGAGAATTACATTTACATGGTTCCACATTTCATTTTGCAGGTTGCGTGTTGAACTTGTTTTAATGGACTGGGTTTTATAGTGTGCTGTTGTTGTTGCATATGTGTATAGGTAAAATGGTAGATGTTTTGACTTTATTGTTGTAGTTTTATGTAGTCTGCAGACTTATTGTCCTGCTGCCTTTCTTGGCCAGGGCGCCCTTGAAAAAACAGATTTTATCTCAATGGGTCTTCTCACCTGGTTAAAAATGAAAAACCCAAATGATTGTATGTTTGTTGCATACCTGGCCATGGTGTTGCCGTTTTATATATGTATTGACAGAATTGTGTATGAAATATTTTTGGACCTAATGTTTTTATTTGATCAGGTAAAGTTATATAATAAGTTGATTATATTTGTGCCAATAAAATGACAATCTGGGGCCAGTAGGGGGCAGCCTCTTATCTGGAATGACAACAAAAAGCATTAAAGCTGATTAAAACACCTTCCCTGCTCATGGAAAGAGCAGAGACAGCAGACATTAGAAGTCACACACAGAGTTTTAACACCTGTTGTTCCCATTTCATAAAATGGAAATTTGTTTTATGCCCTTTTCCCCCCTTTTATCTCTTCCAGCCCGTGAACCCCTTCCTACATGGGACAAACAGATCCAGTCTTTGTGTTTCCAAGTCAACAACCTCTTAGAAAAGATCCGCCAGGCTGCTCCAGAGTGGGCTGCGCAGGCTTTGGAAAGTCAGATGACCCAGTAAACATCCTGACCCCTCCCAAAAGTATTCCCTAAACGGCTTCCTCACTCTGTCCTAAAGTGTTGTCTTCCTTGTCAAAAACGTCACCACTTCAGGCCCAGTACTGGAAACGCCCAAGGAGAAGCCTCAGTTATCATCATCACTTTCAGTTTTCAGAGAACATCTTTTATTGCTTTTGCCCACAGAGGAAATTGTTAAATGTTTCTCAATATTTCAGATATGTGTCTGGCATAGATATAATAAGAGGAGTGGTGTTATGTAACATTTAGGTGTGACTTCATATAACAATATGTTTAAATTTGGATATGTTTATTCAGACAGTTGACATGTAATAGGGTAAAAAAAAGAAAAAAGATGCAAACAACTGGTCTATTTAAGCTTTTCCGTTCCAACACGTTTTCCTGTTTTTAACTTTACATAATTACACAACAATATCTGTCAAGTGGTTCTTGGTTTATGACGTCATGTAAAACTTCTCGGTCCACATTTATGAAATTTCAGCAAGAGAGAATTAAATTCAAAGCTAAGAGAAATCTGCATCTTTGTCATGTCATTTGTTTTACTTGCTGCTTCAGTAACAATTCATTGAAATGTTATACCAGTTAAATCATAATTTATATGATAAGGTGATGAAATGCTCTTCCTGGGTTTGTTTTCCAGCAGCTTTCTTGGCAGGGTCCTCTTTAAGCTACCAGAATGTTGGCTCTTGTTGCCCTGTGGGAAAAGAAGTGTGCTTTTCTTTAAAGTAGGTCATATTACTGATACAGACAGACATTGTTAATAGGTTCAAGAAGTTGGAGCGCCTAGTTGAATCTGTTTTGCATTTGTAATTGAGGTAAAGCATTCAAATCAGTTTCTCTACCTGTTAACTCAAAGCGCACACTCATTGGAGTAGGTGCTTCCATTGGATCCACACACAGGTTTACAGATTTAATGATGAAAAGTACAGCTGAGGCTGATGGGAATGTTATAAATTATGCAAGTATTTGACCATAAAGCAAAATACAATTTTGACTTAATGGTGGCTCTAGATGAAAAATCAGGGGAATCAATAAAGTCAGTAGAATTCATCATCTGGAGACAATGAATATCTGTACAATGTGTCTCTGGACCAAAGTGGTGGACCAACAGACCGACATTGCTATGCCTCTAGTGTAGCTAATAAACAGATGGTCTCACAGCCCAAAAAAAAGTGTACAAACATCCACAATCAAGTAGAGAGGAAAAACAAGGGACTAATTCAAATGTCTCTATTAAAAACACAGCTTTAACAACACTGCAAACATTTAGTATCAAAGTCAGAAGTTCATCAGGATCCATTTAATATATTCTTTTAACCCTCAATATGAGTAAATATAATTATGCATTTTGATGCTTTTTGTTCCTGTTTAGTTTCACATAAAATATTAATGTTTACTGATATTCAAAATGGTTGAAACTGTTGAAGAATCAGTAGGTGCTGTGTTCAAAACCTGTATTAACAGTGGTTTGCAAGTTTTTTGTCTGATTCATCGAAAATCTCCTCACCGTCCGCTAGCTGTCCGTTCTGTGTGCATGCTGGAAAAAAAAATCTGGTATTTGTACCTGGTTCTGTGAATGGGAAACAAACAAAGTGGCCACGCCACACAGTGTTGTTCCAGCCGTGATTTGTGTGTCAGGTAACGTTAGATGACTTGCCCACGGACACTCAGCTTACTTTCTAGTTCACCAAGACATGCTGTTGTTGTGATATTTGCTATTGTAGCAGGAGAGTTGTTTTTACACCAACCTGGGTGTTAAAATGGACTCTCATCTGACCTTTGAGGATCACATCAAACATCTCTGCAAGACCTCCTTCTTCCACCTCACGAACATCGCCTAACTGTCCCACACTCACTCCTGCAGATGTAGAAAAGCTTGTCCACGCTTTTGTCTCCTCCAGGCTAGACTACTGCAACTCCTCACGGGGATCCCTGAGAAAAGCCTTCAGAAGCTGCAGTACATCCAGAACAGAGGTGCTAGGATCCTGTTGAGACCACACGACCACATCACCCCAATCCTTACATCACTCCACTGGCTTCCTGTGCTCTCCTGTGTTTGTTTTTGTTTTTTTTAGCACTTACCTGTTTCATCATGTAGCACTTTGGGATTTGCTTAAATAGAAAGTGCATTACAAATTTAATTGATTATTATTATTATTAGTTGTGAGTACTGCCATCCAAAGCTGGCATGTTATAAATTAAGTATTTTTAAATGAGGTCATTCATGTTGGAGCCATTACAAGGTGCTTAATCATTCAGCAAAGTCTTGCTCCTTCCTCCGGTCAATATCTCTCTTCAGTTGGCAGGTGGCACAGACTGGACAGCACCAGGTCACCGTAAAGTCGTTACACAGTGACCCCTGGAAACACAAGTATGAGTGTGAACTTCTGTTGGACGGTGTGGAGTTAATGACACTGATCTGTGTCAGAAACCTGTTTTTGATGAAAGTGTGTACAAAGATGACTCCAGCCATGAAAATGTAAACAACTATGAAGTTTTTGTTCAGGAGTAAGTGCAATCAGCATGAGAGCATCAGAAAGTCTGTTAATATAATATCATAACTCAACTGTGAGGCAGTTGAAATACAATGTGTGGATTCATGCATGTTCTCTAATTGTTTTTCTGCATTTTACAGCTGTGGTTCCCAACCTGGGGTCAGGCTCCTCACAAGGAGTCGTAAGATTAGTCATTAATGGTGTAAAGAACAAAAAAACACAACTACAGTCTACAGTCTGCAGTGCTGTACTTGCACATGGAACAATTGTGCTTTAAGCTAATGACATCATGCTAACATGCTCAGAGTACATTTACTATTTAGCACTAAACACAAAGTACAGATGCAGATGATGGAAATATCATTAGTTTTGCAGGTATTTGGTCATAAACCAAAGTGTTGGACATTTCCAACCCATTCCCTGAGTTGAATATTTACAGCTGCGAGATCAAATGATGAGACAGATAAGCAGATAATCACATTTAACCACTTTTATTAAAACAGTTTTGACATTGATATAATCATTAAACATAATTGATCATGTTTGCTGCATGTTTTTAAATTATGTGGGAAGAAACCGGAGCACGCGGAGGAAACCCACACACTTGTTTTGTCATTGTGGCTCCTCACCGGGGTCACTGACAACTCTTCTCAGGGTACCCGCGGGGTCTTAAAAGTATTAAAAAAGTTTTAAATTTATATTCTAAAAATAAGACCTTAGAAGTATTAAATTTTGTTTACAAAGGCCTTAAATTTTTTCTTGTCCTTTTGTAGGACTAAATAAATGCTGTAACGTGATGAATGAATAAACACCTTTTGTGCGTGTGACTTTACAATTTACTCTGTTTATGGAGTTATTTATGTTTCAACATTATATGTGTGAACAGATGAGCGATCTGTGTGTAAATGTGTAATCTGTAAACACTTTCCACAAACACAAAAAAATTGTAAACTTACAAAAATCTTTAGCAAATAGAAAACAGATCTGCAAATGTACAAACAAATTCCGTGAATATCTTTAATAGTTTACAAACAAATGAACTACATTTGGAATATCTTCCTAACTTTTACAACTTTCAAATAGGCGTTTGTGAGTCCAATTTTTTATTTATAAATTGTTGAAAAGTATTTGTGAATATCTTCCTAACATTTGACACTTTCAAACAGGTATTTGTGAGTCCCGCCTGTATTTGTCAGTCTCAGTTCTTCACACACGGAGTTTTGAAACAAACTTTCTGCCAGTGGAAAGAAAATCGACTCATTTTGTTCGGCTGTTGCCTGCTGACGCCCGCAGATGACATCAAGTAAAACGGCCTCCGAACTCCCTGAAAGGGACTGATGATGAAACTCTCACCTCATCAGGCTGAGGGTTGAAATGATCTCCTGTTTACAGGAAAAAAAGGCGCACCGCAAAAAAAGTAGTAGCCTACTGTGTAGCCCAGTGAATGATTAGCCTGCTGTAATCTGACTGTTTTCAACAGATGCTATAATGTTTATTGGAATCTCGAGATGTTTCTACGAGTTATAATGTTGACAGCCAAGTTTCTGGATTGTGAAGATATGATCTGTAGCCTTTAGTGCCAAATGCGGAGTCGAGGAGGTGTAAATTTGTGGAACTAGTTAAAGAGGTGGTATTATGCTTTTTGGCTTTTTCCCTCTCCTTTATTGAGTTATATTCCTTTTTTGTGCATGTAACAGGTTTGCAAAGTGAAAAAGCCCAAAGTCCAGCCCAAAGGGAGTTACCATCTCCCACAGAAAACTCTGCTCTGAACTGCTTGAAAACAGCTCCTTTGTAGTCCAGCCCTTCACTTTTACTTGTGACGTCACAATGAAAAGCTACGTACTATCTCTGGGTACTATCTGCAATGGAAAACGGAGCAGGGCCGAGTAGTCGAGTCTATCGATTTGCGCTATGGTAGCATCTTTCGGCAAGGCAGCATAGATCGTCAGAACACCGGCAACAGTTCAACGTTTAGTCCTAAAAGACGATGCAACTCCGACTCTGTTTGGGCCTGGAAATTCACAATCACAACCTGTAAGTATGCTTTATTGGTTGTGAATTATATTTAAGATAAAAAAAAGCAATGTAACTTCACAGACTGTTCAAGTGCGGAGTTGTTGTAAACGTTGGCAGTTATAACTATAATGCTAATGTTACACCCGATGTGAAAGCTACTGAGCAAATGTTCAAATTGTTTGGCCAATTTTTATGTAAAATTGAGTTGAAATATGGTGATTTTTGTAGTGGTTTATCGTAAGATGTGGACTTGTGAGTAACTTATACCATCTGCTAGGTTACGGTCTCAGTCTGAAGCCGCTTTGATTTGGATCACACTACCTTGTTTCTTACGACCCGCCCTTCTCTGCTTCTGATTGGCTTGTAGTCCTTACCTGGGAACTGCATGTGCAACTCCCTACAAAGATTTTGTACAAGTAAGACACATCACTCTGTAGCTGAAGAGCGGAGCGTACAACACACAGGGTGAAAAGAGGAGCTGCAGCAAAATATGGTGTATTTTGAAAATTAAACCATGTAAACCTGTTCTGGTACAACCCCTAAATAAGATTTTGAACCTGAAAATGAGCATAATACCACCTCTTTAATAATGGTGTTTAGCAAAAAAGCATACCTTGACTATGAGCCGAATGTTTGTTAAAAGTTGGTGTGAGCAATGTTTGATGTGTGTTAGTAGACTGTACTGAATTTACATTTAACCATATACTTTTTTGTTTCTTGTATGGCCAAAAGCCGAGTGGACATCGGTGGTAGTTCCTGTCCTGTGGTCAACACCAGCATCAAGAAGTGGACAAAAAAAGAACAACAACGGAATTAAGAAGTCCTTACAATTACTTTCAACCACCGCACCCCATCCTTAAAAGTGATGGGAAACCTGTTCAGCAGCGCAGAAATGAATCCACTTTACTGGAACAATAATGAACCTGAGGAGTCAACAACCAGCCGAACTGAAAACAGTACAGCCTCTCAGCCCAGAGGATGCTGTATCATATAGGCTATCAATATAGGCCTTTTAAAAATAATAAAAAGTAAAGCAGGTCTCTCCCTACATTTTAACTGATCGTGTATTCATAACAGCAGCAATGAGTATGATTTTTATGAAGATTGATAGATGATTTTAACGTTTTTTAACAGCTGACTTGAACAACATTGAACCTGCAGGGCTACCGTGCATGTTATATTAATATGCAAAATGAAACACAAACAGATTCATCTCTGAAATGACAGTTTATTATTAAGTCAACAAGAAATTACAAACAATGTGTAATTTGCATTGATTACAGTCTTCTGACCGGCTACCGAAGCGCTTTTGCCCCTAGCTGCACGCGCATCCAGTAGTTTTTGTATACAAGAAACCCGTCTATATGACTGCGACGCTGTTGACTTTCACCGGCACACAGTGCAGCAACACTCATTGCTGTTTTGGCTCCCTGTGTGTGCAAAGCGAGTGTGTTTGCCAGCTGCAATGTAATGTTAAGCTAAATTAGTAAGAGAGTAATGTTGATTAGTTGCATGTCATTACTACCTATCTTGTCGAGGAATGAGATCCAAGCTAAACTGATGTCCTGGACACATACTGTACATCCTGATAGTTAAGTTAAACTATATTTGAGTTTCCAGAGTATTCTAATAACTGGTTGTTAAAGGAAGGACGCTGGTGACCACGGAGGAGCTTAGGCTAGTAAAGTTAATCAGGGATGTTAACTAGTCCTCTTAAGCAATTGAGGAGGCATTTCTTTTGGATTTTAATGTGCAAATTCAATGCTTATTATCCAGAAATCACTGAAAAAAAGATGCATCAAGATGGATCGCCGCCCTCTGAACTGTAAACAGTGACAAGGGATTCTCATACTGCCCAAACAGTATTCCCATTCAATTACTTTAAAATGTTCTTCTCTTCCACTGCATCTGTTCGGGCATGTCCATATGGTCGCGATTCATCTGTGACGACATCTGAGCCTCTTCTTACATGATGTTTTCTTGATCTCTCAACATCCTGAGAATGAGTTTCCTTGATGTAATTAATTATCACTTATTCCATGGGCCTATCTCCATCACAGTGTGAGTTAAACGGATGACTCTTCAAAAATGTGTGCTCACATGACCAGTTTCCAATTTAGTCTATTGTTGCTGAGAATCAAGGGGTGACTCAACTTCCCCACAGGCTCAAATTACTCCCCTACAGGCCTATTAAGTGTTTATTGTCTGCCATGTAACAAAAGGGAGTTGCAAACAGAATTTCTTTTTATAACCCTGTTGTAAAATGACAATTAAATTACCTTGAAAACGTTCACATGGCTTTCAAAGGCAAACGGATTAAAGTCGGAGAGACTGAGTCATATAAACTTACATGTAAAAGTCTCAAAAGTGAAAATTTTAAATTTAGGATTTCCCCAAAAGTATTAGACAGTTTAGCCCTAATTGATCTAATGTGTAATTTAAGATTATGCAGAAACACCAACCCTACTTGCTGTATCGCTTACACCACCTTAAATCAACAACAATTTTCCAGTCAACTGCTATCAGGACAATAAAACACAAGACACATAAAGTAAAAGAAGCAGTAAATCAGGACGCCTTTAAAAATCACAAGGATACTCAATTTATAGCACCGTTAAATATATATTTGTTATATTATACTGTATACCACCTAATCAAAAAATGTAAACGAGAATGAGATTGGGCTCTAACTACAAATGTTTCCAGCAATCCAGCAGATTTACAGCTTGTTGTCGTAACAGCATCTAGAAGGCATAAAGCAAACATGGGATTGTCCTTCATTTCAAAAGCACCATAAACGTGAAGATAACATGACAAATTATGATGTGGTAAATATGAGGTATAATTTAACGAGGTCATGTTTTGGAGCCATTACAAGGCACTTACACATTCAGAAAATGCCTTGCTCCTTCCTCCGGTCAATATCTCTCTTCAGTTGGCAGGTGGCACAGACTGGACAGCACCAGGTCACCATAAAGTCGTTACACAGTGACCCCTGGAAACACAAGTATGAGTGTGAACTTCTGTTGGATAGCGTAGAGTTAATGTCACTGATCTGTAGCAGAATTACTTTATTTGTCAAATGCAACAACTTCATAGGATTTTGTCCCGTTGATTTTAATAAAAGTTTCCCTTTCATTTTAAAGCTATGGTTCCCAACCTGTGGGTCAGGGGCCCCACAAGGAGTTGTGAGATTAGTCAAATGGGTCGCAAGGTTATTAATGGAAACAAAACTACGCCTACAGTCTGCGATGCTGTACTTTGGCACAGTGATGCTGTAAGTTAATGGCATCATGCTAATACGCTCACAGTGACAATTCTGATGTTTAGCAGGTATAATGTTTACTGTGTTAAACATCCTAGTTTAGTGTGTTAGCATGCTAACATTTGCTAAAGTAGCCAATAGATGCTAGTTTTGCAGGTATTTAGTCATAAGCCAAAATATTGGACATATTAAAATACTGGCTTAATGTTGATGAAAATAAGGGTTAATCAAAATTATTACAGTTCATCCTGAGAGGGACATGAATGTCTGAATTTCATGTAGATCCATTCAACAGTTGTTGACATTTCATTCTGGACTGACCGACCCACACTGCCATTAAGCCACAAAGCCACACTACAAGCATGGCAAAAAACAAAATACTGCTACACAGAACCACGTTTATTTTTTTGACCTCTCTCTTTACCTTTTCCTCACTATATAGTTTGACACTGGTCCAAATCACAAGCAGTCTGCGATGGTCTGATGATTCTGACCATTTAAAGCAGAATAGTTTTGGTAATATAACAGTAAGGCTCACTGACTAAACTACCATTAAGCTGATAATGATTAAAGCAAATAATTGCTTAAATCATTGAACTCACCCTGCCTATATTTGGGGTAGGCTTCAATATAAGTGTTACCGCTAAGCCTAAGCTTTAAGCAGCTGACGGCTACACAGAGAGTTAAAGCAGTCGATGTGCTGCGCTTATCGTGCGCGTTGTTCGGTTTAGAAAGAATGCAACAAGAGGTCAACTTCTGCTTTCTTCTCTGTCACGAGAGATATGATTTCCTAATATACAACAAACGAACAGCCACAGCCGGTGGCAGTCAAAAACTAGTTGGCTTTTCCTGTCTGGCAACAGCTGTATCTGATTGCACCTGCCCCCCTAAGTAGATGATCCCCAATTAGAAATGCTAGCATCCTAGTACCACCTATTGGCCAAACCTGGACATAAAACATTGAAATGGCTCCTACAATCAGACAAGCCTTTACATCCTTTACCATGACAGTAAATCTGAATGAATACTTGGATGGATGGAGTATTGTTGTTGTTTTACAACATAGTCCAAAGGGAGTCCTATAGTCAGCTTCAAACTGTATCAACTGAAATCTTACATTGATGTTGTATCTGGTCCTGTAGACGCTGCGGATGGGCATGCCCAGACCACACAGGCAGCACTCATCCATGTTACTGGCAATAGTACAGCCAAGGCACACATAGCAGAACAGACCGTAGCAGCCTGAGGCAGAAGGAAAAGAAATGTACTAATGAAAATATACACAATCTACACCGCGCATGCAAATGCAGTCTTAACTGTGTGCATGTCCTAATCAGATTTAATTTGTTTAGTAAATAGGAGTGCTCACATGTTCCACAGTCATCGCAGAAATCACACAGGCCGGTCTGGAAGTCAGAGGGTTCATATCTGCCTGGTTGGTTGGTCACAGCCATGGTTAATTCTCTGTGGGATAAAAAGGGCTTGTCACTGATTTTGTTTGTTCTTATCATTGTTTTTTAGCCTGAACACTGAAGAGCTAGGGCCTAGTTTGAGATCATTACTTCTGTGTTTTACCCAGCAGAGATAACTATAAAATTACAACCTCTTCTGAACATCAAACAACATTGATTTACGGTAAGTTATCCGTTTGGGATTCCCAGTCAAGCAGTCGTTAAGAGGTAAATCTTACCAGATGGTTGGAGAGTTGAAGGACGGTGAAAATGATGAAGAAGGCTCCCAGATGACAGATTGAGAGTGGAGGCAATGTGAGTTTTTATAACCGTTTAAAGCAGGTGACTCACATTGGACTTTGTCACTTTTATTGTCCAGAGCAAAGAGATCACTAAACACACCTTCACCAAGCCTACAATACTATAATAAATTTCAACAGTTTTATATCCTTTACACACTCTACACGTCATTTTTGGGAACACACACAACACAGTGGGGAAATACTGCACTTAAGTACTTCTCCTACTGAGGTACTAAATATGTTACTTTCTAATACTCAGCTGCATTTCAGAGGTAAATAGCGTGCTTTTTACTTCACTATATTTATTAGAGAAGTAGTTTCATCATTTAAAACCAACAATGAGCATATAAAATATGATACATTGTTAAACAGTAAATTAACCCACCCAGTTATATATAAATAGCTGGAATCAGCCCCATCTCAACCAACTACAGCATTAAAAGGAATTTATATTATAATATTTATATTACTGTAAAACGTGTCCAATGGTATAATATCTAACAATATAACACTGAGAGCACAATTTAGCCTGCACTACTTTTACTGTCACATGTAGGCTACTCCATAAATTTAGCCAATAATACTTCTGCACTTTTACATAAGTAATGTTTTGAATGCAGTACTTTTACAGAGTGTTGTTGCTACTGTTACTTGGGTTAAAGACCTGAATGCTTCTTCCATCCCTACCCAAATGTGGTAAATCACAAACTTTCATTGTACCTGTTATCTTGAGTTATAAATATGAAGGTTATATGGTGGACGCACCTTGCCCTGATTCACAACAGCAGATGATATTGCAAGTTATCTGAAATGAAATCACTTTGAAAGAACAGAGTACATTGGTATAAAAGTTACATGTGATTTGGGGATTATGTGAGTGTTTTTTTGTTTTTTTTTAAAAATACATTTAAAAACACTTCCAATCTTCATGCATATAAAATCCTTGCTATGCTGTTTAGACACACGGTGGCGCTGCTTCCCACAAACTAACCGACACCTACTCAGTCAGTGTAGGAGAGCATGTAATGAGGACCTGACTGTAATGATATAGGCTCTACATAATGAGCAGCTGTGACTGAAACTAAGGAATAGGCATGATTTCCAATTTCCTACAGACTAAAGATAGACATGAACTAAATTACAGCAAAATACACAAGGTTGGCATTAGCCTACACTCCACAGGAGACCCCACAATAAGATTTTCACCAGACACAGCAGATCAAACTTTCAAACATAATTTCTCACTGGCAATACATAAGTATATTCTAAAGAACCTGAGACTATATGTATTTGATTAATTTCAGGATACTATTGGGTTAAAGATAACAAACTTATGTATGTTTTTATTGCCTGTCAGCAGTTTTCATTAGTTAAATTCAAAGTTTGTGCCAAACTAATGTCAGGATATGTTATTTTCCCCCTAATATTGTTCCTTGTTGATATTTGTGGTTGCTGGGTGATCATCTCCTGTAGATCATGTCATCATCTTGAGTACAGAGATACACCTACAGTAAGTGGGTTTCCATTTTATGTTACTTTCTACTTCTACTTGACAACAATTCAGAAGGAAACACTTTCTTACTTTACTCCTCTACATTAATTTGAAAGCTAAAGTTAGTAGTTACTCTTCATATTAAGATTTTATATTAAAAAAACGTATAAGTAGTACAAAATATGATTCATTATAGATAAACTACCCAGAAGTAGTTAAAATGAGCTTCTCCCTGACCCACAAGCACCTCCAATATGTAATGACAGTAAATAATAGTAATAATTCAGTAACACTGACAGGGGCCATTCTGCATGAGTACTTTTACTTTTGATACTTTAAGTGTATTTTGTTCACTGATGGAAGACATCCTTTAGATCCAGATCCTTTACTTATGTAGAAGTATCAATAAAAGAATATAAAAATACTGTTATAATAAGAGTTCAATTCGAAATCCTACTTAAAGTATCAAAAGTAAAAGTACTCACTATGCCGGAAAACCTGACACTATTACATTGTTATTACTGACGCATCAATGTTGGAGCAGTATTTAACTGTTGTAGCTGCTCAAGGTGGAGCTAGTTTATTTTACAGTTAACGTTACTACTTTATATTGAGTTAGCTAATTTTAACTGCTTTATATACACTTAGCTAGTTTTAATCACTTTATATAACGTTAGCTAGTTTTTACAACTTTATATACAGTCAGCTAGTTTTAATCATTGTATAGAGTTAGCTAGTTTTAATTACTTTTAAAGCGTTAGCTAGTTTTTACTACTTTAGATACAGTCAGATAGTTTTAATCATTGTATAGAGTTAGCTAGTTTTAATTACTTTGTATAACGTTAGCTAGTTTTTACTACTTTATGTACAGTCAGCTAGTTTTAATCACTGTATAGAGTTAGCTAGTTTTAATTACTTTATATAATGTTAGCTAGTTTTTACTACTTTAGATACAGTCAGCTAGTTTTAATCACTGTATAGATTTAGCTAGTTTTAATTAAAGTGTTAGCTAGTTTTAACTACTTTATATACAGTCAGCTAGTTTTAATCACTGTATAGTTAGCTAGTTTTGATTACTTTATATAACGTTAGCTAGTTTTTACTACTTTAGATACAGTCAGCTAGTTTTAATTACTTTATATAACGTTAGCTAGTTTTAATTACTTTATATAACGTTAGCTAGTTTTTACTACTTTATATACAGTCAGCTAGTTTTAATTACTTTATATAACGTTAGCTAGTTTTAACTACTTTATATACAGTCAGCTAGTTTTAATCACTTTATAGAGTTAGCTAGTTTTAATTACTTTATATAACGTTAGCTAGTTTTTACTACTTTATATACAGTCAGCTAGTTTTAATTACTTTATATAACGTTAGCTAGTTTTAACTACTTTATATACAGTCAGCTAGTTTTAATTACTGTATAGAGTTCGCTAGTTTTAATTACATTATATAACGTTAGCTAGTTTTTACTACTTTATATACAGTCAGCTAGTTTTAATCACTGTATAGTTAGCTAGTTTTAATTACTTTATATAACGTTAGCTAGTTTTTACTACTTTATATACAGTCAGCTAGTTTTAATCACTGTATAGTTAGCTAGTTTTAATTACTTTATATAACGTTAGCTAGTTTTTACTACTTTATATACAGTCAGCTAGTTTTAATCACTGTATCCAGTTAGATAGTAAATTATTTTTTTCTGCCAGTTTCGACAACTCTGCCTTTGACTGGTTAATACTCGTGGCCTTCGTTGGTTAGGATTGCCTAAGGTTAGGTTAGTATTAGGATTAGCTAATCAGAAGCATACACAGTTAACTAGTTTTAACTACATTATATACACTTAGCTAGTTTTAACTACTTTGTACAGTTAGGACTAGCAGTTTTAATCACTTTATATACAGTTAAGTTAGCTAGTTTTTACTATTTTATACAGTTAGCACTAGCTGTTGTAATCACTTAATATACAGTTAGCTAGATTTAACTACTTTACACAAGGAGTTTAGACCTAGGGGTTGGGTCCCTTCAAAAGGTCACTGTAAATCTGAGGGTCATGAGATGATTAATAGTTGGACTTTTCTCTATTCTTTGCATTTCTGTGAAATATTAATTTCACCTCCTTGGGCCTCGAACTGTTACTAAGTAAGTACTGTCTGGGAAGTAAAAAGGACTAGATATATAAATATAGTGTAGTACACAGTTTTATAATGTGGTATTGCTACATTTACTAGAAGTAAATCATCTGAATGTGAAATCCCCCACCTACTCCATTAGCGGGGTAAAAGAGCTGAAGTTTATGTATATTGGTGTTATTTCAGGGCAGAACTGATAGACATGCGCACAGCTGATCGAAGAGAGGCACATCTGCACTGACGTCACCCCCCCCCCCCCCCCCCACACACACACACACCCACCCCTCCGAAAAAGCTGCCAATTTGAAGCTGACCTGACTGGGACATACCCGGTCTCTGCAATGTAGTGAGGAGGAGCAGCTCCAAGCCAACTTTTGTTGGTGTTTGCATGCACTTTTCTGAAAATCAGTCTGCTGTGGCGGCTGTACCCTCTGCAACTTCAACTTACTTTTTAAGCCACTCTGAGCCACCCACAAGAACACAAAGTCTAGAATATAAAGACGACAGATGGGCTGAAAATAGACCCTTCTGCTGGAGGAAATCCAAGAGTTTGAAAACCTGAATAACTACTTTTTGTTTTGTGACAGTGCCTAGCTTTAGGATACTGCTGCTCCGGGTGTCTGGTCTGAAAGGGGGACTCACATTGCAGCTTTTAGAGGATGGCAGAGACCAAAAGGAGATGAAAAGAGGAGAGCAGCAGAGGTTTGTGTGCGGAACTTCAGAGCTGCAGAAGTCCTTTGTCCTGAGCTCTCCCTGCACAGTTGGACCGAAGCTGACAATGGAGATGAGCGTGGTAACTATCTGTTAACTCTCCCGTCTGTAAAAAGCAGGACGATATCTTTGTCAGGTAGTTTTTGTCGGAGCAAGATTCGCGTGAGCATTTAAATCCTCTCAGGGAAGCAGACTGCGTTTACAAACCAGCATTTAGCCAGTTGTTCTGGTCATGTTGGCTCTGCGAGTTCAGAAAGACCTTTTTTGGGGGGGCATTTGCGTGGAAAATGTGTACTTTAGCGAACATTTACGCATCGGATCCACATCTGCATGGTGTAAGTAGTGCAACGTTACCGGTCAAACTAACTAAACTTCTTGACAGAGCACGCTTCACGCCTTTTGCAACAACGCCAAAATGATTCAAAGCGACGTCAGGTGGTTTATTTTGATTTGCAGACGCTCCTTGAGGGTTGTGTTTGAGGTACCGGTGTAATGCACACGGGCCGGCTGCCAACTGTCTGGGTCAGAGTGGCCAAGTAAGTAGCGCTGTCTGTCTGGAGCGCTGGAGCTGAAGAAATGCACACGAAACCCCTCTTTTCCAAAGGCTGTCATCCGGTCACTTTCATTGGACATCATGCGACTATCACCTGGGTCCGCTGACGTTTGTTTATAGTTTGCACACGTGAGGCGCGTCAGTGAGTAAAACCACAATCTGCAGACGTGAAACCATGTCGACTAGTCAGCACCGTTATTCATCTATTTTAATGTTGTTATTACACTGCATAGCCTCGTTGTTGTCCCTCTGAATTTTCAGGTCATAGTCATTAAACTGTCATCTCGTGCTCAGATAAACTGATGTGTTCAGTGAGAGCTGTGAAACAAATTTTAAGATATTGAACTTCCTATTAGATTTTCATTCAATCGCCACAAACTAGGCTTTCAGTTAATCATTATTTTAATTAAAGCTGATAGTCAATTAATCTATTTGTTGACCAGCATACATAACCTGCGACCATTTTTAATCGTCAGTTCAGTCATTTTTCAAGCAAAAATCGTGCAAAACGTATTTTGGTTTGTCAGTTGTCATTCTGGGTGTCTTTTCACTCTTTTGTTGACAAAATGATTAATTGTTAACTACTTAACATTGAACCAACCGAAAATGTTCATTATGGTTTCATCTGCCAATTATTCACTTAATCGTTTGGTTTATAAAATGCCAGAAAATAATGGAAATTGCCCACCAGAGCCCAAAGTGGCAACCTCAGATTACCTTTTTTTTGTCTAACCAGAAGTCTGAAATCTGAAGATATTCTATTTAAAATGAAATAAACCAACAAAAAGCAGCACATCCTCACATTTATGAAGCTGGAAACAGCAAATATTTGCCATTTTTGCTTTAAAAAATGACTAAAATGATCATTCGATTATTAAAACAGTTGCAGATTAATCAATTAATTTCACCTTTTCAACTGACAAAGTCTGATTCAGCATTAATTACAAGAGCTGAAAGGTCAGTTAACCTCTGATTAACTTAACTTCACAGGAATGCAGATGGATCGGTCAAGACAAGTTTCCAATATAGAGCTTCCTGTTTGGAGTTGTACCTGAGACTGACTGTGTCTGATGGATTACGCTGTTTTCTACGAGCTGATGACATGAATTCAGAGGCCAGTGAGATGTGGAAGCGCTCGCCTTCAGGAATCTGAGACCTGGATGAGCCTTCTAGCACGACGAGAACATTTAAGTGAAGGAGGCAAACCACGGACTTGTTATGGTGTGGCATCGGACCGATCGTGTGCTTTTAACCTGTTTGTAGCACCCTCTACCCCTCACCCCATGTCACATCTTTCCCTGAATTATGGAAATTTTGTGGAAGACGCTGACTTGGACTCTGAGCCTGGTGGTGATGGTTGCTTCTGAATTTCAAAGCATCAACAAACTTTCACACAACTCTCAAGGTATGATGTAAACAGGTGGACAGGAAGATATTCTCTTGTAAACAACAGTATGTTTATTATATCTTCTTTTCTTCTCTCTTCTTTTCTTTTCTTATTTCTCCTGTAAAAGAGGAGTTCCTGTCCTACCTGCAGCACTACCAGTTGACTGTCCCAATGCGGGTGGATGAGAACGGGGAGTTCCTGAGCTACACTGTGAAAAACCACCGGCCGGGCCGACGGAGACGGGGGGGCGGTGGACCCCATAATGGGACAGCTGCCTGCGTTAGACCCGGAGCCTTCAGAGACCCGGCTGTTCTACAGTCTGTCAGCCTACGGAAAGCACTTTCACTTAAACCTGACACTCAACCCGCACCTGGTGTCAAAACATTTTACAGTGGAGTATTGGGGCAAAGGAGGGCTGGAGTGGCGTCATAACGTTGTAGATAACTGTCACTATGTTGGATTCTTGCAAAATCAGCAGAGCACAACGAGAGTGGCACTCAGCAACTGCAAGGGTCTGGTGAGTATAAAGGGAGATGTTTTAGTTATTATTCCAAGTGACCGGTTCACACTCAAACTGCCCGATGAGCCACAAAGAGTTCACATGGCTTACTTCAAACAAACCCCGATACTAATGTCAGATAACTAATATATGCCTAGCTTGTGCTGCTCTCATGTCAGCCAATCTTTCAGACTCAGCGCCAAAGGATTAAACCAATTGTGGTTTGCTCAACAGAATCTTGGCTTCCTTCCACTTGGCACACTGAGGAGCTCATGTTGAAAAATCACATCATCTCAGTGATCTGTTAGTGATAAGCATCAGGGCTTTTCTTTCCATTTGTGCGTTAAATATCACGCTTTATCCTCAGATTTTAAAAGCCTCAGTAGTTGGGATCAAATTTCTTGTACTTGATCCTTTTTGTGATCTGTGAATAATGTGCATAAATCATAGATATTACTCCATGTGTAGTTTAAAGTGCTTTGTCCGAAAAACAAAACTAAACAGCCTTAACAAGGCATCTAATTATTCTGTCTAAGCTTTTAGTCCTCAGGCTTTTATCCACAGACTGTGTGACTGTCCAGCTTCTCTTTGCTAATCAAGAAATTGGAAGACATTGTAATAGCTATTATTCCTCCTTGGTTCAGAATAAAAAAAAAAGGCCCTGCTTCTTATTGGCAAATGTAATCATGCGCAGAAAACATTTAGCCAAATGTGTTGGCAAGACCTACACGGAGTATCATAAATTGAATTAGTGTTTGCCTTTTTTTCTAACAGCACCAAAAATGGACAAAACTGTGTCTGCACTTTAATGTAATCAGCTGTCTGGACAGTTTGAGATCTTGACATCATACACTATCAAACCCCTAAATCGAATATGTTTCTGTGTCCTAGAGTGATGTGCGGTTAATTGCTTTTGTTGTAGGTTTTACAGAGCCAAGCCAGTGTTTTGTACAAACTCATTTTGGCAAGGACTTCTCTCTATTTATGCTGCATAAGGGGTATTGAAGTGCAGAGAACATTTTTTTAATGGACTTGATGTAATGATTGTTAAGGGTTCTTAAATGTGACTGCAGGCTAATTGCTAATGTATTGTATGTGCTAAATCATGACTCCACCAGGAGAGGAGATTACATGAGGAAATAGTTATTTAAAGGGGTACCCCAGCTTTTAAAGCTGGGGTAGGCAATTGATTTCAGGAGCATTTTTTGTTATATTTGTTGAAATTCTCTTTACATCCCAACAGCAATCAATAAATCAAATACTCTGACCCAAAAATTAAATAAAAAACAGGATCTGTGGATGTCGACTGTAATAACATCCAGTCTTACCTGTCTGTTTACCTACCTACCTGCACGCACTCTGTCCGTGCACTCACTGCTCATGAAAATGTGCTTTGGGGGAGTGGCTTTGGAGTTAGTGGGTGGATGCTTTCAAAATCTAGCTGTCTCCTGTTAGCCCTCTAACGTTGCCTACTCCAGCTTTAAAGGTTGCACTTACACAAGTTGGGAGGCTTGCAAGAGACACAGAAAAAAATGGTAAAATTGAAGCCGCAAAGACTGAGATATCCTGATGTTTAGTCCCTAGTAAAAAGGCTGGATCCTACATTACTCATAATGCAACTTAATTGCATCTTTCATCAGACTTATCTGCCTAGAAAATGCCCACGTCTTTGAAATGGCAGCTCAGAGCGGAGATACCCCTGATGATGGAATCAGGGCTATCTTTGATGATGTCATCAGGGCTATATCTGCAGAAGTTTTTAGACTTTTTCCTTCAGAGCCACAGAAGAAATTCTACAGTGTTCAGACAGAAGGCAGCGCTATTTTTTGCACCAATTGCACAGACATTAGCTGAAGGCTAGCTAGCAACACACACTGACCATGTTTGTGTTGAGTGTTTCTGCCTCTGTTTTAACATCTGAGTGATCTCTGAACTCCTCAGAAACTTCAGTTCTTTCTGTTATTTTTCTCCAGTCATGAACACATCTTTTCATCAATTTGCGTGACTGTGGGCGAATTTGCTCCTAATGGCATCTTGCCATTGACTTTGTATTCCAATGGCACCTCTAAAATTGTCTTTGCGTCCCGTCTGAACACACAGTTACTAGTAAACTGAACTGCCTTGTGTAAAATAGGCGTGCAACTTTAATAGAATATAAGTAAATAGAATAACAAAACATGTTAGTTGCTGTTTCCTGCATTTTATTAAGATTTATGCATTTAGCAACAGTGTTTACTTGTGTTTGTAACCCATTTCTCTTTCACTGATTTTCTCCCCCAACAAGCACGGTGTTATAACAACAGAGGAAGAACAGTATTTGATAGAGCCATTAAAGAACATATCCTCCACCACCCCCGGTGAATGGAACCTGGAAGAAGCACAGCAACATGTTATTTATAAAATGTCTGCCATTCCCTCACCGCAGGAGCATAGCCAGGAGTTCAGCTGTGGCATTTCAGGTTGGTGAACCTCCATCTGGGTTGGACTCTGTGTGGGTGAAACTGACGTAAAGGAATAACTATACATAGCAGGTTAGAGGAAGTGCTGGTTTGGTTCTAGGCCCAGGTTCTGGTAGACATAACCAGGCCTCTTGTGTGCTATAGTTGCTCCTGGCCTGGACACCTTTCAACCTGTAAGAAAAACTCTTGCTCCAGCTTTCATAAAAGGCCCTTCAGTGCAAAAAGAGTAGTTGGCTCTGACTTTTATAGAAGCACAAATCCTATTTATAGATCCAACAATCATGTTCAGATTTTAAAATTCAAGCTACTCAGTTCCACAAAATACTGTGTCTGTATTTGTATGGATATTTTGAATTGTCAAAAGAACCAGGTGGATATTTTGGTATTTGGGCCAAGGTCTTCTAAGAAACAGCAAAGGCTGTCATCAGCAGGAAGCTAGCATGCCCTGACATGTACCATCTTATAGCTTTTTCCCAGAGCATCTGGGTCATAAAGCAAAGGCTTTAGCTGCAAGGTTCAAAGGAGCAAATTCCCAATGTGCATCTAGTATATACAGCTCTCAGATAGTGCATCATCATTTTGAAGAAGATCACTAAACCTGTCCTTGTTTCCCTGTTTTTCACAGACCTCATTAAAAACAGTGCACCTTGCCATTCCAGCACACCTTCCCCTGTCCACTCGTCCCCTGCACCCCAAAACTACAGCAAGCAGTCAAACAGCACCCACAGACAAAGGCGCTCGGTCAGCAGCGAGCGCTTCGTGGAGACACTTGTGGTTGCTGATAAAATGATGGTCGGTTACCACGGACGCAAAGACATTGAGCACTACATCTTGTCTGTAATGAATATTGTAAGTTTGATCCTACTTTTTGGTCATGTTGTTGTTGTCTGCCACACTGTGGAATATATGATTTCACCATTGTAGCCAGTTTAGTTAACGGATATCTACAGTAGGTCAAGGTCAAGGTCAAAGTTTATTTATATAGCACATTTACAAACAGTCACTACTGCCCCAAAGTGCTGTTCAGATACAGAGAACAGCATAAGATAAAAAGCATAATAAATAGCCGAATAAAACCCTTCTAAAACAGAATATGCCAAAAACAATAAAAACAGACAACAGATAAAAACTATACTTAAAGCAATAACAACAATAAAATGTCACAGCTCAGCATGTGTTAAAAGCCAGTGCAAAAAGATGTGTTTTTAAAAGTGATTTAAAGCTGTTGAGTAATGTGGTATAGTGCCTAATGGTTGAAGATTAGATGTTGTGACATGTGGACACAATTTGTCTGACTTTGTGTCTTTTCTTCTTTTCTGGAGGTCAGGTTGCCAAACTTTACCGTGATGCCAGTCTAGGAAATGTTGTGAACATTATTGTGACCCGGTTGATTGTTCTGACCGAAGATCAGGTGAGAAACATTTGCTTTCTAGCCTGTCTGTTTTGCAGATTTCTTTCATAAATTTCACTAACTTTGAACCATCTATGCAATTTTATTGTAGTTATCATAACCACAAGACCTTTTTATAGTGTCTGTAACCTCACCTGTAGTCAGTGTACAACTGATACGCTTGGCGTTAGTGAGCTGCAGTATTTTATGTGATTGGTGGTGGTTGAAGGGGAGAGAGACTATTCACCATATGGCCACCACTTCAGATGAAAGATGTGCTCAGACATCTTCCCTCAGGGAGCCTCAAGTGAGGGTTTTTACATGCACTGAACATATGTATGTATGTGTGATGGGAGAAACAGTGCCTTCTTTCCAAGCATCTGTTTTTTTTCTAAAGGGGTCATAGCGGCTCAAGTACAAAAAGGTTTTTATGTAAAGTGGAGCCATACTTTGATCCAGTAGGAAGGAAGTTCTGTCTGTCCTTGTTTTGGGGAAACTGCATAGAAAATACAGTTAGAAAACAAACATTTTATGGTGAAAGTGAGTCACTGATGTTGGGTTGTTCAGAACTGTATCGTCATTAATCATTGAGCAGGCTGAAAACAGCACTGCATCATCGGCTGGCGATGCAATGGTTTACCATCTTTCCACATCTCCTGCTTTTTCTAATATGGTCTTATTCTACTTTTTTTTTGACTCATCTAACCTGTACTGTTATACAAGGTTTTACCTTTACTACTACTACATCTTCTCTTAAATACAAAAAACCTTTTGCTTTTCCAACAACTTGTCCTCTAACCTCCCTCTGATCCCAGTGCAGTAGTCTTTTTATGTGGTGCCTCCATTGGTTAGCACTGTCAACACATGACATGAAGTTCAGGCCACTTATTTTTTTGCATTTTTGTCTTGATTGGACAGTAGACAATTGGAACGAACAGGAGATGAGAAGGGTACAACATGCATGGACGTTGCAGGGACGTTATGGTATGCGTCTAACCACTAGGGTACATGACGCCCGTGTATCACATAATTCGATAACTTTTGCGTAGAAATGTACTACTTAGGAAAAAAATCCAGCTGATGTCATTTAGTCCATATATATTTTCCTGTGAAAAGTATCTTTTCAAGTTGTATGGTATACAGTGCTGTACAGTAAACAATATGACTTGAAAACCTGAATGGATACGACACATCATACGACACAATCTGACATGATTCAACATAATATGACACGATACGACACAAAACAGACCACTGACAGAACATTATATGACACTTTACAACATGATACGACACGATACAATGTGACAAAAACATGATACAATATTTTACGAAATGATAGAACACAACTGAATATGACATGATACAACACAATACTACAAGACGACACTATACAACATAATACGATACATGATATGAAACTGTAATGTACTGAAACCAATATTTTTGTGCTGCATCATAGTTTTTGTTTTGTAATACTCTATTCTGTTGTGTTGTTTTTTGCAGCCCAACCTGGAGATTAACCATCATGCTGACAAGTCACTGGACAGTTTCTGTAAGTGGCAGAAGTCCATTCTGTCTCATCACAGCGATGGCAACAGCATTCCTGAAAATGGGATGGCTCATCATGACAATGCTGTCCTAATCACCCGGTAAGTGTAAGATTACATGTATGCTTATGGACCACATTTTGCTCACATCCCAGCATAATGATCCAGCATGGATATGTGTACTTCAAAGAGTAAGTAAGAATTGTTTCTTGCAGTGGTTAATTTTATTCTAAGTAGGCCCACATTTTCTCATTTTGAGCAAATAAGCTGCAGGTTAGCTGAGCTGTGCAGTCATGGTCCAACTTCAGACTGTAGTTGTGTGTGCTGCACACAGGTGGCCACCAGCTTCAGTACTGAAACCTCCAAATGTCCAGTTCCTGTGCACAAACTTTACCTGTTTCTGTTATAACTGATGGGAATAAAGACCTCACTTCAGAAAATAAAATGTGCTGTTTCAGACATACTGTACCTGTCACACTGCAATTTATGGCGAGGGTGTTACCACAAAGCAGAAAAACTCTGTCATTACCTGGAATAAGCTTTATTGCTGCCAGAAATGTTTTGGCAACATAACCTAGCAACCTCCCCCCCCCCCAACTGATTTTGTCTAGAGAGAGGATGGCGTTCTGTGATTGACATGAGCTAAAGCCAAACTTTTTGACTCTGTGGGCTCTGTGCGAAACAGCCTTTCTATCATTAGTGTGCTCTTGCTTGTTGTCTGTCAGTTGATGTTCTCCAGCTCATTTGGCTCCTGTTTGTATTGTTGGTTTTAGCTTCACTTAGCACCAGCATCAAAGCCTGCATAGCGGAGTCTCGATGCAATCGTCATGGGGTTTATGTCTCTCTGTGGCTATACGTGTTTTTCTAGGAAGAGCCTTTTCTCATTGTTTTTAGATACCAAACACCCCATTGAACTGGCTTTTAAGTCACAAACCTGCTCATTCATATTTAGCAGCCTTCAGATAGTCCACAAGGGGGAGCTGCAAGGTAAATGTCAGACTGTCTCAACATGCTAAACTGCGCCACGTACGAGGGAAGGAAAGTAATAGCAGCAACAGTTTAGACATGTCAACATCGCCACCTATACTTACTGCAATTTTAACATTATTATGAAGCCACATCAGTCAATTGTTGGATTTGTGGTGGCAGGAGATTTGCATAACACTTGCAGCCCTGGCATATTGTCGCCTTATAAAGTTGTAATAGCTAATGTGCTAGCAAACTCTTGACTACTTACCGGCCACCACTTCTTTTAGCTCTGTTTTGGTCTCCAGCAAATACTTTAGCTTGCTAGATGTTCCACTCTCTTCACTATCTAGTTGCTAGCTATGTTTGCCAGCAGGTAGCGGTTTATTAGAGCTTTGTCTGTTTTCTGTTGCTGGAAACACAATTAAAGAGGGAGTGAGACCGTACAGTTATTGTGCTGTGAAGTAAAAATATTAAATTGTTCACCGCTCACCTGGCTTACAGTGCCTGAAGGACCTTAGAATGGTACAAAAGAGAAGAAAAAATAAGGTCATAACTTCAGTTTGTCCAATACTTTGGTTTATGACTAATTACCTGCAAAACAAATGACCATCAGCCACAGCAAATGTTTGTATGCTAACATGCTAAACTAAGATGCCGAACATGATCATTGTGCGTTAGCATGCTGAAGTTAGCATGCTGAAGTTAGCATGAAACTGTATTAAGCCTATAACCTGCAGTTTTCCTCATTGCCTGCCGGTGGCACACATGTCAGTTTTGTAGAAGCTTTTATTGCCTGTAGATGGCGCACATCAACGTTGCCTTCCTTGCTGATAGGAGGCCCATTATATACTTCAGTGCCGTACTTGAGGTTAATTCCATACAATAAAATATTGGTTAATCTTGAGTAAATACAATATTGGTGAATACTGAGCAAAAACTAGACAAATGTGGGCGAGAGTTAATGAGATAATAAGCTGTGGGGAGGAGGCACCAGCTGAGCTCAGAGATGCTAACATTGTAGATAGTATAAATAGCTGATGGTAGACACCAGGAAGCCCTCATTAACCACCATGTCTGGAGGAACAGTCAGACATTCCTTGCAATGGTGGAATACATCTAAAAAGGTTTAGTATGACGCTGGCAGCACTCAGCACAGAGGACACTTATTGTCAATTTATACTTAACAGTAAGTATATCGTCTTTCAGCTTCTCTATTGAAAGGATTTGCTGCTTTTCTCTAGTTTCTGTCATTGTAAACTGAATATCTCTGGGTTTTGGAGTGTTGGTTGGACAAAACAAAACATTTTAAGACCATGTCTTTAAAATTTCATAGACCAAACAAATCAAGGAATTCAGATTTATTGGTAATGAAAGAAATCTTTTGTTGCAGCCTTAGATCCAAGGCATAACAATATAATGTTGTGAGTATATTGTTATTGTTCATAATATCTTTCTCAATTGACAACCATCACTTAAGTAAGACTTGATTTTCAGTGTTTCAAAATGTTACATCTGTGAGATTTGCCCACTATTAGTATAATGTATTCTAATTATGTGTCTGCGGTCCTCACTAGATATATGAAACTAATTCCAACTTCTTAATTCATCTCAACACTCAAATGAATATAATTAGTATTTGACAAAAATAACAACAATATCATCATAGGGAATGAGGCATTCATGGTCTGTTGAGAAAACCAGGCTCACAGGAAGCAGTTAGCATCAGTATATTCTACTACTATTACTTCTTCATCATCAGTGATCGGTGTAGATCTCCCCCGCAGAGATGCAACAGCAAGACACAAAACCTTATTGTTGAAATGATTCATTGTTCTCATCTACCGCCTCATCATCATTCAGGTGAGGTGGGGCGGCTGGAGCTCAGAGGTAGAGCGGGTCGCCTAGCAGTTTGAACCCTGGCTTTCCCCCAGTCTGCATGTGAAAGTACTAAGATACTGAACCCCAAATTGCTCCCAAAGGCTGTGGTGTGTAAGTGTGTGTGAATGAATAGTTCATTTTTACCTTGCGTGGTAGCCTCTGCCATCGTTGTGTGAATGTGACATGTAGCGTAAAGTGCTTTAAATGGTCGGGAGAGTAGAGAGGCACTAAATAAAGTCAATTAACCTCCGCAGCACTGTTGGTGTCTTAGTCAGTCTCTGCGTCGGATAGAGTTTTGAGGCAGCCTTGCTTGGAATGTGGCCGGTTATGTTAAAAAAAGATACAGAAGGGAAAATAGGAAAATAAATCGAAATAAACAGACGTCCTCAAAGAGGTCATGACTGTACCTCACCGGTTTGGAGCTGCTCCACTGGGAGTGAAGAAAAGAGAGGGAAGAGGACTTTATAGGGGAGAGTGAGAGAGGGGAAGGAGAATTAAATTAAATTTGTTGTGCCCTTGGTTTTAATAGATTAAAAGCTTCAGGAATGATTGGATCATTCATTTGTAATGTATGATGTGTTCTTAAAGCACTGTGGCTCAGAGTGCCCCCCCCCCTCGCTCTATTGGATTACCTGTATGTGAGCTGCGGGGGTTAACAGTAGGGACACAGCATGAGCAAAGCCTTTGACTTTATTCTTATTCATTCCTGAGCCCTGTGTGTTAGCCAAGTGACATTTTGTGAAAGGCTCATGATGTATAGGGAGGAGTGAACCAGGTGTTTTCTAGAACCAAACCTGTTATATGCTTCATTATATGCTATTGTTACGCTAAAGGTTGAGATTATATCTGGCAAGACTGGTGGAATTAACCACCTGGAATGGCAAAGATCCAAAAGCTGTACATGTACAAAAAGAAGTGTAGCGTTAATTTAATTGTTAGTGTTCTTTCTCTTTTTTGCCTCTCCTTAGGTATGACATCTGCACCTACAAGAACAAACCCTGTGGTACCTTGGGTGAGTAGACTTAAGCAGAGTAAGATGTATTTATATTAACATGTGTTTTCTTGCCAAATTAGTAATCTTCGCTGATGTTGACGATATGGTTCTCTGGTTAAGGAGTTAATTCTTCTCTTTTTCCCTCTAGATAGATTTTCATTTTCACTTTCGGCCTTCAACGTGTCCTAAGACAAACCTTATTTTGCAACCTTCAAAGTCTCCTTTAGAGGATCACCAGACAGCTCCTGTGAGACATAATGAGAAGGATGTTTTCACTTGTGTTATTATAGCTCCTCAGTGACTGCCCTCAGTCTGTTGAAGGCTTGAGCTTAGAAACCCGGACAGCCGTGGTCATCTCCCCGTACGGCCTCCAGTTTATAAAAGTGCTCTTTCTCTCTCCTCTGCCTCTTACCTCAGTTTGTCTAAGGTGTTTACTCTTCCACCGTGGTTGAGAGAAAAAGGAAAATGTATGTGTTGAAAAGCCAAGGAGGGAGGCATGGGGGGGGGGGAGTAGAAAGGAAAATGGAAGGGGAAAAGGACAATTATAAGGAGTGTTAGAGTATGCAGGAGGGAGATAGAGTGGGTGATATGCTGGTTGTGGTATTGGGGGTGGAAAAAGGGACAGCAAGCACTGGCAGAGATCCCCCTCCCCTTTCTCTCTCCTCTTCAACCCCAAACCTCCTACCCAGCAGGCTCTTCTTTCCCCATCTTATCTTTGTAAAGTCCCCGCAGGCACCACAGTATATCTTGGAGGTAATATTGTGACTTCAGGGGTGGTTTGACAGATTGACCGCATTCGTCACATTCCCCGGTCGCTTTAATTGCCCGGGCATCTGCTTGGCTTCCTCGTTGTCTTAAACCCCCCTTCTCCTCCTCTCCTCCCTCTCCTCTTCGGGGATCATGCTCCCAGGTCAGATTGCTGGCCTTTAGGGTCGCCGAGTAATCATGGGGCTGGAGATAATACACAGTCCACCCCGGTGTTAAGAAAACAACTTGCAAAGCGGTGTGTGTGTTTGCACTCACCCACGACCCACGCACACACATACACTCACACACTCACACACTCACACACTCACACATTCTTAAACTAAGCGTAGAGTAGCCACCCTCCTTCCTTTCCCTCCCTCTCCTCCTTCTATCTGCACCTTCAGGCTCCCTCTTTCCCTGCACTAATGGTTTCAGTGGCCTCCTGATTTGCGAGTCTATTCTTGTTTAGCCTCTTAGTAAAGAGGATACAAAAGCCATGACACTTTTAGCAGGGAGGCAGGGAGTTCATGCAAACTACAGTATACTGTAAAATCTGAAGCTGTACTGACCACCAGAACATGATTTACTCACGAGGTTACTCACAAGTGTAAATGCAGATGTGTCACAAGTGTAAATGCAGATGTGTCACGTTTATCGCTATCACACTTGACTGTGAATTGCAAAACTCTGTCTGTGCATACAAAACAAATTGAAAGTTTAGATTTCTGTGGAAAAAAAAGTGTCCATCCAACCAAATTTCAAATAAACATATTTTCACATTTACCCCTTGCCATTCACAAAGTTTTATTTGCTCAGGTTAAGACGTAGATAGAAGTTCACATTGTAAACTATAAATATGTTTCCATCCACCTGTTTTTAAAACCCTAAATGGAATTTGTTCAGGTTTAGAAAAAAGTGCAACAAAGAGCAATGGAAGCAGGATAAAACTACAGAGAATACATCACGACATGACGCATGTGTGAACGTCCACTGAAGCTTCCACTGAAGAGACAAAAATTAGCATCAGACAAAAACACCACATCTGTTTGGTGTGTTAAGGGAGACGCCAACCTTCCTCGAATTAATACATGAAATGAATGAATGTTTCATCATTTCAGTCGGGACAGTCAGTGTTTGGTGGTATGGCTCTGTTCTGGGCCCAAGCCCAAGGCAGAGAGCAGCAATAAAGACCCCCTAGGGTACAGAACAGAGCAGGCATTAATATTAGAAAGACATGATTAATCAGATACGGCCTGAGAGGAGGAGCTGAGGTGGGTTATAAGCTTTTTGCAGAGGAAGCAGCAAGTGCAGGCAGGCTATAGAAACTTAAATAAGGCGCCTTGTATGGAATTTACCAATGAATGCTAAGAGCGGATTCAGCTGAGCTGCCAGCTGATGTGGCTGGCTTTAAGATGGCTGGTATCTGCTGATGTGCTTGGATTGTAAACTTGCTGGATTTTTTTGCCTGCCTGAACTAATGCTATGCTTGATGATTTAAACATAATTTTTGTTTATTTGTTTGTTTGTTTGTTTGTTTGTTTGAGTAGTAGTAGTGCCACCAGCAGTTTATCGTAATGCTCCAACTACTAATACTTGGATAACAGTAGTGCAGGGATTCTCAAAGTGTGGCGCGTGCACCCCTTTGCGTGCCTTTCAACTCCTGCTGGTCTTTATGTAACTAGTTAGCCTAACTTGTGAAAGTGCATTGTTGCGATCTCTTGAATATTTACCGGTATGTGTTCTCATTATTTGTGCATGCATAAACTTAACGTAGCTATAAATAGGCTACGTTGTGTTTTCTTTTAAATAAAGTGGAGGGGATTGGGTCAAGATGTAGAAGAGGGTACATTGCCTAAATAGTTTGGGAAATGCTGCAGAAGTGGATGGATACATGGATGGTTGATATTTGGATGGAAACTTGATTTATGAGGTCTGGGGATTATCCAGAGCATCAGGGATACTGTTAGAAAAGAAATGTTGCTGTTCTTTTTAGTTTGTTAATATTTTTGTAATGATGTGTGGGCACACCACAAATTAAATCCTATTCACCTTAAATTTATTGGAAAGGAGGGAGAAGTCTTGGAATATCTTAAAACCTGAGCAAATACACATCCCCCAACACACACACACAAATACATCAGACACAAACACACCTGCTTTGCTCTGTCATATGATCCACTCTCCAGTCACCTGTAGATGTAATCTGTGAAGAATTGCCTCCTGTCTCCCTATCTGACCTGTCAGGCTTTAGGAAAAAAGGACGTGCGACACCTGGATTGTGGAGAGGTTTTAACTTTAAACACCCTCTCCTCTCCCTTTCTCTCTCCCTTGTTCTCAGACTCTTGGTTTGAAATGAGGAAAATATCTCTATTTTCTGACAGGTTTCTGGTGGGGTACGGTGTTGGTGAGGAGGGGGTTCTTATATTCCCGTCCTTGGCTCGCGTTTTAGACGGTGCCTTGTTACATGAATTGAAATGTATAAATCTAAACCTTGTCTAGACATTTTCCAACAGTCACTGTAGTTTGTCTAGCCGGGGATGCTTAACTTAACTCCCCCTAGTGAACAGGAGATTCACTAAACTCAACTCCCCCTAGTGAACAGAAGATTCACTAAACTCAACTCCCTCTAGTGAACAGGAGATTCAAAAGTGTGGAGTCCCAATTTTATGACCATGACGCCTAAGAATGCTGCGTCTTGACCCTGTGATTGTATGTTTGTCTGGCATGCGTGTGTGTGTTTGTGTCTAGGCCTGGCCTCCGTGGCTGGAATGTGCGAGCCGGAGAGGAGTTGCAGCATCAATGAAGACATCGGCCTCGGATCTGCCTTCACCATTGCGCACGAGATCGGCCACAAGTGAGTTTTAAGACTTTTAAGATTTTAATATGAAATATAAAATTTGACGTTACACTATGATGCAAATAGTAGTGGTGGGACAAAATCAATAGGCCTCATGCAAGAATGACAGATTCATTGTTGTTCAAGTGTGGTTTTTCCACAAAAAAGTTAATTTAACTTTAAAATAACGATCATTTTCATTATCAATTAATCTGCCGATCATTTTCATGATTAATTGCTTAGTTCTTTGTTCCGAAAAATGTTGATCAGTGTTTACCAAAGCCCAAGAGGACATCACTCAAATGTCTTGTTTTGTCCACAACCCAAATATATTAAGTTTACTGTAAAGAAACTAGAAAATATTTACATCTGAGAAGCTGAAATCAGAGAATTTTTACTTACTTCCTTAAAAAATTACTCAAAACGAAAACGTAAAGCTAAATTAATATTCTGGTGACAGTGTCATCTTCAGCGTGTTTTTTATTGTTTTATTTTGGCATGGTAATTAATATAGTTCAGTAGTTGCTTGGAAAATGATCTCACTCCTTTACAGCTTCTTCAGCGTCTTCATGCAGGTCTGTCCAGAGGAAATTCCTCCGTTCCAATATCCAACAGTTTAAGGGCTGGGTTATACAAGAAAATAACTAGTTTGTGTGATGTGTTGTCCGAGCACATTGGAAATCATAAGAGTGCACTGCATGGCGTGGTGAAGAGCAGAGAGAGGTACGCGATATTGTTGAAAAAGCCCAAAGTCCAGCCCAAAGGGAGTTCCCATCTCCCACAGAAAGGACTGCTCTGAACCGCTTGACCTATAGCTCGTTTGTAGTCCAGCCGTTTCCCTTTCATCCTTGTGACGACACAGGGATGAAAGCTAAATGCGCCTCATATAATGTTCGCCAAGCGGCTACTCCGACACGCCCTCAAAAACACCGGTGGAAAAACAGTGAGCTGCAGCACACAGCTCTCCTTTCCCTTCCAAACACTATCTACCCTCCAGGCAGTGAATGGACATTAAGTTGTTACTGCGACATAGAGAGCTCAGCTCATTTAAAACTTTATGGATGAAAGATTAATAACTCACCACTCTGAAACTCTTGCTCCAGTCTATGTTGCTAAGCTGTTCGGCAACATGTGCAGCTGAACCGAAGCCGTGTTTGCTTATCGCTGACCCGCACTTCTCTGCTTCTGATTGGCTAATAGTCCTTATGCGCAGTATGAAAAGAAATATGGTGTTTTTTGAAAATTAAACCATGTAAACTAGGTTTATAAATTTAAAAAGGTTTAAATTTGAACCTGAAAATGAGCATAATATGACCTCTTTAAGATTGTGATGCACATTTTCAGACAGTCTCCCCTGGAAGATGTTCACAGAGTTGCACTTGTTTGTTGCAAATAGCAATTCTTTTGCTTGAGATCATCTTAAACCTTTTATCACGTTCACGACTGCGTGCTCTAATCATCGCTCTTAAAATAACATTTCTTTCAACTTGAGTTCACCAGACCTGCATGTAGACCTTTCTTCCTCCTGCAGATGTCTTGAACTGTATCTTCACATATTTCCTCATGCAAATGTCAGTGTCCACATACCTCTGTCTCTTTCCTCCTGAATATAAAGCAAAATAATGATGATGTATTGGTCTACGTATCCCTCTCGAGAGAGTTCAGCAAGATGGCGATTTCCTTTATTATGTCTCATGTCTGCTTCTGTTGTGGGGCAGTTGTAAAAATAGTCTCTGCTTCAAAAGGATGTATAAAAAAACACACACTGCAGCGGGGTTTCAACTGGGTTGATTTATTTCCAGTGTAGGGTAAAATGTCATAAACGCAAGCCTTAGAAAAACAGGTTCAGGCTGTGCAATGTGGTTGGGTTTGTTATATACATTAGACCTGATTTGTGCTCCTGGCCTGGAAGGAAAAGTAAGCTTTGACATCCTGCTGTAACGTGATATTTTCTCCCAAATGATATCCAGACAGATAAGGTTTTTTTGTTAAACGAATAGTTAAAATGATTTATTTTCAGCCCACAATGTGAAATAAATTCTTGTGCAGCTTTCATAACAGACCACAAGGTCAGGAGCTGTTTGGGGTTTTGGGTCTTTCTCTGTTCCCTAGTGCAACTATTGATCTAAAGGATCCCTCTCTCCAGTCGGCAGTGACTCTCCCACACGGCAAGCTACAACCTGTAGGTGCTGGTTGACAGGCAGGCATCAGAGTGGTGATTAGAACTTTTTTGTTCTTGCCGAGCTCCAGACAGGGTTTGACCCTTGACCCCTGGCTCTTCTGACACACAGCTGTTTCAGAGCCACATATCTCGATCTTTACAGCCACTGTGGGAGACATCCTCCAGCCAGCAACCTGGACTATCCAGGTCTCATCATATCTAAACTGCGCAGTCAACTGCCAAAGAGAGGGTCACTTTTAGACCAGTGGTTTACTGATGATCATCACACCCAGCCGGCTGAATTCCAGTTTTTTATTTTGTGTGTTTCAGTTTTGGGATGAACCATGATGGGATTGGGAATTCCTGCGGTACCAAAGGCCACGAGACAGCCAAACTGATGGCCGCTCATATAACCGCCAACACCAACCCTTTCTCCTGGTCTGCCTGCAGCAAAGACTACATCACCAGCTTTCTCGAGTAAGTGGATGATGGTCGTTCCCTGTGGTACTGTCTGAGTGTATTTGCATTTCTGTGTGTGTGTGTGTGTGTGTGTGTGTGTGCAGTAGAGAAAAAACTGCATGCCTGTTTTCCAGCTTGCTTGCAGCCGCCTCGCTTTACAGCCCGCTGCCACTGGCTGGCCCTTGTGGTGACCCGCTAGGCTGTCTTGTACGCAAGTCCTTCCCCACTTATTCACTTCCATTTCATCACTAAGACTCCTGCCAGACCTTCTTGTGGCTGTGTATGATATGTGGGTGTCTTCCACCCTTGCATCCTTACACCACAAGGCGGGTGATGTGAGAGCTCATGTGGTGTTCAGTGGTGATGTGTAGGCCAGCTGCCTTCAACCACTGCTCCAATGTGGATAGGTCAAATAAGATAAAAACTCAAAGTGCACAAATAAACTGTGGAGTAAAGAGGTGACGTTTGGCAGAATCATGTTTGGAAGAGTCATGTCCTGCCAGCCTGGCATGGTAAAAAAACATACGCGGGTTGCTAGTCTTGAGTTAGAGAAGGCCAGACAAAACATCTGCACATCATGGGTGCATTGAGTTAAAGCTGCTTTTAGAGGAGGTGTATAAAGGAGCAGCTTTGCTTGGGATTATACAGCTCACCTTAAGCCAAGAAAGGAATAGTTGACTAACAGTGTTATGCTCGTAGCAGCTAATGTAGCCTCGAGCTGCTAGCCTCCAGCAGAGATGAGGAGCTTGCTACAGAGGTCTGGTCTCCTCACGACCTGTTAACAGACTAAGGCTCAGACTAAATTTCTGCTAGATTTCATCTGGGGACTGTTGGTAGCTGTGGATTGAAGACATTTCTCCACAGATGGAGCACTGGCCGGGCTGTGCCACTGCTGGGAAACAGCTTCATTGTGTAGGAATAACAATCAGAAAGTGGTCAGGATTGTTCCCGCAGATGAGAAACATGCTGCCATTCTTCTTTATCCTTCTTTAACCATCACAGAATGAGGTCAAAGATTTCTCATGTTTGCAACACTCAGCAACTCTGAGCAATTGCTCGCTTGCAGCAATGGCGGTTTAGCTGTAAAGTAATGCAAGGAACCACTCTGCATGTGGCAGAAGAACCAAATGTTACAATAGAAACAGAAATAACAGATGCAGCTCTGAGTGAATATGGTGGTGCAGTTAAAGCTGCTCTAATAATTTTTTTTATAATAACAATGGATATAGATTATATGCATAATTTGAAAGGGGACAAACTCAGAGACCCAACTCTGCTGTTTAAATCATATATATAGAGCTTATTTTAGCATTTTTTCGGCTCATTGTCTGGTTTTTGCAACTTTGCTGTAGCTGTGTTAAGCAAAAACACCCGCAAAAACTGACTGTACGCTTCCTGTCAAGTATCAAACTGCCTTCAAAGTTAACGACCAGCTGGTGAACATAGTTGGCGTTAAAAGGAGTGAATATTGCTCTTATAGGCGGCAGTTGGGCAGAAACATGACTCAAAATGAATGCTAATGTCGCTATGGATCTTTTAGATGTCTAAATAGACAGCTATTTGCTTTTTCCGCATTTTTCACATTAACTTTATCAGGTGATAATATGTCATTGGTGTGTTTACAGTTGCCTGCAAGTTGCCAAAAAATCAGTTAATGCAGGGATGAAAGAGTGGACTATTTTAAATAGGGTTTTGTAGAGGTGCAGAAGGCAAAATAATTGGTTCAGCAGGAAGATGAAGGTTCAAAATCAGACCCGCAGGAGACAGTTGCCAACCTTAACACATATCGGCAGCATCGCTGTCTGAAAGGGACTCAGTCGAGCAGGAGTTAGTTCTACTTCAATAAGCTTTATCAGCTACAACACCCTTGGTTCCCTGATTGTACTAGACTTGGAGAGAAGTGGAAATGTTAACAGATTCAGACAAGGAAGTTATATTTTCTGGACTATTACCTCTCTTGCACAGAGGGGATTAGAGGTCAGGGTCAGCCTCAGCTTTTAGCCGATTCTTAGACTAGTCTCACTAAAGAACAGTCAACGTAACACACTTGTTAAGGGCATTGAGTCTTGCACTATGGTCCTCTATACTCACTGCCCCTGCTGTCTTAATATGCATGTTTGTGCATAATAATTTGCATGTATCTGTGTATGTCAGCCTGCGTTTGTTACGCTTGATCTGATTTGAGAATGGTTAAACAGGTTTGTGGATTAAAAAACATAAAGAACCCATTATTCTCATTCAAAGTGTTATCTTTTATTGTATTCTGGATAATAGAGCCTGTTTGTTTAAACTTTCCTCTGCAAAGAAGCAGTGGTGATTCCAAATATCTTAATTTGTAACTGCTTCTCAGTACAGACCCTGCACAAAGCAAAATCTTTTTCCTTCTTCCTGTAGAGGCCTTTTCTCTCTACAGTTCAGCTTGATCGCTCATCACTAAGACCTGAGTGCCGCTTGCAGATCCTAATATACAACCTTATGGTGAAGTATCGGTTGGATGCGTTGCAAGCCTGCGGTGTGTCTTTGTGTGTGTGACTGTTTGGCGAGGCCCTATAAGAAAGCAGATAATAGCGGCCGTGGTTGTCAGATGATGTTTCCGGCTGAAAGCTGTTAGAGGAGGGTTAGTGAACAACGCTTGTGACAGAGATGACAGTATTATATACCAGCATCCAACCCGGGCACAAAGAGCTGCTTCTCTGCTGCTCCGTCGGGTTCCTGTTCATTTCTGGCTCGAGTGTCCAAGCTGTGTTTTAACAAAAAAGAGACAAAGTTGTTTTTCTTGTTTTCTAAGCAGAATCAAGTTATTTCCCCATTTCTATCAGTTTGTTGCTTGAGTGTTTTTTTTTCATTTTGGTTTTATTGCCCTTAGCTTTTATGTTTCTTACAAAAGGGTTCTGTCTGTAAACTCCCAATTATCCTCCCTTTCTCTCCCTCAATCAGAGTTTTGGATATCGCACGGGCTTCTCCTAGCCAAGTAAACAACTTTGGCTGTGGTGTTGGCCTAGATTCACTGTCTTGCTAAAGCAATATGTGGTGCTTTGTTTGGGGGTTTTTTTAGGAATGGTTTATGAATGCACTCACAGTTCAGTCATATTTTATTCTCCCAAGTATGCGTGCCAGTTTGTTATAAATGTTTAAAGACAGGCCGTTTGGGTTTATTAAACTCTCAGAGTCCACATACTCTATTGAATTCGATATTAGCCTTGTGTGCCTTGTGATAATTGTTAGTCTGATTTAATCATGCTGCTGTCTCAACTCTGTTTGGATCCAATCAGCATGGTTAACATCTACATGAACGACTGGTGTCAGAGTTCAAGGATCGGTGATGTTCCAGCTTATTAGGGGATATTTCCGCTCGGCATTATGAATTTGGCTGAATCCACTGGACAGGAAGCCTTTGCGACTATGTCAAATAATAGCCTCTATGTTTAAACTTTGACTATTTTGTCTCTCTCCAAAACAATAAATAGTGAGGCTTGCCCTTAGTGCACAGGGAGTCTGGGGGCTTCAGAGACTGGTTTGTCTCTCTCTCCATGATGAGAGGGTCCTCCGAGGAGCCAGAGCCAAGAAATAGGATTATTCCATCCAATAAGTGAGAACAGGGGATGGAGAGAGGAAGAAAGACAAGAAAAATAGGGATGAGAGGGACGAGAGGGGAAAGAAGGAAGGAAGACTCTCAGTCTGGAACATTTAAGTTCAATTTATGCATTTTTTTATTTGCTACCCCGGGATGAAAACTAACAGAATGCATAATATGTTTTGTTTTATTTTGTTCATTATTGTCCCTAAAAGTACATATTTGATGAAGATCCTTGAACTATGTACATCACTTAACCATTAAAATGTAAGTTGTCATTACATTTTTGTAAAACATCATCTTCGACATTAAAGGTGAGTTCAAACTTTGCTTAGTTATAATTTAAGTGTTTATTCAGTAGACCTTTACGAATTTTTAGAAAATAAATAAAGAACAAATCAGTTCTTTCATAAGGATTAGTTGTTTATTTACACATACAAACTGCCAGCGGTACGTGTTGTGTAGTTAACTGAACGAATTTTAGTTTGCTAATTTATGAGCCTTTTAGAGAAGAGTAAAAGATGAGGAAGATTTTAAATTACATTGCACACAAATAACACAATATACCACATATTACAAAGCCTTATGCTAATAACGTCAGATTATATGACTAGCTAAATACTTTAAATTGGATTAGCATAATTAGATTAAGTTAGCATATGTTAACAAAATCCACCTACCAGCACTCCTAAAGCTCCTCAATTAGCAGGGTTTAACCAGCTGGTTTAATTCACTGCCAGGCAGTGGTACCAGCCAAGAAATAGTCCAGAACATAGCACCATGAAAACTGTTGTTTTTACACTTCTGTTTTTCAGTATTTGTGTTTTTGTGTAAATCAAACAAACAAAATATAAGATGTTAATTGAGGAGCTTTAGAAGTGTTGGTAGGAGGATTTTGCTAACCTTTGTACACATGCAGGCTACCTATTTGCAGTCTTAATGCTAAGCTAAGCTAACTGACTACTGGCTGTAGCTTCATATTCAACATGCAGCCATGAGAGAGGTATTGATCCTCTCACGTAATTGTCCACCAAAATGTAAAATTCTTCCTTTAGTAGTGCAACCTGATTTAATAAAAAACTAGCTAGTAGTTATTAACAACTTAGACAAAAAACGAATAGCTGGTGCAACACAATCCTGAGGTGTAAGATTGACATTTGTCCCCTCAATATAGCACAGAACATGACATTAAAGTGTCAAATGATGAAAAGTCATATTATATAACTTACCTCTAGCGGAATGTCCAGCCAAGCAAGTTGGTCTTTCAGTACAGTAGAGGTGATTGGAAGTTTTTTTGTGGTGCTCACAGCAATGAAAAAATACATTACAATACAAGAAATTGTAAAGCAGCGTCTTTCCAGAATACATTATCAACAATGTTTGTAGGGATTATTTGTTTGTTAGAATCTAGTTTCAATAAATAACAGTATTAGCTGAGCTACTCCACAACCTTTCCCCATGTCTTAGCAACTGCAGAAGTACACTTCTGGGTTAGGTATTAGGGGTCCAAGAGTTTCTAGGACGTGGCTTATCTAGAAAGTATCTGGAAACTTTTAAAATGTACGTTTTCAATATCTGCGAGTACCATAAATTAATTTCCATTCTTCATTGTATTGAGGTACAGGAAGATAAGCTCAGAAACAAATATCTCAAAACCTGGACACCAAAACTATCTGCATGGCTAGATACCACTAGAGGTAAGTGAGAAAATATGTGTTTGTGTAATTTAAAATGTTCTCTTTGTTTTAGGCTTTCCTGTATGCTAGGCCAGTTTGCTCAGTCATTAAGTATAGCTCTACATTATTGTTGTCATCGGGCCCACTTTTCCTTTCGAGGGATGTATTCCACTGCACGTTGCAGCTGCCACAGCTGGAGAGAAGACAGTCTTATAGTAAATCTTCGTAGTAACATTTTGCCTTGAGAGAAAAGAGGAGGTAGAGATCAAAATGAAATATGTCTCTGTTTGTTTATTAGAGCTTGTCTTTAGTATGATTTTATGTCTTATGCTTTGGAAAAAGGTCAGAAGAATAATAATAAATTTTATTCTATGACACGCGCGAGAAAAGCATCCACACAGCAACACAGGCAGTTAAACAAGCTCTTAAGTATTTTTATTTTTTAACTACTACAATAGAAAACAGCATGTGTGTGTGTTTCCTCGGAGTTCCTTGTGAGTGCACATATTTCTATCTGACAAAACAGACTTAACATAATCCTAGTCCTGGACATATGACCCATAGTTCACTCCAGATTTTTCTCCTCCTTCCCATGCTCTGTTATTTTATTGGCTCCTCTGTGGATTCAATGTAAGCAGTGACACACAGAGCCATATAATCAGAGAGGGCTGGTCTTTCAAGACCGGCATATTCGCCTGCCCTCTTTGCCTCTGCTTGTGCTTCAACCCTTCCTTTGATGATAAGGTGTTGATGTGTAATATTAACATTAGCTACATGTCATTTGAGATCTTTGACAAGCTTCCTACAATGGTAGTTTGGTGGTAAAATTAAATGACTCACATAACAGAGAAGAGAGGGGGGGGGCTTTAATCGTCCAGTCTTGGCATTTCTAAATCATTGCCAAAGTGTAGAAAGGTTTCTTTGTGTAAGAAACAATCCTATTGTAGGTTTGTCTTTTTGACAGCTCAGGTCGGGGGACGTGTCTGGACAATGAACCTTTGAAACGAGACTTCCTGTACCCAACAGTGGCCCCGGGGCAGGTGTACGATGCAGACGAGCAGTGTCGCTTCCAGTACGGAGCCTCCTCACGTCAGTGCAAGTATGGGGTAAGAAACCAGCATCTTTTAATTTGCTCTCCTGCTCACTTGTCCTCTTCTCACTGACCCAGAGGGATCCCTGTTTAACTGGAGCAGCTCATTCTAGTTCACAATCTTATATTTTCACTCTGGAACAAGGGATGGTGCAGTCAAAGACATCTCACAGGAGCATTGCTGAAACACCCACACAGGACTGGACTTCAGTTGGAAAGCAGAGTGGATAGTTGGCATGTAAACAAATATATTATTATATATTATTCAGACATGAACAGAATCCAAATGTTTGTAGTAGTATCCTCACAGAAATACACACATACATGCACCCTGCTACAGTCAGCTGAATGTCCATAAATCTGTTTAGAAATCACAAAACGATTGGTTGATCAACAAAAAAATTATCTGCACTTATTTTGATAATTGATTAATCATTCAGTCATTTTTTTTAAATAAAAAGCCAAACATTTTTACTTCCTTTTTTGGCTGAAAACGTTTTACTATGGTAAAACGTTTTCAGGTTTTGGTCTGTTGGTCATGATTTTTCACAATTATCTGACATTTGATAGAACAAACAATTATACTAGTAATTGGGGAAATAATTGTCACGTGAATAAAAATCCTTAGTTGCCTTATCCTTATCATTTTTGGTCTGGTCTCAAAATTGTCTGATTCAAACTTTCTCTTCAGTATTAAAAGTAATCCAGGTGAAGGTCATCTGTTTCAATGGTCACAGTGTGAACAGGAACTGCTAGTTAATAAAACTTTTTATGTTAACATCAAATCAATATTCTGACATTCAGCGAGTTTCATCCCCACTAACCTCTCATCAGGTTTCATTAGATTTGTTGCACAGTGCAGGATAAACTTCACTGATGTTATTTTTACCTCATGATACCAAAAGAACTTGTGATATTTTGTTAATAGCTTTATGATTTTTTATCTAGTTCTATTTTTCACATGTTTAAGGGTGTTGATGTACTATAGCATGTTCAGTCCCTACTTGGATAATAACAGTTTTCTTAATATTTATATTTCCTATCTGATATTAAAGGGGGGTAAAAATGTGATAATTGTTTTATTATTGTCTGAATAACTGGAGCTGGTTCAGAGGTGTCTTTCCACACATTGCCTCATTCTTCTTTTTAAACTATAAAATTCCAAGACAAAGAGATGAAGGATTGAAGTCAACACTCTCCTCTTCAGTTTTTTTCTTTGATGATAATGATTCACCCAAGTAATGAGAAAACCTCAGCACATAAAGTGACACAGGCAGTGAAAGACAAGGAAAAACCACGTGGGGAAAATTAGCGGTTGAAAGAATCCTGAAAGATTTAATGAACAATAACGCAATATTGTTTTGTATTACATAAATATTTGGGCACACGATAGAAAAAAAAGGGGAGATAGAGATTAGCTGAGATCATAGAGTTATTTCATTTCATTGAAAGAAATATCTGACAGCAGCTTATAACAGGCCCCAAATCAAGCCCTGTTATTTTGGCTCCTAAGCTCATAATTGTGGTTTTAGATCAGCATGAAAGACACACATTTATGAGCAGATTGGATTCCAGCACTGATTCAACAGAGCTAGATTGGAGTTTTTCATCTGACAATCCGATCTATTTCATGCAGCCATCTGTGAAAGCGATGCCCTCTGCGACTGCCGTCAGGACAGACTTGACCACGGAAAAGGATAAACACGCTAATGAGTAGAAGAGTCTGGTTTCTAAAGCTAAAGCTCAGCCATAACATATTGAATTTTTCCACGTTTGGATGAAAATTTGTTGTATTTATGTATAATTTTTTACACTGCAAAAGAATACAGGAGGAGGAGCAGTGATGGGCATAGAGCATATCAAAGTTTATCTTTAATATTATTATGAATAATGTCATACACTCATATTGTAGTTCTAATATTTCACTGGTAAAACATGTTCAGCTCAGACTGTGAGATAACAAAATGATTTGTTATTTGTTTCAACCACAGAAATCTCTGAAATGTTGGCCACAAATCTACACCATATTTATGCATCTTCTGTGCTGTCCTGTTCAACTGGGTTAAACTGTGAACAGCAATGTAGAGCAGCGGTTCCTAACCAGGGGGTCCGGACCCTTCAAAGGGTCTAACTAAGTTCAACTGCACAAATTTAGATATATATTTCATACTTTTCTCTCATTTCTGGTTCTTTCTTGTGAAATACACAATGACTGATAGCTAATGACCAACAAAACCAAAGGTCATTTCAGTTCAATTAAACTAGGCTGAAAGTATTTTCAGCCATGCTAGCGGCTCTAGGGATGCCAATGCCTGTCTGTCATTAGGTTGGTCAACCTCTGTGGTCCAGACTGAAATATAACAACCACAGTATTAGATGAATGGCCAACATTCATGGTACACAGAGTATGAATCCTAAAGACTTTGGTGATCCTCTGAATTTTCATCTACCGCCACATCAGGCAAACATTTTAATTTGTGAATTGGCACAAGACTTATTACAGACATTCATGGTGCCCAGAGGATGAAGCCTACTTTCGTGATCCCCGGGCGCCACCATGAGGTTAGCGCTATCATCAGTTCAAAATTTGAATTTGTCCAATACTTTAGTTTATGACCAAATACCTGCAAAACTAATGACATTCCCATCAGCCTCAGCTGTCCTAATTGGCATAGGTTAGCATGCTAACATGCTAAACTGAGAGGGAGGACATAGTAAGCATTAGACCCTGTACGCAGGATGGATGGATAGTCTGCTCTATGGTTAGGGGTCCTTACTTATATCACTGAACATTGCAGAAGACACCTTTAGAACAGCAGGGGTGTCACAAACTTTAAAATGCAGCATGAGATTGTGTCAGAGGTAGAAAAAGTAAGTCAAAAGAGGACGTTTGGGTAATTTGGTTTCAATTTGGCTCGAAGCTACCGACACAGACGGACGTTTTTCAGACCTTAACGACACTGGAAGCTGAAAGTATAAAAACCAAACAAACCTGTGATGGCTATATTAGCGATGCCCCCTGCTTTGTATCCCCAGCTTGTTCTCTCTTAGTGTAAATCCATCAGACCCACATCCATGTTTGTTAAGGCCCGGGCCACTGACCTCTTAGCAGGGCCATGATAGTGGAGCAGCGGGGCGGCTTATTGAAACCAGCTGACAGAGGGGAGACGCTGCAACCACAGAGTGGCTGTTTGCCCCTTTATTTAATCTGCATAGATTTAGGGAGCTGCTGACCCCGGAGGTCAGAATCTATGTGCGGGAACATAAGTCTTTTTCATGGGCCTGCTCTTCTGCCGTACGCAATTGTCCTGTAAAAGCCTTTGAAGTCGAGACGCGAGGAGCCCCTTTTCGGTTTAATGGGAAATCTAATGCAAGGTTGTGCAGAGCTGTCTTTGTAACATGTGTTCACTTTATGGTTTTATTTATTTGGGGGCAATGTGCTGTCTACCCACTATCTCTCTCTCACACACACTCCCTCTCTTTGGTAATCTAAATAGATTCTCCTTATGAGGAGTGAGGAGGAGAAGACAGAGATATGATGTTTATTCAAAGCACTCAGTAATACTAAAGATATTTGTTAGGCCTACAACTCGTCTTTATCTAAGACTTGGGAGGCCTATTGCTCACTCTTCATTTCCCCTAAGAAGCAGAAATTGGATTTCTTGAACTGATGTCACGGTCCCGTGTGGTCCTGAGGTGAACGTGAACAAACGTTAGTCATGGTGTTGATCCAGCTGACTCTTCATTTCTCATAAGAGAACATTAAGAGCACCCGGTGACCCTTGGCGTATTGCTCAAGATGCACAATGATCCAAAGCATATGGGCTCTTGAAGTTAGATGCCTCTCAGCAGTCCTTATGTGGTCTCATCAACTCCTCTCATCCACTGATTTGATCTGGAAACGTGTAGATTTATAGATGAATTTCCATGCTGTTTGTGTTCATTTTTCTCTCACAGACTGGAGAAGACAAACTCTGAAGAGCAAAACCACCAAAGGCTACTGATAAATCATTCTCACTCTTAATCAGCAATCCACCCCACTGTCTGCTGAACTGATTTATTCTGACCAACTTGCTTTTGCCTTCTTTCCTAGGAAGTGTGTAGAGAGCTCTGGTGCCTTAGCAAAAGCAACCGCTGTGTAACTAACAGTATCCCTGCTGCAGAGGGGACTCTGTGCCAGACTGGCAGCATTGAGAAAGGGGTAAGTCATCAAATGTTTCTTATACATACAAAAAAAAACATCCAAACACAGACCTCAGACCCATGATATCTCCGCTAGCTACAACAAGCAGTCAAGTTTGCTTTAAATGATGGGCGGGGTTAGTTAGTTGCCCTATTGTCACATTTAATTGAATGCAATTATGTACACCCCCATAAATTCAAGAGGTCTCGTCAAAAATATGGTGATGTCCACAGAAAAGTGAAACATTTTTGGACATATATTTGGCATGTAACAAGAGATAACAAGTAACACAGGCGCACCTGAGTGGAACTTGTAAAATATGTTTTTTATTTACATTTACATTTATTTGACTCATTTGGCAGATGCTTTTATCCAAAGCGACTTACATTTGAGGAACAACATACAAGCATCAACAGAGCATCTAAATAGCACGAGAACTGACAATACATACTAGTAAGAGCTCATAGTTCATATCACATCAATGGGGTAAATACCTAGGGAAGGAAGTGAGAGTTAACAAAAAAGTGCAATCAATACAAGATAATTGTAAGGGATAGAAGAAGAAGAGCACAGGAAGTTCATGTTGGAGGTTAGGAGTAAGGGGTGTTATAAGAGGAAGTGTTTCTAGAGCTTCTTGAAGTTAGAGAGGGACGCCCCTGCTCTGATGGCGTTTGGTAGCTCGTTCCACCATCGTGGTGTCACAGATGAGAACAGAGACTGGGATTGCTTTGTGTGAAGGGATGGCAGAGCCTGGCGGCATTCGTTGGAGGATCGTAGCGGCCGAGAGGGAACGTAAGTTTGTATTATGGAGTTTAGGAAGATGGGTGCAGACCCAGCAGTCACTCTGTATGCAAGCAGTAGTGACTTGAATCTGATTTTGGAGGCCACGGGGAGCCAGTGGAGGTCATACAGTAAAGGAGTGACACGAGTCCTTTTGGGTTGATCAAGAACGCGCTGCTGTGTTCTGAGCCATTTGTAGGGGTTTAACCGCACAAGCTGGAAGACCTGCTAGGAGGGCATTGCAATAGTCGAGGCGAGTGGTAACCATGGCCTGTACCAGAAGCTGGGTGGCGTACTGCGTGAGGTAGGGCCTGATTTTTCTGATGCTGACCAAGAGACAGCAGCAACATGGTCTGAAAAGGACAGCTGGTTTCTCACCACCCTGGTTGGAGTGATGGTTGAGGAGTCAGTTTGTAGATATTTCACTCACTTGCGATGTCTTTAAAAATATGTAACTGCAGTGTGTCTTTTAAGAAACAAAATCCATTAGTGCTCAGTCAGCCATAATAGCTCGCCAAGCTAGCTGCCACTAAGGTGTGATATGGCTAACGTCGTAGTTTTCTCCATTTTGGATTCTCCGTTCCTTCAAATGTGAGCCCTGTCAAGATGGATGCAATCGTCTACGGTGTGAATGTATGAGTCAAAGTCAGTCAAAGTTAAACTCTACACAAAAGCTTGCGGATTTACTCGGTTTCTGTGAGCGAATCCACCGATAGAGTGCCCATTGAAATCAATTGATTTTGGAGAGCTTTGATTGGGCCTCACAAAACACTTTTCATTGGCACTACTTGCTACCGAAGAAATAACCCCTCTGTGCATTATCCAGAGTAAAGAGATGTTGCTGTTGACTGAGCAGCACAAACTCCATTCACCTTCATTATATTATAATTGAGGCAGAAATCTTAAAGACAGATTTCTCAATAAAAATGTACTGCAACTATCTTCATGACTGTTGTAGAGGTTAATGAGAAAATCAGTTTTTTGTAATGCGGGAGAACCGGCCCTTTAACCATTGAACATTACAGTTAGTGCAGTGCCTGGTCTTCTGTGCGCAGATATTAGCCTCAGCTAGTGGTACCTCACTGCTTCGACTTGCATCTATTCCACTCTGGGAAGTCGTACGATTCCCTGAGTGTGCACTCATGCAGGGGGTACTACCACACACTCACACACACTCACACACACACACACACACACACACATGCAAGCAGGCCAGGCTTTAGGTCATCGGCCCGCTGTTGATGCCAGCCAGGTTAGGGGAGACAGTTTTAACACGGATTACGGCAGCCATTGTCACCGGATGGTCCGAGGTCTAAAAGGGAAGAATAGGAGAGTGTCACGAGCTGTCACCCGTGATTACCATTAGCTCAGTGGAGCCTTTGAGGACCGGGGCCCACGGACAGGGTCCTGGACAACACAGGGGGCCCCAGGTTGAGCCTGGGGGGCTTTGGAACAGCTTTTGGAGCAGCTTTAGGAGAGCCAGTGGCACACCCTGTCTGCCCCTGCCGGGGACAGCTTCAAAGGAATATGAAGGTCAGCCATTTCTCACCCAGCATGTAATGGAGAGAGGCCCTTCCAACAGGAGCAGGGATAGGGGGAGCGAGAGACTGGGGGAGAGGGGCAGCGGGAGGTGGGAGAGAGACAGAAACAGACCAACAGAGAGTAGTTTTTTGTGTATTTACTGTGTGGACTCACAGATAAACTCCAAGGTGAAAAGCTGATTTCATCACCCTCCCCTCTGCGTCTCTACCAGTCAGTTTACCTTCTGTGCCAAGATCCCTCCGTCCTTCTCCCCAGTCACTCCATTCCCTCTCTCCTCTCTCCCGCTGCTAATCTTGTTTAGACAACGTCTCAGGACGTGAATGAGTAAGTCAGTGAAAGAGGACAGTGGCCGAACGTAGCCCTCACCTTGACTGTACCAGTCTCTCTGGGCTCTTAACCTACTGACACAGTTGGAGAGACAAAGGGCCGTCCCTGATCCCCTCTTTCCTCTGGAACTCTGAACAGCTTAGCGCAAGGCTTAAAACACTCCTACAACACTGCACACTGCTTTCCATCCCTCACCTGCCTCAGAGAAAACCTCGCAGTACACTGGAAACAAAAAAAAAATAGAATAAAAAAATACAAAAACATTCAAGAAAATGCACAAATTAAGGTCCATGGTCCTTTTTCATTTTAGATGTTAATTATGTTAACACAATAATTTACATTATTATGATTATATTCTTTCTCTACACTGTGACTTTTGTATTTTAAACATTAAGCGTCAAGCTAATCAACATAAACATGTAAAACTGTAATGATAACAAGTCCTTTTAAACTATTAACTCAAAATATAAACACTACCGAAATAAGGACATGGTTAGCCTAGCTTAGCATAAAGACTGGAAGCGGGGGGAAACAGCTAGCCTGGCTCTGTCCAAAGTTCAAAAACATGCCTGCCAAAAACTGAAGTTATCTTCTTACTTGATGTATCTTATCTGTTTAGCCAGTTCACGAACAGAAATGTGAAAAGGACAAGTAACAACTAAAAACGAGTTACTTCTTGAAACTATTTCTTGACCAACAACAATTTATCCGTCTGCAACAATAAGTCAGCTTTAGAGTTTTGACTCTGACTCAGTAATGTCTGTAATATAATTGACATTAATATTTACCTGAAGTTTGCTAACATCGCAACAGACTAAGTAAGGCTGTAACAGGAAAACCCCAGAGTGTAGTGAATTAACCAAACAAATAACCACATATCCGCAAATGTTTCCTTTAATGATGAAAATCACTCTGAAATGAGTCACATGGACTATCCTACAATAAACCTCAATGCGGAGGAAACCAGGACAGTAATAACAAAAATGGTAAATGGCAGGTAAGGGAGGAGAAATAACAGGACTAATGCAGAAATGAAATTATAGGGTAGTATTAGCATAATCACAAGTTAGTCTGTGTATGTTTTTTTTAAGCGAGACAGAGGGAGAGACAATGTGTTACTGAAGGAAAACTTCATCAGTCAGGTTCTGTATAGTCTACATTTCACTATACACAGACACATAAATTTATAGTCAGCTAATAACCGTTTGAAAACTGTAAAACTGACACTTAAGCATTCTGTGTTGTAATAAGTTGCATGTTATTGTGATTCTCGCCTTAACTGAAGACACTAAGACAATCGTTAATGTGTGTCATTGTTTTTGTTGTAAAGAAATTATTCAACTCTACTGCACAATAACCAAAGTTTCCTCCCCTCTCTCTGTGTTTCTGCTCTTCCCCAACCAGTGGTGCTTCCAGGGGGAGTGTGTGGGGTTCGGTACCTGGCCTCAGAGTGTGGACGGAGGCTGGGGGCCCTGGTCGACGTGGGGGGAGTGCAGCAGGACCTGTGGGGGCGGTGTATCCTCCTCCATGAGGCACTGTGACAGCCCAGCGTAAGTAGGCAAAGTAAGCCACAGCAAGCTGAACACACACATCCAGGTCCTGGCTATAGGTGTGTGTTTGTGTGTATGTGCACATGTGTATGCTGTGTGTATGTACGTTATATCCGAGGGGAATCAGAGCTAATTAAACTGTGTCTGAAGGAAGTTAGTAGTGAAATATTTCCAGTGGTACAAACCTTCTGTCTTGGGAAAAACCCGTCATAGTAGCGCTTCCTTTAAAGCTCTGGGTGATGACTTTTAATTTTTGCTATGGTTTTGCTGCAGAATCCTACAGGATGTAACGGAGCATTTAACTTAACTTAACACCCGTCAAAATTATTATCCTATTCCGATAAAAAAAAAGACAATATTGTAACCATCCCACCATGTGTTTCTTGATCTACCATGATTTGCAAGCGCATCGGGCTTTAAAGGTCCCATCAAATGGAATCACTGCGTCTTAAATATGATGTGTTTCCTGTTGAAATCAGTCAGTAAGTGATTAATTGAAGATGTAAACCGATGGGCTGAACAAAAAGAAAGGAATGATAATGTTTACAAACTTCAGATAGGTACTGCGATGTAAGGCTGCTGAATTTATGACCTCTCTATTTGGGTCACAGATACTCGTTTAAATAGTTTTATCACAATAGTAAAAATGCAAATGAACACACCATACTTCAGATGTGTTTGTTGTTTCCTGCTTTTGCACTCACTCTCGTCTTCAAAGTGTCTATAATCAGTGTTTTTTAATTGGCAACATGAAAACAGTCTGACATGTGAAAAGGGGGTTGCTCGCATTGATGAACCTACAGCCGAATCTGCAGCTTACGTTAGCTAGCATTAGCTAAGATGTCTGTGAAGGTTTTCATTCATCCAGGTCATAGTTATTCAAGAAAGGTTAAAATAAAGGGACTAGGTTGAAGATCCTAAAAGACATTTAAGTCTTCGAGTATCTTCAACCTGGTTCACTTGCCCTTGATTTTAACATTCCTTGGATAACATTAGCTAACATTAACCACCATAAGCAAGTGGTCATGCCAGAATACGCAAGGCTGCAGCAGAAAGAGTATTTAATTAGGCAAGGGTTCATTTAATCGTTAATGAATTAAACATTTAATTCTTTAAGAGGAAACTTGTGTTATTTCTTCTTTCAAAAGCTACACAATCTTGCTGTAATAAGACAGGCATATAATCAGCAGAAGATGGTTCTTTAAAGTTGTCCTGGACAGCACTATCCTCTAATTAAACTAAACACAGAAGTATGTCCTCATGCTGTTTGAGATGGACTGATGTAGCCTGTTTAATAAGTTAAGACACAGCTCACTCTCAACTGTAGATTATAGTGCTGCATAGTTTTGTTTTACGGCCTCTGGTGTATCCTCTCTAGACAAATTATTGTCCAGTGCATCTTCGTCTGGCAAGTAGACGTTTGGGATCCTTATCCTTCTTCCAGCGTTGCATTCCTTTGTTTTTGGAAGCTAGATATTACGTCAAACATGTCATGGGAAGACACGACAAAGAGCCAGGGTGAACCAGAGGGAAGGGGAAAAAAAGGGGGAAGAGGGGAAGGCATAATGTGGAACACCTGTGTAAGGTGATCGCTGGCGCTCAGGCATCAATGCAAAGAGGAGGGAGGCAGAGAAAACACAGCCAGACCAGCCTCTAACACATTCGTTACCGAGCCTGTCTCATAGTTTTTTGTGATAAAGTAGAAATACACTGCAAAAACTAAAATCTTAGTAAGATTAATTATCTTAATTGAAGGCAAAATATACTTGTTTTTTGTCTGACAAGATATTTCTTCTTACCAGGCGGCTTTTATGTTAGAGAATTTCACTTGTTTCAAGTTTTTTTTGACCTTAAGTAGCAAGTGAAATATTCTTGTTCTGTTGGCAGATAATTATGCTTATTTTAAGTAATATTTCCCCCATTTTAATGCTTTTTTCCCTTGTGTTTGAGAGCTCAGTTTTTGCAGTATAGTCATGGAGGAAAGGGAGGCTAATGACTGAGGGAAGAAGGTAAGAGATGATAAGAGAAGAAAAACAAACCCTTTCACAGATGCAAGAGATTTGTAGTGAACAGTAGACAAAAAACAGGAGTGAGTAGAGAATCGTTCTGAGGTTACAGGACTTTAGTCTCTCTCCCAAATCTAAATGGCATGTCACACTTAAGAGCTCTTAGAGCAGCTTGGATTTCATGAATGAATCATTGGCACACATACTCAGCAAAGCAGCAAATGCAGACGCACAAATGCACTTTGTCTTCTGGCAGAGGCTTTTTTTTGGCCTGTTTCATGACCTGCATTGACCAAACCCTTCCTAATGTTCTCACTACATGTGCTTGATGTGATGTGTTGAAGATGTCCTCTTATTTCTCAATTCCCCACTCATTCAATTCTCCTGTGTCTCTCAGCCCATCTGGAGGAGGCAAGTACTGTCTCGGAGAGAGGAAGCGTTACAGATCTTGTAACACCGACGTGAGTTTCATCATTTCTTTGCATCCCTGTTTTACTCTTGTCTGCTTGGAACAAAGTGACTTGGAAACTAAACTGTCCTCTTAATGGATGCTCTGGTTTGTAAAGAGACTGAGATAGTTGGACTGTTGAAGCATTCAGACCGGGGAAGGATTTGGTCTGTCAGAGCATGACTGCTGAACCTCTTCTTTGCTGCTCCACGTTTCTGCAGAACATGGTATTTTAGGAAAGGCTTTATAAGGAGCAGAACATGTTAGCTAGCGAGCATCACACCACCTTTAAGCTTTCTGACATGTTTTCGTCCTGGAACGCAGGACAGACAATGATAAAAATGCACAGGCGGTGATTCAGTATTCCCCCGGTAACTCTGGGTTTATTCATCACTTATTACTTCATATATTGTTTGTGACATTTCACTTGAGTCAATGATGATGACAGTTTCAGACTGTAGCAATTCACAGGCCTTTTTTTTTTTTGAGGTCTGGAGCAAAGCTTTAAACAAATATTTAACATGGCTGCAAGTTGACATCTCTGTTCAACTATTTCTAGGTGGGCTTTTTTTTCACAAGGTGAAAATTGAAATAGTTAGGGCCCTGGTGGACATTTAACCGCAAGTCTTAAAAATAACAGCTGAGAGCAAGCACTGAGTGTTTTCTTTGGACAACAAACAACATCCCTTAATGCTATTTCATCACACTGACCACACCTTGTCCAGGGAAATGTGTGTGTGTGTGTGTGTGTGTGAGAGCACCAGATGTAGATACAATGACAAATACTGACACACTTAAATGCATGAATTGATATTTATATCTCAGCTATTTTTACATTGATCAGCGATCAGATTTATTTGTTGAAGCTGCCCCCCTCCTTTTCTGCTGCTGTTACTGCGTCTTTCCTGTAGGAGGTTATTTTGTATTAAAAGGCTGATTTCATCTGCAGAATTCGTGCAAAAGCTACTGAAAAAGGAAGTACCTTCTGCAAGCCCCTTAAGCTTAGACATAGTCAAAAAGGCAGGTTATAGTTGACTTTAAAGGGGCACTGCAGCAATTTATTATAACACTTCCATAAGGTTGAGGGGAGACAGATTGACAAATCTATAACCACACTACTGGCTGTGTGAGCCTCTACTTGTACTTACTGAGTTAAATGCTAACATAAGCAAAGTAACACGCTCATAAGGACAATGTTAATATGTCGACGTTTATCTTTAAGTTTACCATGTTAACCATCTTAATTTAGCTTGTTAGTGTGCTAATATTTGCTAAATACCACTGAACACACCTCATACATCTGCGTTATTAGTTTTGCAGGAATTTAGTTATAAACCAAAATACTGGACAAAGAAAAATGTTTTCCTGTTGATGGTGCTAAGTGGAAAATTAAGGGATCACCAAGGTTTTTGGAAATAATCCAGAAGGGGACAGGAATGTTTGTCCTCTAATCAACATTTTACTCAAAACAGCAAATCTTCTGTCAAAGGATCACCAAAGTCATTGGGATTCACTGTCTGGGCATCTGAACCACATTTCATGTCAATGCACCCTCTAGTTGATGAGATGTTTCAGTCTGGACCAAAGTGGTGGACCGACTGACATCCCTAGATCCATGCGGCTAGAACGCAGGAAAATTAGTTGTCTCTAAGGCCAAACCAAGATTACTGACGTGACGTCATAAGAGTTTTCTCCGACTTAACGAAGCACCTCAAGAGCCACAGAAGACGTTATACAACTGTTTACATGAGTTGTGTAGTGCTCTTCATCACTAGTAAATTGACTTTGACATGTAAAATCAGTGGAGATCCCCTTCACTCTTGAGTCTGCAGTCTGAGGTTGTACCATGGCCAGGCCAAAGTTGTCACACGAATATACAGTAATGTGTAATGCTGGTAAGTTAAGTAATTATTTAGTCAATAAACAGATACTTAATTGACAGCAATTTTGATGATCTGTTATCCATTTAAGCCATTTAGAAACAACATTCTCTAGTTCCAGTTGGTGAAATGTGAAGACTTGCCGCTTTTGTCTTTGGGGTTTAGACAGGTGTTGTAAGACGTCGTTGTTTTTTGTGATTATTAACTCGTTTCTGACATTTTATAGACAAAATAATCAATCGACTCCTCAAAACATAATCAACAGGTTAATGAAAATGAAAATAATCTTTACTTGCAGGCCCACTAATGTGACCTAAAGTTTTTTCTTCCTTCAAACACGTGTTGGCGCATGTAAATCTCATTTGGCCTCATGTTGTCATTTCAGCACACACTTGTAATAATATTATTCTGTCTCTTCTGACTTAATCTGCGTGTTTGATGTGCAAGTTTAAAGCTGCCATATTGGCAAAACACTTGAGTGGTAATGAAAGTGGCTCAGTCTTCTCTATGACCCGCTCCGACGTGGAACTCTTTCAGCATGTGAAATATAGCTTTGACCCAAGAGCTTTTATTTGTCCCGGGGGAGAGTGTTTTGGGGTTTTTAAGGACCTTTTCACACCAATAAAGTGTTACTTTCCACTTTTTTTTACCTCCTCTTACTGGAGCGCACACACACATGAAAACAAAGCAATTCCTCCAAATGCAAAACACACAGTTCTGAATGAGGAATTCCAAGAAGCAAGTCTGTTTTAGTGTCTGAAAATGAAATGTGACATCTTCTGCAGACTTTGTCCAGTTTTTAATAATGATGTTGTCTATGCAAATAAAAACTTTCCAGAATAAAGAAATAGTCGTTGCAGATAATCAACTTACTCAAATTGTAACAACATGCTAGCCTGCATCTTTAAGGATCTTAAAGGACCCATACCAGTGTGCTTCCAAGTTTTCTCCTTTACTGCAAATCTTGTACATTTTTTCGGACCGTTTTTGGAATGCATGCCACAGATTTTTAGATTTATGGATGATTTTTTCCCCTATCGTTCCAGTTATCCATCAGTTTCCATTCATTTCCGTTTGACATGAAAACCAATTGACAGACTCTTAAAACTTGTTTAAGATGTGCAATCCATCACGTTGAACATCAAGTCTGCTTTGTGTTTTTTGTCAAAGTTACATAATCATTGCTTGGTGATGCAGTTTAATAGCTTTGATCTAAAAAGTCAGCATTTCTTACTCAGTCCAGGCTTGACTTACACAAGTCAAAGGTTTTTTTTTTGTAATACTTATATTTTATTAGAAAACAACTTTTGTGTCAATACCACAAAAAAAACAACAACTACAGTTTCCATGCGCCATGGCACCTAGATCACAAACGTTAAGGACAGCATGTCTTTGTGCAATGCCGGAGAGGCAAACCAACAGCTATATTCATCTTTCCAACAGATATATTATCCATGCCTACCCATCATCTAAGCCAGTCTTTCCATCTCATGTATCACTTTGATGATTATTTCATGACAGATATCTGCTGTAGTTGGATAACTCAAACAATTTCCAAGAGCCTTTTAATAGACTTTAATATTGTGTGGAAATTAATGAAATGGTTAGCAGTCATGTATACTTTGTAATAAATGGGTAAAGACACCTGATCTTCTTTTATTTTATTTTTTTGCAGGCCTGCCCTGTAGGAGCGCGTGATTTCCGAGAGAAGCAGTGTGCTGATTTTGACATGATGCCTTTCCGTGGGAAGTACTACAACTGGAAGCCTTACACTGGCGGTGAGTATTTCACCAGTAACATTAAATATTCCCTACTAAATAAGCAACAACCAAAGTTTGGAAAAAAAGTTATTAAGAGTTAAATACTCCAAAACTCTTCATCGGGACTGTGTGGGTGTGGTTTGATCGCATCTGATTGACACTGATTTGGCAACACAAGCAGATACAACAGTCATCTCATTTTGATGCTCGGAAACACATGACATCACCCTTTCCCAACCGAGTCCTGCCCACAGCAGTGATCATAACACAAATGCAGAAATCTTCCATGACATATTTTCTCAATCAACGGGCCTTTAATTGATTTTTGTGTAAAGTCCTGATTAAGTTTTTAGTAAATGTGTGCAAGTTTAAAACTAATGTTTTACTAAATCAGGTTGTACCATAAAAAGTATTATCATAGCTAGTAATGTGTGAAATGTAAATATTGGTAGCAAGGAAACATATACAGGGAATCATTGTAGCTGTAGTATAACTGCATAAAGGGGTTTTAAGGGCAAATATATATTAAATGTAACTGCTAAGTCTTTGTAAACGTAGGTATTACTTTGTTTTATTTGTACATGGTACAAAGTATAAACATTTGCATAAAAGAGTAAGAGAGTATTCACGCACTTTAGAATGAGCGGGAAACATCCAGGTATGCTAATCTAACCGACGCTATTTGGCTAGTCAATTAGTCTGACATTATTAGCATAACATTTTCTAATTTAAGGTATATTGTGTTATTTTTTGTGAATTGTTATGACTCAAAAAACTTCCCAAATCATTTTCAGTTAAATCAGTGTCGGATCAGATATGTCTTAATCTTCTACTCATCAATTTAAAGTGGTCAAAAAGGAAGCCAAGCGAAGTTATTTCAGTCATCTACGCAACAGTTACACCTGGGAGTTCGTGGTGTAAATATTTTGTAAGAACTTGCTTGTGTGCAACCAGCTTTAATTAAGTGATTATAATTAAGCCTTTCTGTGCTGAAACAAAAACTAACATTGACACACATTCATACACTGGCAGAACACCCACAAGAGGCAATTCAGGGTTCAGTATTTTGCCCAAGGATACTTCAACATGCAGCCTGGAGGAGCCGGGGATTGAACCGCCGACCTTCCGATCAAGAGGCAACCTGTTCTATCTCCTATATGGAATATTTCAAACATTCAATCTCTACGTTTTTCAAGCTGTATAATCTTCCTGTCATCTTATTTGCTTCACAAATGACTGTCTTAATGTACCTAGTTAACAACAATAGATAATTCCTCAGATTACTGTGTTTGAAAACCCTCGCTGATCTTCTGGATCTGCTGCTTGTCCAACATGGTAGAATTTACTTTTCTTTCTTTCTTGAAGAACTGGGGCTCATACTTTGGTCTCTTCTGGATCAACATGTATGTCTGACTGAGCCAGAATGGTTGGAAGTGCTATTGTACAATCAAAGTTATTGGCAGGAGTAGGAGTACAGGCTTTGTGCCGTTCTCCCCCTAAAGTTCTCTCCTTGATGTTTGCAGATTGTGGAAAATATCCACTTGACTAAAAAGAACACTTGAAGAAGTGATAAAAGTTTGAAGCATGTAAACATAGTTTTTATTTTCTTTTAGAGATGGAGGAGCTTACGTTAGATCTCTTTTATCACAGAGGTCTGTTTTGTCAAATCTATCACCTCCTGACTTGCAGCGTTCCTCGTACTGTGAGCCGTCATGTAAAAACAGCAGATAACCTGCGTCAGTCTAATTGTTGTTGGCAGCCAGCGCTGTCTCTGTTGGTGTCAGTGTTACAGTGACGTCAGGCTCGGGGCTTTAGATCTGAGCACCTCTGACTTTCCTCCACATGATTACTATTGTCAAAAAGTCAAAAGTTGTTCTATGAGCGTTCAGGTCACGTTGTTTGTTTGTTTCTGTGTGCGGGCTGATGTACAGATAACGATGTGCTCTGTCTGTGTGTACTCTCTGTAACCCAGGTGGTGTTAAGCCCTGCGCGCTGAACTGCTTGGCAGAGGGCTATAACTTCTACACAGAGCGCTCTCCTGCAGTCATAGATGGCACCCGGTGTCAGGCTGACTCTCTGGACATTTGCATCAATGGAGAGTGTAAGGTAAGGGAGCATTGTATATTGTACTTATAGTCATTTAAACACCTAAATACACATGACTTAACATTCGGTATGCAGATTTATTATAAAAGTAAAACTACAGTTCATTACAACATGGGTTTTATTTGTCTAACGCAATTTCCACCGGTTTTATATCATATGATAACAGTATGCTTTGACATTGTACGAGCAGTCAGAAGCTCAGGCCCTCGCCTTAGTTTAATTAAAGTGATTTGGAGGAGAAAACAAGGGTGATTAGCCAACCCCTTCCGATCACAGTTTATAAAGTCTTTAACACAGAATCTTCAAACTGAGTTGACCATACCGAATTTGACCAAGTCAGTAGCTTTTAGCACTGATTCACTTGTGACTGAGGGCGTTTTGGCAAACTAAGTCGTGATTCACAGTATTTATATTTCTTGTTAAAAGCTGCTTAAAAGACTGCAAAAGACACAAATACAATCAGGATGTGGTAACTGTGTTTTAAATAGTCGACTGCTCATAAACAGTGTCTGTATAAGCCTAAATATGAACATAACAGCTTGAACCGGTGAGGCAGCTGTCAGGTGATACATGGTCAGCGACTAGGAATCTTTAACTGAGCTGGATGAAACGATTTGAATCAGCAAAGTGATTCTTAAAATGTCCACCTTTGACTAGTTTCCTGTTTCAACTTTGACCTGCCATACTCACCATGGTTCTGCACACTTACAGTGCACACATTTACTGTTTAGATAATCTGTCGGCTTGTTTCCAGCCTGTCTGATCGTCTCACTGCTTGTGTGTTTTTTGCCCCATTAAATCTAAGTTGTACTGTAATAAGTTGTAGTTTTCCTTATACCACCAAACTATCAATATTAGTAACCGCGAAAACACTAGAAACTCACTGATGATGTTTTGGTTTATAAAGTATGAATTGAAATCAGTGATTTTAAACTTAAAATTCTATTTGACTTAAGGTCCACTTGGTGCAGTGGCTTTTTGTGGGGCTTTCAACTGCACGTATTCCTCAGCTGATGGAGTTTTGACGAAGTTTCGCACCAGCATCAAAATTCGATGTCCTGGTTACATGATGAGCAAACTCCATCCTCTGTGGAAGACTTGTAATATGTGGTTGAAAGCTCTGAAATAATCAAAAATCCAGACCTTGAGTTGAGATGTGTCGATGTTCAGTTTTTCATACAAGGACGGATCTGTTTAGTTATTTACTTTTTATTTTTAATTAGCTTCTTTGGAGCAGCAATGCTCATCGATAAAATATTCATCTGTTGCTCTTGCCAGATGATAAAAAAAGCTCCCTAAAAAAGGAATACAATCACATTATAAAATTAATATGCTCAACATAATGAATTGATGCATTAACTGGCCTTGTGCCAAATTGAATCCAGTATTGCGGTTGATTTGCATATGAAATGCATGTCAGATGCAATAAAAAAATCTTGAAGTAATATAATGACACATCATCCTTAGTGGGCTCTTGTGATTGTTTGTGACTGTTAACCCTTGAAATGTTGTAAAATTACAGCAAGAGTGGCATGCTAGTTCTACATTAACAGACCTAGCAAGAGTTTCCTCAGCCTCTGTGCTAGTTTTTATCTTTGACAGCACAGTTTGCAAGATACTGATAAACACGACCAAGCCGAAGCACAAAACCGCACCATTCTCCAATGAAGAACAATTACGCCTTTGAGTTGCTGATTGTGGCAGATTGTAAGCGAATGACTGGCATTGCTTATTTGACTCTTATCTTGGCTCTGCAGCCTCGACCGGGATTGTTTTGTGATAAATAAAACACAAAAATCATTGTTTTGATTGAATAATCATTTGATATATATTTGAAAAGGCTGATTTAATAACAACGCAAAATAACATTTTATTGAAAGGAGTTGGCAGTTGGGGCTGTCTTTGTTTTTATGAGCATAAATCATTCTGTACAGTTTGTGTATGTGTGTGTGGAGATGAGGGTTTTTGTGTATTTTCTGAGATGCAGCTGAAATAACTTTTTGGTTGCTCGCTTTAAGTATTTGCTTTGACTTCCACCTGACCGTACAATTCGATTCCTGTTTGGCATGACCGTGCAGCGTCTATGCCAACAACATTACTCTGATTCTAATATAAAAACACAACATGGTGTGTGTTTTAATGGGAAGAAAATTCTAAGAGGTGGAATATTCCCTACCAAAGGAGCATTGCAGGTTTATTTCCAGTCTGAATCCAGCATGTCATTGTATTTCAGAGGCTGGCTCTCTGGGTTCACTGCCACACTGTGATAAATCTCCAGAACACTGTCTGCTTGGAAAGCTTTCAGAAACAGTCAAAACTGCTATGCTGTTTCCAGGTGCTGCAGAGAGGAAGAGAGAAAGAAAGATTATGAAGTACAGAGAGACAGAGAGGGGAGAGATACTGATAGAGAGTATAAAGAACCGAAGGAGTAGTGTAAGCGTCGGTGATAACAGCAGTCCTCCCAGTTGTATTGTTACACAGCATTAACACACAGATACAGCTGTTATCACACAGTTTAGAGACTGGTATTCGAAAGCACTTCCTATTTACTATACAGTGCACGCCAATTTCTGTCTGCCATTTTACTGAAATGTATGCTCTGTATGATGTAGGAGTGATTCACAATTCTTTTCATTATTAGTTAACCTTTAGATATTTCCTTGATTAACTGATAAATTGTTTGGTCTATAAAATGTTAGAAAATAGAGAAAATGCCCGTCTGAGTCCTGTTTTGTTAGACCAGCATCCAAAACTAAAAGATATTGGTGAAAACCTGCAGATCCTCGCATTAGAGAAGCTGCAATCAGAGACTTTTAGGCATTTTTGCTTAATAGATTTATGGATTATCAGAAAATTGCCATTCAGTCCATTGTCTAATCAATTAATCAACTAATTCTTGCTGCTTTAAAATCGTAAAATTACAACAATCAAAGAGAAAAAGTAGTCTGTGGTATGTGCTTTCTGAAAACATCCCAAATTGCATTTTATAGATTCAAAAATTACTGTTTTGTGAGACGTTGTTTGACTTTTTTTTTTATCATGGACGTACATCAAAACGTAATTAATTCTTGTTAAAAAGCATAACTGTAAAAGTTATGTGCATAATAATTTTAAGAGGCTGGCCAGTTAAAGGGGCGGCACGGTAGTGCAGTGGTTAGCACTGTCCCCACACAGCAAAAAGGTTGTGGGTTCAAACCCCAGTTGCCCCGGCCTTTCTGTGTGGAGACATGGGGTTTGCAGGTTGGTGACCCTAAACTGTCCTGTGTGAGCATGAGCAGTTTGTCTATGTGTGGCCCTGTGATGGACTAGCAACCAGTCCAGGGTGTACACTGCCTTTCACCTGATGTCAGCTGGGATAGGCTCCCGCAACCCTGTACGCAGGATAAGCGGTTAACAATGGATAATTAAAGTGTACATTGTTGTTTACAGACAGACAACTCACAATCATTTAATTTAAGTTTTAACTATATACTGTAAAACATTCAATAAGACTGAAATTTTACTCTCAAAGTACAGGTACTTTAGCATAACAGCACCCCTCGTAACTCCCAGTAAAACCACAATGTGCCATTTTTACACTTAGAGTTTTGTACAGATTAAACAAACAAGATATGGTTGATTATTGAGCTTTAGAGGTGTGTATGCTATGCTAAGCTAACTGGCTGCTTTGTTTATACTTAACGGACAGACACGAGAGTGGAATCAATCTGCTCTAAAATCAATCTGCTGTAAAAAATATTACCTGAGGAGGTTTGTAATGAACTTTACAGTGAAATTGTGCTGAATCCATATTCCAGCAGTCAATTAAAACAACACTCACTCTCATTCTCTGACTTTGTTTGTTGGCTTCAAAGCATGTGGGCTGCGACAACATCTTGAGCTCTGATGCTAAAGAAGATCGATGTCGTGTGTGCGGAGGGGACGGCAGCACCTGCGAGGCATCAGAAGGACTCTTCAATGAGTCTCTACCCCGAGGAGGTAAAACTGACTCCAGGCATGCCCTTTTTAGGATGAGAGACTTATTCTGTCACCTCAGGTTTCTAATACATCTCTGTTGATATATTGTACAGCAGCTTTCAGGTTTCTTTGATTCACTCAGTGTGAAAAGGAGGAGCAGAGATAGTGTGTTTTGGTTTGATGACCACAAGTGAAAAACTTGTGTCACCGGAGATGACTGTGAAGAAAACAAAATAACTCATCGTCCTTTTGGCAAAGAAACTTTTGTCCAAAAGCCAAAACATCCCTGAAGCCAGGAAGATAAGCTTTCATGGAAATGTGCCTTTTTGCCGTTCGTCACCCATCAACAGCTTATGTTTTTGACTATTTCGAATGATGTTGTCAGAATATAGATCACAGCATAATATTTTTTTCCTATTAATTACATTGTGAAGTGAAGAAATCAGGAGTAGAGATAGTGACATGGTGTTGGCTTTAGCCTGAGGTCGTCTATAGAGAGCAGGAGAGTGAGAGAAAACATATTTCTCCTTCTATGGTATGGCTAGTAAAGCATCTAAAAATACTGTGTGTGCATGTGTGTGTGACGGTAAGGGGATTTTTTTTTTGTCCTCCTGCTTTGTCCTTTTTGGGTGATTTGGAATTTATTCTATATGTACTCCTACCTAACATGATATGTTACTTTCAGTCTTGCCTGTGTTGTAAAAAAATTAGATTTGTGGCGGTTGAGTGGGAGGAATACCATCTTAACGATACCTGTCTTCCAGGCTACATGGAGGTGGTTCAGATCCCAAAAGGGTCGGTTCACATCGAGATCAAAGAGATTGCCATGTCGAAGAATTATATTGGTGAGTGACGGCCTAGAAATGACACAATTACATTAAAAAAATATGCTTTTGTGAGCTTTATTTTTATTTATCATGCAACTGACATGGCTCTAGGGATGACAGTGTGGGTCTGCCCACCACTTTATGTGATCTCTTACAACAATAATATGGATTGACATGAAATTTTGTACAGATACTTATGGTGCCCAGAGGATGAATCCTAATGACTTGTGAATTCCTGATATTTTCAGCAGGACAAAGATAATAGTTACCCAGTGAAATATCTCATCTACTAGACGGATTGGCACACAATTTGGTTCATACATTCATGTTTCCAGGATGATGAACCTTTTTGACTTTAATAACGCCCTGCTTTCTCTCTCACTAGTGAAATTTCTATTGCATACCCCTACTATTATATAAATTGCCGTGACATTTGGTTCAGACATTCATGTTCCCCTTAGGATGATTCTCCACTTCAGTTTACCTGCAAATCTAATGACAGCTGTACTTTGTGTTAAGTGCCAGTTAGTAATTGTGAGCATGCTAACACTATAAACTAAGTTTGTGAACATGCTAAACACATGAATGGTGGCATTTTCATTTTGAGCATGTTAGCAGGATAGCTACAGCATTTAGCTTAAAGCACCACTGTGTCTAAGGACAGTCTCACAGAGAAACTACTGTGGCTTTTAAATGTTAGTCTTGTTTCTTTATCTACCCATGAATCTCAGTAGACCCTGTAGTTCACTACAGTGTGATGAATTGGCATTTTGCGACGTCAAGCTGTTTCATATTATCTGTTCAGTTCTGTGTCAACCACATTTCCAGGGATTTCCTTGTGTCTTTGTCAAGAAGCAAATTAGAAGATGCCGTAGTTTAATCTCCTGTTGCCTAATGTAAAGCCATAAAAGAGAGCCTGTAAAAATAAAATAAAAAAAAACTCCTTAAATCTCAACCCATGTGATGGCCATCTTGGCACCAGTCTCATCCGCTCTGTTCCAGACTAAACAAAATCTATTTGCTACACTGGCAGCGTCAGACCCAAAACAATCAAACAACCGGATTCAATTAAGCCAGTTCAGTGTCTTTTCATTAACAAGAGAAAGATATGTGACAGCGTGTTGAATTTATAGCGGATGGTGTTGATGGAGGGCTTAAGTTACACTTTGAACCAGAGAGCTGCATCAGATTTATAGGGCCGTGGTGACAGCTGCCTGGTCCACCAGGATTATAGGGGATATGATGTCTATATATCAAAGTTTAAAGAGTGCAATTTTGGCTATTGTGTTGGACTAGACTTTCCCTTCCAAGCAATTTGTAACTTTGTTATGAATTTCATCTGTGACCCCAGTGATAAGGATAATATTTTTCTTTTGCAGCGTTGTCTGAGTCCATGCTATTTTGGTCAGCAAAGTTTGCATTTTTTTCAAATGTCTTCAAATGTCAAAAACTGAGTGATACAATATAAAAATAAGAGACTGGGATCGTTGTAAAGACTTGTGTAAAATGCGCTGTTCTAAATAACATAATCACACTGCTCACAATCAGTGCCAGATGTGCTAAAAGTGAATTTTTCGAGGAGGCGATTGTGATACGTTAAAGAGGAGTAAACTATTGTTCATCTAATCTGCGTAAATGCTGCAAAAGGGAATCTTCAGAGCACGACCCAGAGAGACAGAATAGCGAGCGGTTGGATCGTTTCTTCTCAATTTGGCCACATTTCAACACAGAGAAAGTGGATATTTTCAGATCTGTTGTGCTTGGAGACCAACTTTTGTTTTGACAACGAGACAGAGTGGTATTCATAAGATTCGTCCAGGCTTTCACCTGAGGTGTGTTTTCTTTCTCTTCCTAAATTTAGTCGACATTCATGTCAGTGCACGTGAGTTTCTTCTTTTACAGGCACGTGTGTGTGTGTGTTTCTGCTCATCCTCGAGGGATAAAAAGCTGTCAGTGACTTCAGGGAGGCTGAAAATCATGAAGATAATGATGAAGATGAACAATCACATTGCACCAAATGATTGTCTCCACTTGTCCCAGCTACTGTTCCTGCCTGCTTTTCAGCTTCCTAAAACTATTTCTTGTTTTCTGTGATTACCTAGCTTTGAAATCTGAAGGGGATGATTATTACATCAACGGAGCGTGGACCATCGACTGGCCCAGGAAGTTTGATATCGCAGGGACGGCCTTCCACTACAAGAGACCCTCCGATGAGCCGGAGTCTTTAGAGGCGCTGGGAGCGACCACTGAAAACTTGATTGTCATGGTAGTAAATAATATATAACATTACCATATCATCACCTTTGAAGTTAATATAACAAAGTTGTTAGTGAACAGCTGCTTATTTACACATCCAGCAGTTACATTCATTTAGAGCCTTGTTTCTGGCCACCTGGTGAACGTTAAGTGTAATTTTTACTCTTTTAGCTCTGTTTTTGGTCTCTACCAATTCCTGAGGGAAATATTTGGCTCTTTACGCTAACTATGTTTGACTGCTGTAGTTTCATCTCCTCAAGAGACCCCTTTAATGGTAGTATATGTTGAATTATTTCAACTGGCTCAAAATACTACGATGCCCATGAGCCTCGGTCACTATTGCTATAAAGAAGAGGCTATTCACAGGTGTGAAAATGTTTTGTCAGGAACAAATCACCGTGCCATAGTTGCAAAATATACCCATAATCTCTTGTAGTCTCTGCTTTAAGGTACCCTGTGGGGTTTTCTTGTAAGTGAACAGTTAGGTTTATATTCAACAAACACACTGAATGTATCCGTGTGGCCTAACAAATGTGTCGTGAAACCCTAGGCAGGAATGTGCGTGAGATACAAACAAAGCTTAGCACTACCGGTGGCCAAAAACTTCACAGGGTGCCTTTAACATTTAAACAGGCTCAAACTTTTGCCTTTCTATCAAAGAGCCAGATATAGTCCCAGCCACGAAATGCTCACCTAACATTGTCTATGTAGCAAATGAATGGGACTTAAACTTGCAGAAACTTGAAAACCTGAAATAACTCATCTCACTTTACAGCTCTATAGTATGTATGCTGTTGGTCTATGAGTCCACTTTAACTCAACATCTGGGTGCTAACCTTAGGCGACCCTTCGCCAGCAGTTTGGGGTTAAAAGATATTTATATGTGTAAAAGAACTGTTTTGGCTGAGTGCAAACACAATGTCACTCAAGTTTCTCTGCATGTTTGTGTGCTGCTTTGTGTGTTGATGTGAGGCAACTGAGCATTTTCTTGTTGTAATACTCGGTGGTTTCTGCCTTGACATGAATGCTGAAAATACCAGACCACACAGCACCACTGGAATAGACAAGCAACTGGCCACTCGACCACTAGCCATTCCTTTGTGGCTTGCAAAGCCTGAGCCCTCAGTCTCCCTCTGCATCCAGCCGACTAATATAAACCCACCAGAGCCTCACTGATCCGGACTGTTCAAACAGTCCGGATCAGTGGTATTTAAAGCTGCTATCGTCAATATTTTTGTATTAACAATGGTTCAAATGAGTATGTGTAATGTGAAAGAGGTCTCTCATAATGACCCACTGAGAGTTATCTCCTGATTCTGAAGTTCCCCTCAGCTCTAAGGAGCTTTTTACCCTCATTGTTTTGCTTTTACGACCTTTAACCTTACTGTTTTTGTTCAGTGCTCTGCTGCTGTTTCAGCAATAAAGGTCTGAAGACCAACCATACGCAACCTGATCATAGTGGAGCATTTAGTGGACAAAGAGCCAGATACTTTTCTCAGGACCAAAAACAGAAACAAAAGGAGAGTGAATATAGGATTTAATATTATCAGGTGGCCAGAAACCCGATTCCAAGTATATGCTGATGTTGCTGAGTGTGTACATAAGCTGCATAACTGCTTGCTAACAGGTTCACCAAATGAACTTTGTAAGGTATGTTACAAATATTACTGGAATTAATATGTCTGCCTGCCCCCAAGTGGCCAAAAAAACCCTAATGTATGCAAAACAAGAACCATCTTTTTGTGAGTGGATAAATAATCAGAAAGAGAAACATAATTTCCCTAAATTTGATAACTCTACTTTACTAAATGTGCGTTATTCTCATTGCTATTGTTCTTTTTCTGTCCTCAACTTTTGTCTGCTGCTTCCTCTGCAGGTCCTCCTTCAGGAACAGAACCTGGGAATACGTTACAAATTCAACGTGCCCATCCAGCACACAGGAAGTGGTGACAACGAGGTGGGCTTCTCCTGGCACCACCTGCCCTGGTCTGAATGCTCATCTACCTGCGCTGGAGGTAAGTCAGTACCTTCTTGACTTTTAACATAGCTGTAGCCTTTCCAATGTGAAACGTGTAGAACTATAGTCAAGTTTCCATCCTAATTTAGTGTAATTTTACCAGAATTTTCAGAAAAAATGCAAATTAAAGTGCGTTTCTATCCACTACTGTTATGCAGATATTAGGAGTTGATGGCTAATTCTCCAGTCAAGTAAGTAAAAGAGCAGCAGTGAAAACCTCAAACTAACGAAACCAATGTGGAAAATGTGATGGAAATAAGGTTATTTCTGTTAAATCAAATTATTTTGAGGATAGTTTCTTCAGTGTAGCCGAAGTTTCAGTGGGCGTTTAAGTCACATGTTTATGTATGGCTTTAATTAATTGCAAAGCCTATTTGGCTTTTATCAATTCACCAACTCTTTGACGTTTTTGTTGAATTTGCAGAAAGTTGTTTTTTTGCGCAAATAGAAAATGTCAAAATGGCACTTTGCGAAGAAATCTAAACTTTAGTGATTATTTTAAGCATAGTGCAGTTTAGCCATCAGCGTTTTTGTGTAAAGTGCTTCATAATCCCTGATTTTGTAAAACTGCTGCACAAGTTTTCATTAATAAAGTTAATTTTTCTGTGAGAGAAGCATACTGTCCTCTACATTTGAACCTTATGCAGAGCTGCAGTGGCCAGTTGCCTTTTAAGAAAGAGCGCTCCAAGCATTTTGGTGTTGAATACCATAACACTCTGCGGATGTTTAAATTCTTTTTGAATATTTCTAACCTTCTAATGTATTTAATACTTCATATCTTTTGTGTGTGCGTGTGTGTGTCATTCTGTAAATCTTCCCCCGGACCAATAATTACACAAATGCAGAGCAGTGTGTGGAAACCCAGTATCATAATTTGCGATGGGTTTCCAAAATCATTACTTTATAGCTGGAGATTCAGCCCTCTAATAAATTCAATATGAATATTTTCCATATTTTAGCAAGCGTAATGAATATGGTGTAATTTCTGTGAATGAGCTGCTCTGCATAGCTTCTGGTTTACCAGTGCTGCACACAGATACGGCCGCTATTCTTCAGCGCTTGTCCTACAAAGTCAAACACTGAAAATCTGAAACCGCAGTGAAATGTTGACCATGGCCTCAAGAATGACTAAACCAAACCTTTTAGCCCAAAAGCAATGGGTTTCATGTAACAATAAATAGTGTTTCTTCCCAGTTGTCAAGTGTGGCCTGGACGGGTTTGTAATATTTTGTAAAAGCATGACTGAATAAGCATGTGGGTTTTTCTGAGGAGGGATTTCCAAGTCCAGAGCAGAGGTTTGAAGCTATTCCTTAGATGGGGAAGCACACATGGCCTTCCAGTGTTGTAAACATGCCTTTGCATTGTTGATCCAAATGATCTAATTTGTGTCTACTGTGTCTCTGACCTCGCTGAGCTTTAAATCAGTAAAATGTTATTTAATCAGGCCCCCATTCGATACAGCTAGCTCAGCTAATCATGAAGTGTTGTTTAATATATCACTATAGTAATAAAACCTATGAAAAACACCTTTTGACAGCCTTACAACTGAAACTCTTTTACCCCATGCTCCACACTATTCCTCCAAACTGTATTTCACTTCAAGCACAGATGGGTAGATTTTCTATACTTCACGCATGCACACACACACATCCATATCTCATTACATCTGCCAGACAAGTCTGCTGTGGGATATGTCCCACGAGGGCCCAAACAGACCCTTTCTGAGTTGGTATGGCATATATACACACACACACAGAAAACACATGCATGCTCACACACACACACACACACACACAGTGGGAGGTGTGACACTGATACGGTAGCCCTCACTCTCTCCATCAGAAGCCAAAGTAAAGAGCTCTCTGCTCTGTAAAAGTGATTTGCCAAGATATCCTGCAAAGAATCAGGAATTTACATGTCTGGACTCTACTACAGGCTGAAAGCGATACCATCTCCACTCAAATACAGCGCTCGACACGACGGCCGGCTTCCATGTTTCTGAAGGGGTTTAATGTGCGAGATCAGCTGAGCCCTGTGCTGCCTTGTTGATCAGCCTCTTCCCCCCCTGTAGGTTCCCAGAAGCAGGAGGTGGTGTGTAAAAGGCTGGATGACAACTCGGTGGTCCAGAACAGCTACTGTGACCCAGACAGCAAACCTCCAGAGAACCAGAGAGACTGCAACACTGAGGCGTGTCCTCCGGAGTATGTAACACTCACAGTCTTGACAATTTTCATTATCAAGTGATTGATCAGTTGTTCAGTCTATAAAATGTGAGAAATTAGAGACCAAGGGGACATCTTCAGTTTGCTTGTTTTGTCCAACCAACAGAGCAAAACCCAACTATATTTAATTTATGATATGATATAAAACAGAGAAAAGCAGCAAATTCTCACATTCAAGAAGCATTTTTGCTAAATGAATAACTTAAATGATTGGCGTCAATAATTTTATAGTCATTAATTAATCAATTTTTATTTCATTTTCCTGTCCCGTTTCAAGTCCTGCTCTCTAGCTTAGTTTAGCCTGCTTAGTTCAGCACCTTTGTATATGTAAAAAGAGTTATTGTAACTCTCAGTCAAAAATTGTTTCTGTAGAGAGTGTTTACAATCATCTTAAACCTGCATCAACAGATTTTTTAGGCCATTTGAGGGCAGCGGGAAAAAGCTGTAAACACAACACTGACTTATTATCACCTTTTAAGGCAATAAAGCAAACGTGTTAGCAAACAGTTACACATTCAGCAGATACAGACGAGCATTAGCATTGATTTGGAGTCGTGTGTCTGGCCACCTTATGAATTTAAATCTAACATTCACTCTCTCTTAGCTCTATTTATGGTCTACACAAACTCCTGAGGGAAATAATTGGCTGTTTAGCTGCTAAATGCTATGTTCACTATGTTTGCTATGTTCACCAGCTAGCTGCTAACTTCAGCTCCTGTTTAGTGCTTTTTATTTGCTGAGAACAGCTGCCTGCTGTATCTGGAAACAACGTTGATGACCGCGGCGAGTCTGAACCAAAACAATAAAGTTGCAAAATATGTACCAAAAGAATTAGCCGAAAGATGCTAAAATTCTCCGCACAGCCGAGGAGAAATGTGTCAGGTGATAATTCTCTGTAGGTTTGTCACTATGAGCTTCACCTTTCACATTACACGGAGACATTTGATCCATTGTTAATATAAAACATTGACTATAGCAGCTTTAAGTTAATGCTTTCAAAGGAAAAACACTCCATAAAAATGAGACTCATGATATTAAATCGCCTCCAATGAGCCTTAGTTTGTGAAATGTGTTTGGAATAAAATAAAATGGTAGTGATTTATAACTTCATATGTTAACTATTTTCAGTGTTTGCCTCGTGCCAAAAATTATAGCCCTGAAAATGACCACCTGTGTTTTGGCTTCTTTACTGATCCTGGAGGGGTAATATACATGTATACAGGTGGAATATGAACTTGTGTTTGGTGGCCAAATGTCTGTAAACCCCACACTGTAGCTGGAAGCCAGACTCACTTCAATCATGTCTGGAAAAAGAGGGATTAAATGCATCGGGTTAATTCGTTTCAGACTATCTGACAATTGTTTGTGTATGAGTGTTGGTGTCTTTCGTCTGGGTTCCAGCCAAAAAAACTGATAGTATCGTAAATCTACTGTATAAGTGGTAATTTGTTTTCATACATTCAGACTACAGTCTTGGGTTATTTATTTTCACATCTGTATTCAGTGTACGCAGACTTGTGGTATCTCATTTATTTTGATTAGTACTTGAAGGCTTTTGCAACGCACGTGTTGTGTATTGAGTTACAGCGCACACATGACATTTGTGTCTGTTAGGAAGGCAAACACTCCTTCTGCAGCTTAAAGAACGGCCGACCAAAGGAGACCATGTAAACACGATTGTTTTAGAATCGCCGGGGTTTTATGGGCTTGAGTAATGAAAGCTAACAGATGTTTGAACACATCGTTAATTCTGTATACATTCTTTCAGATGATGTAATATCTCACAGGTTGGATGTGTTTGGAGGGCTGTTGTCTGGGCAGGTTTATGATATTAATTCTGAAATCTGTACACAGGGGGCTCAATAAGACTGAGTCTAATTTTCTGGAGGTCAAAAACTCAGCGGCCTGGCACGGCATGGCATGGCACAGCATGCTGAACAACATGGTGGTTACCTGTCTGCCACGTCAGAAGAATGTATCTGCATGATTCAATATCATTTTCCCCATCTCTGTCTATGTGGGTAACTTGTAACAACAGCACACTGTCAAACAACGCTACCATGAAGTTGCTCTTATAGTACACATAGTTTCAATGCTATTAAAGTAATAGTTTGAAATTTTAGGAAACATGCTCATTCTCTTTCTTTACAAGAGTTAAATGAGACGATTGATACCACTCTAATATCTGCGCATTAAGTTTGGAGGTACATCTGGTGGCGTACACGAGCTAGCCTAGCTAGCCAAGCCGAGTTAACTCGCTGTAAAGCCACAAATTGTTATTTTTACATTTGTGTACAGATTAAACTAATTAGATAAAATGTGTTAGTGAGCTTTAGAGGTGCTGGTAGGTGGATCTTTTTTTTAGTTTGGACTGAGCCATGCTAGCTGTTTCTCCCTGCTTCCAGTCTTTAAGCTAAGCTAAGCTAACAAAGACTTACCGTATCTTGTTATCTAACTCTCAGCAAATAAGCAAACAAGCATATTTCTCTAAAGGTCAAATATTCCTTTTCATAGTCAAATGAACCTGTTAGGAGACCTCCTGGGTACAAAAAGTCAAACTATTAAGGTTTTAAAATTGAGTATTATTCAGTAAAACGCATTGTGTGGATCTGGGAGTTCTAACAAAAGTACTGAATGCTTTTCCATTCTCATTAATTTAAAACCTGCATGGTTTACATGCATGTTTACAAGCTTGCAGTCTTTTCCCCGCCTTTCTTGGCACATTGCTGCGTTTCTTGGCATACTTTATTGCCACCTGTTAATCAGTGGAATAGTGTGAAAGCATTGGCAAGAATGTGTATTGTGTCACCAGCATGCATGTGAATGAGACAAAAACAAGACTGGGTCCTGCTTGAACATCTCCATAGTGCTACTAGAGGTCAAAAACTCCTTAGGAGGTACGTATTCGCAAACAAATTTGAAGGTGACACAAATTGAACCTGGGATTTTTGGGAGCCCCTGGGGGTCTGTGGCCCTGGATAGGGCTGCGAGTGTGTGAAAATTTTCCATACTAGTGCAGATACTATACATTTCAGTAGCAGTATCAGAACAGTACTTTTTTAATACCAAACATTAAGAAATATACATGTTTTCATTTAACAAGAGTCCAAAGTTCTCACATGTTGATTGTTGTCTAAACACAATAAATAAATTAGTCTAAAAATGGCCACATTTTAATTTAAATCAGGAACTGTCTGATTGAATAAGAAGTAAACAAGATTATTAATTTGAATAGACATTCAGTGCCAACTTTTGATAACTGACAGTTTTTCATACGCTGTGGATGGACATATTTAGGCTGGTACAAAAAGGGTATTGGGGTTCAATGTGGGACATTTTCCTCTTTTACCCTTTTGGTAATCCAACCATGATGAAGTTACTTAAATGTGCAGTACTATAATGTGATTTTACACCCTAACTAATTACCTAAAGCCTGTTTGTAATGAAGTAACCACAGGGAGTATAACACACTGGTACACAGAGTTCTAAGACTGTGCTCACTGTTAGCTTTGGTTCTTCTGTTTGTACTCATGTTTCTCTCCTGCAGGTGGTTTATTGGCGACTGGCTGGAGTGTGGGAAAACATGTGACGGCGGGATAAGGACAAGGACAGTCCTGTGTATCAGGAAGATTGGCCCTGTAGAGGAGGAGACTCTGGAGGACACCCACTGTCTGACTCACCGACCTATCGAACAAGAGACATGCAACAACCAGTCCTGCCCGCCAAAGTGGGTCACTCTGGATTGGTCAGAGGTAAGAAAATATCCTGAAACTAAATAAAAGTATTAGCTCCTTGTTCTGTTGAGATGTTCATCTTATACCACCTCCTCACTCTTTAGTGCACGCCCAAATGTGGCCCCGGTTTCAAGCACCGCATCGCCTTGTGTAAGAGCAGCAACCTGACCAAGACCTTCCCACCCGCCCACTGCCCGAGCCACAACAAACCTCCGGTCCGAATCCGCTGCAGTTTAGGACGCTGTCCTCCTCCTCGTTGGATCCCTGGTGAATGGGGCCAGGTAGAACAGCACCTCCTTCACATCACAGCCAGATTTACAAACAAAACGGCTCTTTTTTTAAACTTACTCATGATTTTAGTGAGCTTCCCAAACAGCAGTATGCTGGTTAATCCTTTAAAAGGATAGTTTGAATGTTTAAAAGACAAAAGATGCACAGATAGATTCCATGTGTTGGTGAATGGTTAATATAATTTACACCTGGATGACATATGGGGGTGTTCTAAGCAGGCCTGTGACGTGTGTGTGTGCGTAGAGGTTGTGTTTGTGTGTGCGAGTCCAAGTGCTCCGGCGGGCCTGGAGTGTGTGATCAGTAGCAGTAGTATCCTCCTGGCTGTTTGAAGTTTATCTCTGCCTCAGACCAGGCCTCTCTATCACTTCCAGGAACACGATTTAGAGGAAGGCCGAGGAGTAGCATTCTTGGGCTCACCCTGACATGACTTAGTGCGCTCAGCAAAAGCTGTTGAACACTTTACAACACAGCTGACTCATGTTGGCGAGAAGACGCCAAAAAACGTGCGTCAGAGAAAGTTCTATCTACAAACAGTATGGCTTGTTATTTTGCAGGATTTGTTAATAATTTAGTGTAAAAGTGGAATTTAAACAGTGTGCTCTGATGTTTAGAGGATGGTTTTGCGGGCCATTGGTTGGAGGTGATGTAATGGTTTCTGCTCTGTGTTGTTCAGGTCAGAGATTAAAGGTCAAGAGTCAGGCAGTCTAGGTCACAGCTCTCCCTTGGCTTCTCCTCATAACGGCCACATGTGCCTTTACGCACACAAACATCTATAACACACCTTTACAATTCAATCAGGGCCAGTCTTAAACAAAGCAGACCTGACTGATAACCTCAGCGTGCGCCATGAAAGAGCAGGTTAATATCTTGTAGAGCAACAGCTGGAGTCTTCTCATGCACTGCAGACATGTGTGTGTGTGTGTGCTCAACTCTCTCCCTCGGCCTCCACTTTTTTTTTTTTTTTTTTGGCTGTAATTACAAGCTTTGCCCTCGTTGCTCCGGTCCCTCGAAGCGTCAGAAAGGGGAGATTGTTGCCAGCTACCGAGCGCCTGGTCTCACAGGCCAAAAGGTCACCGGTTCAAATCCCATTTAAGTCGCACCATTGACGTACACCATCTGTCATGGCCGGCAGCGAGTCCTAATAAAGACTCTGTAATTGGGAAGGGATGACATGCGGGCTCACAGATCTGAGCCAGCCAGAGAGGATCATTGAAGGTGAGAGAAAGGCTGGTAGTTCTCTTGTCGGCGGGGGGGGGGGCACACATGGGCACATGGTGATGGCTGACAGGTGTGTTATTAATCAGTGAGTAATTATGAAGATATCCACTTCATTTGAGGCTCGTGTTTTGCCAAAGGTGTGTTGGCAGTTACTGCGATTGTTTTTGTAGTCTTTCTTTTTCTTGTTATTCTGCAAAGGAGTTTAATGGCCACCCATAGACCAAATCTCAGTTTTTATTATAACTGGCACAAGTCAAAAAGATATGCAGGTGCAAATTTTTGGGTTCAGTACAAAAACTGTTTTAGCAGACTCCTTTAGTTCTTTGGGGGAAGGCGAGTCCAGAGTTTTTGCTTCTTGTCTTAGAAAATCAAGCCAGTATGGACCGTTTGCTTTTTGTTATTCTTATTAAGACCCATCAACATTTAAAGCAACATTATGTAAGATTAGTTTTTTTGTGCGGCTTGGCGCCGCTACTGTTTCAGAGTGTAATACCTCGTTGTCACAAAAACGCTTCAACTCAAGATTTATAGCTAGTGGCTTAACCTCTGTCTGTGAAACCTCTGGCTGATTTTGCTCGAGTCGACAACTTTGCTAACACAGCCAAACGTCAACACAAGACATAGCAAGCCACTAATAAGTTATTACTTACTAGTCCAACAACAAGAAGGCTAGCTTTGCCTCTCACTTCCTTTCAGCTATTTTAGCTCACGCCAACGCATAAAAGCCAGTTGGATATTTACTTTTGTTCGGACTCTTACTACTCTACATACTGAGAATACCAAGCTAGCTTCTTCTAAAGAACATTGTACATAATACACTTTTTGCTTCTTCTTATAGCTTGCTGTAGACTTGTGTTGGTGTGTTGCGGTGCCGTAAAGCATTACTCCGTTCTCATGATAGATTTCCTGCCCGGGATTTCAATGTTACATATAAGTGCAATACCAGGCGCTGTGGACCCGGATTGGCAATGAAAAGGACGCCATTCTCCCTCATATGAATGCAGCTTTAGTGATAAACATTAATATTAAGCTTCAACATTCACGTCGTTTCTTCAGGTATTGCAGACTGAGTTGAAACACACAAACAGGCAGTGGATCCAGACGCTTCCTCTGTTCCTGATCAGGAGCTTTTAGTCAGCAGACGAGTCCTCATTCCGCCTGTGTTCTGTATATTCTGCTTCTGGAGTTGCAGCTGTTTTAGTTTATTTATGTTTGTATATAACAATATGAGCTTGCTGGAAAAGCATCCATCCAGAACACACACTTTGGCAGAAGCAAAGCCTTATAATGTCTTCTTTTTATTTGGCTCTACCAAAGGTTTTAAAACTGTGAGGCACGCCTGAAAGTTGACGGGGGGAGGGTTAGAGGGAGAGACGTGAGGCAAAGATACTCTGCGAGGTGAAAGGGTGTTCTAAAAACAATGCTAAGTTAGTTATTGTAGTTTGGCTGCTCATTTGACCGGCTTAACAACACGGTCAGCAGTTGCAGCAACAGTTGTGGCTGTGACACACAGCTCATGGATATTAAGGTATTTAAAAGCCTTTGTGTCTATTAGCTGCAATTTGCATCAAAGTTTTTACTCCTTCTCTGAGTCATAACTTCAGGGTCAATCAACACCATACATCTGCTTTGAAATCTGAAAAAAAATCAAAATAAGTAATCCAGTGATAGTCTATCTGTATGTTTGTGTATCTGCTATCAAGATAGTGGAGCATTTAGCAGCTTTAGTTCCCTCTGGACTTGCTAGAGACCAAAAATAGAGCTAAAAGAGATTAAATATTGGACATTCATCAGATGGACACAAACACAAGGCGTCACAACTTCAAAGTGACGATATGTCAATGTTGTGTTTACAACTTGTTTCCGCTGCCCTGAAGTTGCAAAAAAAAAAAAAATCTATTATTGCAGGTTAAAACTAAAGATTGAAGTAATGTGCATGACTCATTGTTTGCATATTTTGAAAAACTCATCCCGTCGAACTCTTATGGAGAAAGTTATTCTTTCCACAAGACATAATAAATAATATATAATAATAATAACGTCAATTGGAGGCTTTTCTGCCAACAGCACTTAATAGACGTGGCCTCATAATTTCATCTGAAATGATCACCCTCGTCTCCTTCAGCCGTGCACGCTGCTTGTAGCTCAACTCTTGGTCTGAAAAGAATTAGAGTGGAATTCCTCAGGAGAAACAAAAGGCAATTTTCTGTCTGTTTCTCGTTCTCTCCTTACACAAACACAAAAATGTGTGTGTGTGTGTGGGGGGGGGGGTTATGCGGAGAAAAACCTCGTGAGCAACAGTTGACCTGGTTCCTCCGAGTTAGGAAACACAGTCACTGACAGGCAACCAGCTGAATCAGACAAAAGCGAAGGTGACTGTCTGCTCGCTGCCTCCGTGTCCTGATGATTGGCTGATTGGATCAGGTCGTGCAGTGCATGTGCAGGGATTACTCAGAATGGCTGAGTGTGTGTCTGCGTGCATGAGAGAGCACAGGCTTACAGCGCAGCGCTCTGGGTCACAGAGGAAAGATGGTCCTCATTTACCTTGTTAAATTTCAGTTCAAGAAACCTCTTCATTGGCTAAACATGCTCCTGCACAGACCACAAGTTTTACTCTGATGTTTTGTGTTACAGTGTTCGGCCCATTGCGGCCTGGGCCAGCAGATGAGGACGGTGCAGTGTCTTTCTTACACCGGGCAGCCGTCTAACGAGTGCGCCGAGTCGCTCCGACCCACCACCATGCAGCAGTGTGAGAGCAAGTGCGACGCCACCCCCATCTCCAACGGCGATGGTAAGATGTCGAAACCTATGGCGCGCACGCACATATGACTCTGCCATTACAATTTAATAGCGCTGGCTCGACTCGTCTGTGTGTGACGAGTTGTCTGCTTGCAGTTTTCATCGCGCTCGCAAAGAAAATGTGCGGGCCAGCAGACAGACGCAGGTTTCTGCAGCTCCTTCAAAATGCAAAGGCAGATGGTTTATGTGAATACCTATTGTACTGTATGTGCATTACTTTCACACAAAGCCCCAATTGAAAAGGTAATAAACGGTCTCTATCTTCATCTTCAGTGTTCTACTATGACCTAAACACGCTTGGATGACACACTCCTCCACACTTTGCCAGCTACATTAATCTTTCCAGTGAGGTTGGCTCCTGGTCAAAGTGAAACAGCTCAACCCTCCATATACACTTACACATGATGGATGGCTATTCAGATGCATAGAGAAAGGCCTTTCGATTAGCCTGAATGGAAAACGTGAGCAGCGTTTACAGGCTGGCTAATGGGATTAGCTGTAGGCTAATTGTTCCTTTACGGACAGCAGTGAGGCAATGTCTCGTTTCATTTGGCTCTGTGGAGGCAGGGGCCAAAGCCTAATAAGGGAAGACACTCCGATCGTGATAAGGCATTTAGAGCACTGCCTATCCAGCATCCAGAAAGTACTTTGTGTGTGTGTGTCCATGGTAGGGATGGCAGATAGCCCAGTTAGCGAACGAGGCCAGGATCTGTCTCAGCCTCTGCGTCCAAGTATAGTTGCAGAGTTTTATTCTGTTGAGGCCCGAGGGAGATGCACCAGCCCTCGCGTAGCAGGTTAGCCCCAGTTTGTGCCTCTCACATATTAACATTACGTCGGAGTCACAGTGCTAAGCATCCAATTTTCTGGAAAATAAATACCTGGCGATATGTGAAAGACCCTGGCAGTTGTTGAAAAACTCTCTCAAGGCTCTTCTAACCATCTGGATGAAAAGTATATTCCATTTGATGCACAATAAAAGCATTTCCTCAAGTTTTGACTTTGTTTCCTAATCAAGGTAACCTAAATGACTTTTTGTAAAACACAAGCAAAATATTAACACATTATTTTGTGTTAAATATAAAATATTGGAAAGAAACATCAATATATACTACAGCGTATCTGCAGGTCTTTGAAAAGTCTTAAAAGTCTTCAATTTAATATTTTCTCTTTCCAGCCATAGGGTATAATGTTAAATGTTTGCAGATACCTGTAAACTAAAAGTGGGATTGTTGTGCCAGTGGATTGTGCTGCAGGAGACCGCAAGCAAACACTGTCATTACTGCAGCTACAGCAGCTTGACAACATCCTGCAAAGGATCCCTGCCAGGGACTTCCGGTGACACCCTTTGTTTTTAACAGGAAACTGAAGTCTCGCTCATGGACAAATATCGCTTTGGAATCTTGTGAGGGCCGAGTCAGGGACATGTTTGCTGGGTTGGAGTAACGTTTGGAAAAAAGTCTTGCTAGCAGCTCCTCTACACAGACAACAAACTCCCACTGGGGTTTCCTGCAACAGCTCGCCTCTCTTGAGGTTTAAGACTGAGAACTGTCCTTGAGCAAGACTTTTTTTTCTTTTTAAAAACAAAAGGTGTCACCTGGTGTAACATTCTGAGCCTGTCGGTGGCAAAAAAAAGCACAATTGCCCCGATGGAAATTGCATTGCAGCTGGTTCGCGGCTGCCAGTTGAGGCCATCTCCTTCATGGATTCAAAGCTTTTTGAATTAAATTGTCCTTTAATAACAAATAATAATGAGTTATTGTCCGTACTAGTTTTAAATTTGGATTATATTCTATTAAAGGTTTTAAAAAGTCTTACATTTAACTTGTTAAACCCTGCACAAAACCCGAATGTAACTCGAATTTAAAATTTTGTACAAATGAGCACATACATGTGCACACATTTATAGCTACCATCCTTGTCTAAATTTGGGAAAGAAATTGCAACTTGGGAAACGGATTAAAAACAAGCACATTATTTTTCCATCCAGATCATCTGAAGAGTGTTTGATGGTTCTGGAAAAACTTTCAGAACAGCGGTAAGAGTTGTTACGTGACTTTCTGGGCTTATCGGCAGACAATCGAATGCTTAGCGCTGTGACTCACTGGGGAAAAATATGAGAGGCACAAACTGGGGCTGGCAGCAGGTCACCTCTTAAAAGGAGTCATACTCATGAACACAAAAACATAAAAAAGTTATTTAGAAAATGTATTAAGATTCTTCCCTCTTCTTTCTCTCTCCAGAATGCAAAGATGTAAACAAAGTGGCCTACTGCCCGCTGGTACTGAAGTTCAAGTTCTGCAGCCGTGCGTACTTCAGACAGATGTGCTGCAAGACCTGCCAGGGGCACTGACCCAGGGAGCGCGAGAACCAGATGTAGTGAGAGACATAGAGAGAAAGGCAAGAAAGATGGAGGATGATGCGCACTGAAAGGGAGAGAAGAGGAAAACAGGGCGGACGGAAAAAGGAACCCAACCTCTGGACCAGGGGAAGACAGAGAGGGAGTAAGGGGGGAGAGAAGTAAGGATTTCCCTGTTTATGACATCTGATCCTCCTGCCCTCCATCGTTGTGGAATCCAAACCACTGCTCAGCCCAAAACGCTGACACAAACTTTTTAATTTTGTTTAATTTTCACTTCTGTGAAGTGGAACTCGGAAGATTATTTGTTGGTGATGTTATTTTTATTATAATAATAATTATTAATATCATTGTTAGTCTTCCTTCATGTTTGTTGTTTTATGAATCCAAAGTGCTGGACACATCGCTCACAGAGGATGTACCCCGGAGATGGACAGACGGAGGGGAGGACTCCTCGCTAGAAGTGGGGAGTTGAAAGTGTCGGACTCTTGTCTTTGGGATGACTGTGATGGTGCCATTGCCAGGCAGTCTTTTGGCTTCGGTGCACTTTTTTGTGTAAATACTTTGCCAATTTAACGCTCAAATACGACAGAGAAACCCCATCAGTGTACTGTATATTTATTGTACAATTCCAACCGGAGCTGAGATATTGTCCTCTGATCATGTTTGTGTCAGATAGTAGCCTACTGTCATGGAAGGGAATGTAATGTGATTGAATTCATATTCAACGTCTCTGTGCTGGAATGAAAATATTACATACTGTAACATACGTTAAACCCTTATATACTGTAAGGAATTGTATATTATATATGATGTTAATCCAGGACCAGAAAATCCCACGTGGTTATAGGAGGATTTTTAAAATCACCTTTTCTTTCCCCAGATGGGTGCCTTTGTTCCTAACACTCAAATAAAAGTTGACGCAGTCATTAGTTCAGAGTAGTATGAAGACATTGTCAGACTGTGCCTGGGCCACATGAAACACAATGACCAACGTGGCCTTTACTAAACATCCCACTGAGGAGCTTTCAGTTCACTTTTGAAGGATTCATTTTGAAGGAGCATATTCTATGAAGCAGCTTGTTCATTGGAATCACAGTGCAGTCACTAGTTCCTACTCTTTCAAGCTGGATGATTATTTAATCAAAATGTCAGTTAGCTGTCATCATTTATTTTTCTGCAGCACGCGAAGACTGTTGTGGTTTCAGTGCTGGTAAGAGTTAAAGGGATAGTTCGACATTTTCCCCTTTTTGCTTTCTTGTCGAGAGTTAGATGAGAAGATTGATACAGCTTAGCATAAAGACTGTAAACAGAAGGGAAACAGCTAGGCTGGCACTGTCCAAATGTAAAAACATCCACCTATCAGTATCTTTAAAGGTCACTAAAAACTAGAGGTGGAAATTAATTAATCACACATTATTTAGTTTAGGTCACTAAGCGCTATGATTTAGGTACAAAACTAGGCCCATACCAGCACTGTGGAAAGGTTAATAGCTCATCAGCCAACTATTAGTGACAGATATCACTCAGCGCCATTCATGGTGGCTTGGTACGGCCAAGAAACAGTCCGGCGCATGCCCGCCACGTGAAATATTTTACACTTTGTCTTCGTAAACGCAAAAGTTTTGTGTGAGCTTTAGAGTTTTCCCTGTTTCCAGTCTCTCTGCAAAGCTAAGTGTCTCCTAGCTGTTTCATATTTAGCGTACAGACATGAGAGTGGTATGGATCTTCTCATCCGATTCTCAGCAAGAAAATGAATGTGTATTTCCCAAATTGTCTAACTATTCCTTTAAATAAGTGGCCAGTGGTGAACACATTGCATTTATTATGGAATATGTTGGTAGACCACGTATCCAGGCTTCAGACACCCTCCAAAGAAAGGTTACCCCCTTGTCCTTCTTCCCTTTCCTCTCATCATCTTTGTCCCTCAGTGAAAATAAAAAAAACAGCCAACTCAATGGTGCTTTTCCCCTCTTTTATTTTGTTTTTTTTATTTCCTTGGAGTACTGTGTTTACCTCTTCTTTTCCTCCTGCTCTGCTCCGAGGGTTACGTCCTTCCCAGGCTTCTGGTGCTATCAAGTGGGTGCTTCCATTCAACCCTCCAGTGTGCTTAAAAAAAGTGAGGCTGGATCCAAACAGTATGAAATAATATCCTTGTCAATATCTCTGTTGGTAAATGCTGGTCATGTTTTTGTTTTGTTTGTATCTGTTTATACCTCACACTGGGAATTTTCTTTTGTTAACCATGTATTGTTGTTTGTGCTACCAACAAAATGGACGCTCGCCCAGCTGTAACTGATCCCTTTACCCAGGCGACACTTCTGCTGGTGTAGGGGTTGTGAAAGGGAACAACGTGTCAACGTCTCCATCACACACTATTGTGGAGCTACAGTAGGAATCTGAGACATTTGAGAGACACTGTAGGAGTGTGCAAGAATCTCATCGAAGCTGTTAACAACTAATTTCTAATTTTGCTGCTGCTACTTTTTTGTAGCCACCTTCAGTATGACAGTATCGAGCAGATTTTGTTGGTTACCAAACCTTAAATGAGGCCTTTGGGAAAGGATAGTGGATGTTGAGAAGCATTTGATATCCATTCAATTCAAACTGCTTGGACTAACTCATCTACTGGCTGTGGGATATGGAGCCTCCAGAAAAAGAGAAGTGAAATCAATCAAACTGGTACTCATTGCTGTGAACTTGGATGTTTGAATGTCACATTGCTTATACCTGTACCTAAAGTGCAAGAGAAATGAAAAGCATCATGTGATTATTTGCTTATATTTTATATTCAGTATTAATGTTGGTACACTGTTACTAATTTTTTTTTTCTCCAAATGTAAATTATATGCTAATTTATTGCGTTGTTTCACTTGTACATTTATTTCACTGCATGCAAACTGAAATTTAGCATAGTGAAAAAAATGCAGTGATACATCCCTTCACCAGCCCTTTTTTTAAAAAGTAGATACAATAAAAAGAGCAGCTTTTAATGAGACTGTGTTAGTGGATTCATTTTTTCCACCGCTTGTCAAAACACATCAAAACATGCCTGTGCAACATTTCTAGTCATGTACACAGTGATCCATGTGAGAGGATAAAGCTCAACCTACACTGAGGATCAAATGAGAAGTGCTGGTGCCAGGGTGGATGCTCGTTCTCACAGTCTTTAAGAGATATACACTCTTGTCCTTTCACTCAACTCTTGGAAAGCACCCACAGCATGAGAAGAGCTAATGGCATCACACCAGGATACCCGTTACCACCACTGAAGAAATCCATTCATTCGCTGCTTCAGTTTAGGGTGACCGACTCAGAGAAGGAGGGCAACGTTTGTAAAAGCTTTTGTCCTTATCTTCCTAACTCTGACACGCCAGCTACATCATCAGCCGAGATTCAAACATAATAAACGTCAGCTATTCTGAGTGAGTGGCCACAAAAACAGCATCCTGAACTGTCCCAGCTCTGTTGCCACAGCTTTGGTATGGCACTCTCCTTCCTCTCATCCTGGCCTCAAGTGTCTGGATTCACTCTTTGGGAGCTGTGAGGTTTTCACTCTCCTTGGTAATTAATTCCAAATAAACAGTATCTAGCCCACTTGGCTGGGAAACCCTGCCGTTTCCTTCTAATCCGCAGTGTCCAATTACAGAGGGAGACAGATGGCCTGTTTGGTCTAATGTAACCAGTTTAGAATACCTGTACGTCTGGCCCAGCTTCTGTCTCCCGCGCTGGCCCTTCTGCACAGGTCTGTGATTACATTAGTCCTAACCTGCAAAGCTGAGGGCGACAAGGAGAGAAAAAAAGGCAGGTGATGGAGTTCAGGCCCGAGAGATTCCGTATCAGCAGATGACCTGACAGCCCTGAGCTGGTAACTTCACACCAAACATTTGCACACAATTATGTGCACACATACGTCGACGATACCTCATTGTAGATTAAACATACAAACAGAAGGTTTTTCTTGAGAAATGTAAGCCATTTACTGGATAGTGAGCAGGTACACATGGCCAGGAGACCTTCAGATGATGAGGCAATGAAAGTTCAAGACAACACGTTGTCACATGGATTTATTGGAATCTATCTTTGAACTGCCAGCACTGTCAGTCCTAAAGCTGAGGCACATCATCAGTGGCACAGCAGAATTAATCTGCATGTGTTTGCCAACTATTTGGTTCTAGAAACTTGGTAACATAGTGACTACACTTCCAGGGCTAGTTGGTGAACTGCTGTAGCTGGCGAGCTAACCAAAGCTGACCTCAACACGAAATGATTGATTTACTTCACCTTCATGAGTGAATCCACTAACTACGGTGACTTCAATTTATTCCAAAGGAATGTCACAATTTTAAATGCTGGTGTGACCAGGTCTTTAGACCTCGCTTAACAGTAACATACTGCCAGCATGACTGTTTACAACAAAATAGAGACTACAGAAAAGTACAGTTTAACTATCTTATTCCAGTATCTTAACTTTCTTATTATAATAAATGACAAGATGATTTCCCAGTACGTTGGGTTGCTGAGCCGTGGAGCTCACGGGCTGCTTATAATAAGAGGTGTGGAGTTATATGGAACAGATTTTTCCTCTTCTCCAGGATTCTTTACTTCAAATGGAAACTACTGACAGGGAAATAAGCTATTGCTGCTGCTTATCAGCAATTAAAAATGTCTCACAAGCTACATGACAACAAATATGTGCAAGATATGCAGTATCCTACACTCCGTCAAACTTTTTGTAGCCACACTGTTGGGTGGTTATGATCTTCCTCCCCTTGGAGGTTCAAAGACCTGTGGCATTAGTATTGGCTGGGGTCCTGAAGACATATAATAGCTCTAAACCTAAAGACAAAGGCTGTTTGTGCATTTATTCTCCAACTGGAAGGTGTGAGGATTAGCATAGCAACGAACTACACAGCTCTCTCTAAGGGTTTATCGTTCTTAATCAAAGTTGCTGTGGTACCGCGGTGTCGTCGATGAGTGCTTGAAGCGTTTCGAACACTCTTACATTTGAACACAACAAGTGCAGCAGGACTAACAGCTCCAGATGGTGTGACTGGAGACAGTGCATGCACGGACCCGACAGGCAGGAATGCTGGCTTGGGATGGGAAGGTCACGGCTCCGGCACCTGCTATCTGCTGGGCTCTGTCCTGTTAAGCCCTGCTGCTCTTTCCCACAGCTGAGACCCAGATTGAACCGCCATGGACAAGATCAAAGCCCTGAAGGGCACTTGCTGCACGGGAGAGGGCAACAGCCACCCCACCATACAGTTTATACCAAGAGGATGTGTTTTTTTTCCTTCACACCTTCAAAGATGTGAAGAGAAATGCTTCAGCTGTGCACCACGGCTTCTTTCAAAGCTGTTTTCTTTCTGTGTCTAGAGCGCTGCAGTTTCCTTATCAGCTGTGAACCAAACACACTAACATGCATACGAATGCCATGCTCACATTAATACTATTTTGTGTATTTCAAGAGGACAGTGTTCCTTAGCGGGCTCTCTAAGTGCCCGGTCACATCACATCAAAAAGTGGCATAAAAATAAAGGCATGCAATTAATTTGTGTGTTCTTGCCTGTGACGTAGTCGCTACTTGCTTATTATGTCCCACAACAGACAAAAGATAAGTCAGCAAAGTGTTTTGTGAGGGCATGACTCTTGAATTTCAGTTAATTAAGTTGTCGTATTTCTGAACAAGTGCCTACAGATATCCAGAAATGGACAAGACTTAAGGTCTTGACCAAAGTACTGACCTGATCCTCAGGCAAAGTCAGAAACATTTTAACCGGTTCAGACAGGATCCCACTCAAGACAATGGCCTTCAAAGAAACCACCCAAGGGCACATGACAATTTTCTGCTGTGTAGGGATACTGTAAGTGATGAATGAAGGTTTTGTCCTTTCACAGAGAAATTTCCAGATTTTACTGCTTTAACTTCTGCAGAAACATCCTGCTGTGTTGATTACAGTGTTTTTTTTTTATCAAGACCATTGTTTCTGGCAATTTCATTACAAGTTGAACAACTTCAATGACTTTTATGAAACTGAAAAAGTGCAAAACATTCCCATCTTGCTCTCCTAAAAGATGAATTTAAATCTTCAAGTTACACCAGTGAATATAAACTGCTGCACATCTGCAGTGGCTGTATTACAAACTTAATCCTTTCATAATGCACTCTCTGACCTTCCACAGTGTTTGTGATTCAACAAGTTGTTCAGAGTTCAAAATGCAAATGAGTTTTCAGCAAACTGTAGACTTTTTTTGAGTCATTTTTTCTGCTGTTGTCCAGTCCACAGTAGTATCTGAGGTATACAACATTTAAGCCTCAGGTAAAGAAGATCAAAGGGATTCATAGCCAGGAAACAAGTGGCTAGCTATCCATCATTGTGCACCAAAAAACAAACTTGTTTGTTTGCAGGCTTTGCTCCATAATGTTCACCGAAAGTAGTTTTTATCTTCAGTCACTTCTTCTGTTTTGAGTTTATGAAGTTCTCCATCTTGTTACCTTCTTAAAATACGTTTTCATTTCATTTCATTTCATTTATTTATTTAAGGACAGTGCACATTAATCAACATTTCTGTAAATGTGTCAGTGTTAGCCAGCAGGCTAATTTTCAACTGTAGTCCAATCCCTCTGATAAACCCAGTGTACAGTACTTGCCCTGGAACCAAACGTGAAACTTAAAGCTAAAAAGAGAGGGCATATTGGAAACACAACTCCAGATGAATGAATTTCTCTGCCTCTGCTGGATGTGTAAATAAGCAACTATTTGCTAACACATCAGCCATAACAACTTCATAAGCTGGTGACATGTGGTGGTTATGTTTTTCTGCCCCCTAGTTGCCAAAAATCTAATAATACAGCTTTAACAAAACTGTATATTAATGGCCTATCTGTATTTTCATGTAAAAATAAAGAGTTATGGAGAATTCTCAAAGAGACATGTAAAACTTGTGTTTCAATGTGACTTTATAAGCAGAGTGGTATCATCTATGTTTTGTCTCTACAAACTCTTGTGTAGCTGTGGCCGTGCTATTTTAATATCTTAAAGACAAGGACAGCTCTTGATTGATGAATCTCTAGTCAATTGCTTGCATCAGATCGTTTTGTCTTTACAGCTACTTTTCATTGTAATAAGAGCGTGGACAGACTGCAAGATTATAAAATAGGATGACTTACTCCATCATAAAACATTTTGTTATCTCAGGACATAATTACAGTTACAAGCTACTAAAACAACAGATCGTAAAGTGGGTTCACGTTAAAGCGGACCATCAAGTCAAACCTTCAATATGCCTATACTGGATGTCCTCTGTATGTCCATGTATTAGATAAAGATTCACCTTTTCCTTGTCGAGAGTGAAGGACACGTGGGCTATGAAACGGAGACAGAAGCAGCATTACAATGTAACTGAACAGAGTAATAAGCATGAGCCTCCTAGCTTTCTGTACTGTGACTACAGCCCTATTATAATTTGTCCTCATTAGCTTCCTGTCATTTATTAGTTGTAGGCAGTCGAAGCGGACGAGGCTAAATCACGACATAATTCATTCTTGATGGATTTCACAATGTAGGAGAGGGACGATGTCCTTAAGTATGCTGTACAAGAGCACTCTCTACCCAAATGATGACACTTACACACACACACACACACACACACACACACACACACACACACACACACACACATTATTATTCAGTCTCATCTACAACCAAGCAAAGGCTCTTGGCTTTCCTCCATTGGGCTAAGTGATTGGCTATTGATTCTTTATACACTTAATCCATTTATATGCCGACTTTCCTGCTGACAGAGGACAGTTAGGAACAAAGTTGCATCCCTTAAAGGTGACCCAGCTACCTGGTGAACCACAACACATACAGAACCTAAAGAGTTAAGATACTTGAAACTCCCACTCATTGGATTGCGTCTGACAATTAAAACCTTATTCTATGTAAAATCAAACCTATAATGAACAACACTAAAAACTACGAGATTAGCTATGGGGGGTTACTAATTAGCACATTTAGTTTTGCAGGTATTTGACTATAAAGCAAAGTATTGGGCAAATGAATACCTAATGATAAACGCAGAGTCCCAATTAGATGCCTTTTCCTTTGACTGGCCTGGTGTGGCTACATATTTTGACAGATAAAGGCATGTCTCAATTAGAAGCCTGGTCTGTTTTTTACAAAAGTTCTTTGGATGTATAAAACATCATAAAGCGCGCTGGGTTGCCCTCTTGAACTACTTCTAAGCTGCTTAGATCATGGACATGCTACACATTGTTAGATTCTCCACAATCCAATTTGTTTAGTTAATTTTACGAAAACACTGAGCACCAAATTATTAAAGGAGATCTATTATACTGCATTTCCAGTCCTATATTGTAGTTCTGTCTCTCCTGTATGGCGGCTTTGCATGATACAAAGTTCAAAAAAATTATTTTCTATCTTTAGGGCCCCCGCTCCAAAGCCCACTGTCTTCTGATTGGCCATTCTCTACTGTGTTTATCAGGTTGCCACTGGGATAGGGTTGCATGTTCCTTTGTGGGCGTGGCCAGCATGCTCTGCCTGGAGCAAATGACCATATATGGAAATCCGGCTCGGAATGACATCATACCGAGCCGTTAGTAGAAAAAACAGTTGAAAACAGAGCGTTCAGAACAGGGGGATATCTGAGGATTAGGCTCACAGGGATTTCTTTTAAATACTTTGACCTCATTATTTGAAGCTTTGGCCATGTTTATAATGAACATCTGACATTGTAACATTATAGAAATGCCGAAAATATGAAAAAGCATAATAGGTCCCCTATAATCGTTCAGATTTTCCGGCATAGTAAAGGAACTAAAGGCTTGTTCCATATAGAAGCCTGTCCTGAATACAGGCAGGGTGAGTTCAGTGATTTAAGCAAATAAAAGACTAGGCTATATTGAAGTGTTACGGTGTTACTATACTACTACGATGACTGGATGCCATTAGCGTCCACATTCAAGCCAAACCATACTGTGGCCCTTACTGTTATTAATATTGTACCTACCTCTTTCTCCTATAATCTCTCACAATATAAAATAAAATCACCCAGACCTAAAATGGAAATATTTGATTAAGTCCAACTAGGAGGTTAGATAACAACTGCCTTCTATGTAACTCAATCCTAAATGTTCTTTCAGTCTGCGGTAAAGTATTTCTGAGGTTTGCCTTTTTGAGTTTAACCTTGGTCTTAGCTGTAGTCCTGAGCTTAATTTATTGTTTACACTAGTTTCCTTCTGTGTGTTCAGTTTCTGAGAAATAGTATTCATTCCAGATCAGTCCTGTGGTATTGGAAGTTTCACGGGCAGGCCTTGCTTGGACCTCTCGTTTGGCAAGATGTAAGAGGAATGAATATGTTATTGTTAATGTCCCAACATGCGGGCAGGTTCTCTGCATCACACAGCACTGCCTCCGCTGGCATCTGATTCTGGCTCCTGACATGCACCTCTGCACTGACATGTCATTTTCAAGGTGTGTCCGAGTAGCCTTAACTATGATCTACAAACATAAGAGTAACAAAAGAGCACAGCAGCACTGCCAGACAAAGACCGCTTTGTATTACGTTATCATGTTACTATGTTCTAACAAGTGTGCATGATAATTTTAGTCTTTTGTAGATGGTGAAAAAAGAGAAGGCGTGTTGTAACGGGGGAAGAGAAAGATAGAATCAAACAATCTTAAAAAATAGCTGTGAAATATGATCAATGGCATACTTATTTAGGAGAGCCTTTTTAGTTGATTGTACTTTACAACTTTTTAAACTGTATTTTAATTACTTAAGTGTTTTCTTTCTTTTATTGAGCATCTTGTTATGTTTGTATGTGTATTTTATTGTCTTTTTTTATTTTACAGACTGAGTGAAAAAAAAACACAGCCAGTTTGGAGACATACAAAGAGCTACAGTGGTCACTGAAATTAGGTCCACATTCCCAGTTACTTTGTAATACCAATGCTGTATTCATACTATTAACCTCTCAATTGTTGTGACAAAGATAAAAAAAAAATCTGTGATCACCTTCCAGAGTTATAGAGATATAACCCACTGTTCAGTTCTTTTGCTGATAACCTTCAAACTCATGGATCTGTTAATCGGACTGGAATTTGTGAATCCTATTTCATGTCTCACAACTCAGTGCAACTCCTTGCAGCCACTAAATGATGGGGGACCAAATCGATCGTCCTCATTCTGTCCAAAAATGCATTAAAGTAAATTTAAAGTTAATATGAGGCTTCAACAGTCTGATATCAGCTTCAGCTTAATCATCAATGCATTTGGGTTTTTTCCTCCATCCAAATTGTCCAGTACAGACAGGAGGAACAATTAACTAAGAACTCTCTCTCTCTCATGTACATACGGGCATGCAAGTGTTGTTTTAGGCTAGACTTTTCCCAAACCTATCCTTTAATTCTAAAGCAGAGTAGACAGTGAGGACACCTGCAGCAGAGACAAATGAACTCTGTCCTTGGACGTCTGTCAGTGGCCACGAAAACCTCTCTGTCCAAACCATCTTCCCTTTGATCTCGCAAGCTCATCAATATCCCTCCCATGAAAGCACACTAACTTACCCAGCTCTCTTCTTCTGCACACTCTGTCCATCACACCCCAGGGAATTAGCTGTGGAGGGAGGACTCACGGCCACAGTTCAGGGGTCAGGCATATGGGCCATCTCTGCTACTCACACACATACCCATCCCACAGGAAAAACAGCGACCACTTAAACCCGTATTGTGCAAAGGTAGAGCAAAATGCAAATATACATGCTTTTGTTCAAACCCCAAGTTTGTCCTCTAACAACAAGAGAAACTACGGAAGGAAAGAGGAGAGTAGACAATAATCCCTGTCACAAAAGAAGTGTTAGTGAAATTTCTAAGAGATGAGGATTATCTGGTTATATTTAGCTACATTTAGCCCTTGCCCACAAGGGCAGAGGGAGATGGTGGTTGTAGAATAGCGTGATAATGCTATTACCATTCCATCTCATCCCTGGAAGTCATGTGATCAGCAGCAAAGAGAGGTATTTCCTGCTCCGAGCTGGGCACAGTGACACACACGGGGGGGGGGGGGGGGGGGGGGGGGCATAAGTATTCTCCTGGTGGTGTTGGAGAGGAATTACACTGTGTTGTCCTTCTCTCTGGTCCCATTTAAACATAAATCACTGATTTATATGACACACAGTGTCCTTCTAAACAGCTAATTTATCTGAGCAGTCTTCAGCATTTCTCTCAGTAACACATCAGTGGCACGTTTCAACCTAACCTGGACCCAGAAGCACATACGGTCAGTCAGATCGCTGTATCACCTGTTTTAGATTTGCGGCAGTTCGGGCCGAGCCGGGCTCATAATGTAACATTAACTCTCCTTCCTGTTCCATATGAAAATTTAAGGATAATCCCAGAAGTGCAGTAAAAAACAGTGTGCTGGCCAAATGCAGCTCCTGGTCACACACATGGCAGTGGCAGATCATTTACCCCAAAACCACCACAGTGAGGTAAAGTCTTTGGTTTAAACAGTTCCTTTTTACAAGCTCTGACTTCTCCACTGGTGACCTGAACAGGACCGTCTGCCAGACATCGTTGAAAAAAAACAATATCCATCACTGGTTTCCGCCTCAGTGTTAAAGGAATAGTTCAACCTTGCTTTCCTGCCAAGAATTAGATGAGAAGATTGGTACCACTCTGATGTCCGTTAAATATGAAGCTACCACCAGGAGTTGCTTACTTTAGCTTAGCATAAAGACTTTAAACAGAGGAAAACACTTACATTTTTGTACAAATTAAAACACAATGTAATGTGTTAATAAGTGACCTTTAGAGATGCTGGTAGAGTTTTTTTTTTCTTTTTTGCCAAGCTAACTATATTCTCCTGCTACCAGTCTTTATGCTAAGCTAAGCGTCTCCTCTTCATATTTAAAAGTGAAACTGTATCGATCTTCTCATTGTTTGCACTCATATTTCCCAAAATGTCAAACTACTCCTTTAATCTGGTGAAAACTGTTATTGTAAGGTGAGGCTTCATCATCTCTGCCAAAAGTTAAACCTGGCTATTCATTAACCTACAATTGTATACAGTTACCGTAAAACTTCAATTAATTGCCCGGGCTTTTATTTGCTTAAATCACTGAACTGAACTCATTGAACCCTGCCTATATATGGGACAAACTCTTTCACCATCCCGGTAAACCTGAATCTGTTTCCGAATACTAACCTAAATGATTGAATTGCAGAGAATCTAACTGGAGGTTTTATACACCAAAGAACTTCTATAAAAGCCAGACCAGGCGTCTAATTGAGAGATACATTTATTTATCAAAACATGTAGCCACACCAGACCAGTAAAAAGGACAAGCGTCTAACTGGGACTAGGCTTTTAACTGACGTTTCATGGTAGTTAAATACCACTTTGCTCTGTTTTTGTGAATCTGGCTATTTATAATTTGCAGAATCAGTGTTTTATCTTTAGAAACCGTCACTTCACTGCAACACACTGCTTCTCACAAGCTGATTAATGTGCCTAGTTAATTAAGCGTACTATATATACCTATGTAAAGATAGACAAGGAATGCTCAATACAGCAGATGTCTTAGCTATGGAACCATGGTTGTCTGAAATCACTCCCCAGTCACTACCTAGTGCTCTCCATTTAGTACAAATTCTTGTTCTTTTTTTATAAAAATAAAAAGAGGTCTTTATTTGATAGTGACAGTAGAAATACAGACAAGGAGAGAGAGAGAGAGAGAGAGAGAGAGAGAGAGAGAGAGAGAGAGAGAGAGAGAAAGAGTATGGACTGGAATCAAACCTGGGACATTGCAGCTATATGGTGTGCATGTTGGGGACAGTCAGCTATTTGCCCCTATTTCCAGGATATTATAATATAATATTATATATATATACATATAATATTTTCCTCGCTTGGTAAAAAAAGCTATATTTTAATGCAATAAACCATCAAAACCATCATAAGGAAGATTATAATGCAACTGAATATCTTCTAATCCTCCTAGAATGCAAATGTAACTGTAAATTTGATGAAAATAAACTAAAATACAAGTTATCATACAATATTTATAAAATATACCAGATGAATGTCCATATTTGGCAATATTTACTGTTTAAATGTTGACTTTTATTGGGAGTTATCTTTAAAACACTATTTCTGTCCATACAACCAAGTTCCAACATAACATGACATTGAAATACTGATAAAAACAGGGAATACTGATCAACATTACTGTGACCAAAAGCAAGTACAGGAACATCCCACAGTGACGGGGGATCAATTGATCTGGCTTGAGCAGACCTTTCATTTGATACCCTGGATGTCTATGTAACTCCTACGAGTCACCTGCTAAACCTGCAAAAAAAGACCGGATGTGAAAAAGCGAGACTTCTGCTCTGCAGAAAAGGCGAGAGAAGGCAGGCACACGGCTCCCAGGTACTCTGATACGGCGAGAACTGCAAAAATAAGTCAGTGGTTGTGATTGTATATGTATATTGGCTTGTTTGTTACTTTTATCCAGCTAATTAGTCTGTAATGTTGGTGATTTGAGTGATGTGAGCTGTACAGCTGATTTCAGGGATTGATTAGAGGGGTTGGACCTGAGGGTACATTGTCATTAGTGGATGCTTATAACTTCAGCCATGTACGGTGATTACAGAGCGATTTATCTTGCGATATAGGCTTATTTAGATGCTTGGTGTTTGATGGGTGTTTGGTGTGAATAAAATTGGTTGGTTTGAGCTTCTAGCTGAGCCTCCTAGCTTCACATAGGTGCATGAATAGGGTGACAAAATAATCTGATCTTCCACTGATTACCCATTTGCATTGTGCACTAAAATTGCGTGCTGCCCCCGGTACTGGGGGCTTTGGTGTTTAACAGGTTTTAACCACTTGGCCACTGGATGTCACAGTGTAAAATGTACGCACTAAAAAGCACAATTAAACAAAAAAAATACTTTACTTTTTCAAATAATTCCAACATGCACCACCTCACAGTTGATAGATGTGTGTGAGACCTAAATGACTAAGTAACTGGGACATTTGATGCATGAACATCTCTGGATTAGTGAGGTGAAATCTTTATTTTGTACTTTCCTCCCAAAATAGGTTACAGCGCCATACTTTTAATCCTCCTGCTTGTTACAAACCTGAATTATGAACATACGGTCTCGTGAAAAACAAGCGTAGAGCGTTACGTGAAGCAGGACTTCACAATCATCTAAATTTGCTATTCAGCAAATTGTTGTTTATATTTATGAGGCTCAGGCTTTTTGACTTAAGGAATAAAATATCATCAACAACGAAGATACACCTGGACAATCTAATGCAATCCAAAACAACCTCTATGATGCTATCATGTTTATTAAGTGTTAATTAATTCAATTATATGTTTTTGCATTGAGGTCACAGGTGTCATTGTGTTGGACTGTATTCTATAGTTTAATATTCTGCCGCCTGCATGTGACTAAAACACCTCTCCATATAATACAGTCCAGTACAACACCACATTTAACTCTGGCCTCAAAAATAAATAACTGAATTTACACATTTTCAACAAAGTGTCACCAGAAACAGAACATTATGAGCTTCGGAAAGACAGATGTTATGGCAGGATTGCACAATAGGACAGAGACAACATAATCATAACAGTCTGCTTACAAAATGCAATTTATTATTTATTTGGTAAAGTCCAATGCTCACATTTAAGCTTTAGACAAAATAAACAGGAAACGAATGGCTTAGAAAAGTTAACAACATTACAATTAATCACAACCTCAACCTTTACTGTGACCACAGTCTTCACTGAGCGTTGTCCAGGTGCAGCTGTTCCAAGTGAAGAAGCCTTTCCATCACAGATTACAGGGATCGTTTGGGCTCAGGTCAGCATCCACAATCCAGATGTTGGAGCCAGGAGACCGATTTAGAGGGTTACAAAAGCGCACAGGCAGGACTGGTTTTTCAGTCACATGGATTGGACAGAACCTGACCTTCGACCTCATGACCTCACCTCTTGGCCTTCTTCTCCTTCATGATCTTCTTGCTCTCCTCTCTCCTTCGTTTATTGACGGGGTTTCGAGGGTCGTAGATCTCGAAAGTGTCCTCGTCCTGCATGTTGGCATCCTTGACTTTTCTGCTTTGCTCATCAAACTGCAGAACATGGCCCATCCTAAATCAGACGCAGAGAGGTGGAGAGAGTTCAAAGAACAGCAGCAGAGCATCCACTAAATCACATCGCAGCAGAACTTTTACCAAGAGGCTCCTTTTGCTTTGAGCAGTTTGATTACAATATCATTATCAAAAAATGGGAAAAACCTAAATTTGAGAAACCATTTCTATTATTCAATTGGCAAGAATTTTATTTCCAGTTGCTGAACATGAACACCATTATCAGAATAATAATAATTAACTTCATTTATAACAACAATGAAACAGATAAAAGTGAATAATAAAGAATGAACGCAATGGAGCATTAGCATACTTTTAATGCAACATAGGTCTATCTTGAAATTGAAATTCTTTATCAAATACCCATAATTGTTTCAACATAACTGCTGCAAATCCACAGTAAATCATTACAAACTACAGATTTAATTTTCTTGTGTTGCGAGATCTTTCCCTTTGTAACCCAATACTAAACGTTTAGTTAAGTCTATTTAAGTTAGGATTGACTTAATTTATCCAACACTGTGGGGAAATTCGCTTGTTACAGCAGACACAACACAAAACATGGACAAATCTAAATTAAATAAAAAATCATTAAATGATTTGTGATCAAGATTTTGAGTAACGCTTTTAAACTGCGGTGCGCATTTAGGCTGAATTAAGTGATTTTTCTGGCCACTTAGGGAAGACAGGGTAAAAGCCCAACATCTAACATATTATCTCATTACCTTATAAAGTTGTTATAATAATAATATTATTATTATTAATACTACTAATAGTAATCTTTATTTATAGAGAACCTTTCAAAACAATGGCAAACAAGTTCGAACAATTGCAAATTTACAGATCCAGCAGACACAGTGCGACGTTAGCACTAGCATTAGGCCACCAGATGAATTTAAGTCCAATATTCACTTGCCCATTTGGTCTGTTTTGTACTGCACCACCTCCCGAGGGAAATATCTGGCTCTTTAGCTAGCCACTATGTTCGTCAGCTAGTTGCTAACATTGTCTGTCATCTGTTTGGTGCCGGGCAGGTTGTGTACAGTTGCTTTAAATTAATCATAATAGGCTATGAAGGCAAAGATTGAATCAAATGAAATAACTTTATCCAAGTGACTGGCTGAACTTTATCAATTAGACAAAAATATTTCAAAATATTCTGTACTGATGTCCCTGGGAAGCCAAATTAAAGCCTGGGTCACACAAATTGCTTTGAACACAGATTTTAAGCCTTGTAGGAATTTAAAGAAAGTCTGGTGAGTCTGGTTGGGGAATATACGAACATATTAATACTAGTATTTAAAGCTTAGCAAAAACTATGCACATAATCCCACTAAAAGAACAATTCAATTGAGAGGGGAACATTAAGCAGGTATTTTAATAGTTCATTAGTACTATAAGTTTTAACAAATATCAAATATCTTAGCAGTTCAAAACGCCTGAAAGAAAGCCCTGGTCCCCAGAGAACAGACGCTCATGTGTCTTTCATTTCCCGGTCAGTTTCTCTTCCCCCAAAGACAGATTAAAGAATCAGGACATTCCTCACAGCAGATATCAGTGTCAGGCGCTCCACAGATAAAACACATTTTCTTGATGCCAATGTAAATCTAAACAACGCAGGAGTGGACTAATCAACTACAAGGATCCATATTTAGCCATGTTACAGGCAAAAAAAAATTGGATTGGCCAGCTGTGTACGAACCACTTCTCTTCTAGCATAACCAGACCCTTGTTTCAATACATTAACGGGATGTGATAAACCTAAAGGTTTTTCTTGAGGCAGCTTTCTGGCTTTATTATATACTAGACAGAACAAAGGTCATAATCCGGACTCAAACCGGGGACACGGGGCGATTACACGGCTGCCGTTTTAGATCTGTTGTCTACAACATTGATCATGAGTTCATATTGAGACATCTCAATCTATCTCCGTCCTTGTCCATACACTAAGCCAACATGCACCATCAGTTACAACAGCTTCCCTCAAACTGCATCTCAATCTTTGACTGTCACTTTAAAGTTGAGGATCAGCTGGTCTTTCTTATCTACTTGACCTTGTATGTCTAGACGTGTATATTGTGCCCAGTGTGTTTCAAACTGGCTGTACTAAATAAAGAAACCTGTATATTCTCTTTTGTATATTCTAAAAGATTTTGTGTTTGATGCCTTATCTCCGGTGTATAGTGTATAAGTGGTATATATGGGCTCTGTTCTGTGCACAGGTTGGGTGTGTTGAGTGTCAGCCTGTGTGTTTGTGCACGCTCTCTCCGGTGTTCATTTGAAATCGGCAGGAGTTGTGACAGCTCATCTAGAATGTCATGGCTAGACTCTGGCAGACCCTGAGGACTCCTGCAGTGAGAGTGGGCCGCCTCTGATAATTTGTCTAGCAGTCTCGGCGATGACAGCCCGCCGGCCGTACAGCCTCAGTGTCGTACGGCTCCGAGAGGTGATGTGGAAACCAAGTGTTCAGGGCTCATCAAAACCGCTCTGCGCGGCCACGGTGCAAGGCCACAGAAGCCTTTCGTCAAATTTATTTTTCTTGTGTTTCTTTCTTTTTTTTGCTCAAGTAGGGGGTGGGAATTAAGGAGTGCAGGAGGGTCGGTGAGAGTGACGGAGGGCTCTTTGCATTGAGAGTGTGATCTCTGAGAGCTTGTGTGTGTTAGCGTAGACCGAGAGGAGGAGGGGGGCTGAAGAGGGAGAGTCAGAATTTGTAGACACAGACACAGATGGAATAGTTTACCTCCTCTGGCCCAGACTTGACTTCCAATGTCTGACCTGTTGTAACCCACATTCTGTTCGCAGTGCTCCTAGAGTGGCACAGACTTCCCACTGGTGTTTTTCTAGGACTGCTATGCTACTGCCGCTGTCCTTCCCTTCTCGCCATACCTGGCGGGGGCGGCACAGTGAGGTGTCTATAGCCCGGGAGAGGCTCCAAAAGCCAGCCAAGGTTTTTCTGAAATTCATTAGGGTCCCCACACACAGACAGACTACACTTCAAGGGGGCTTCTCGAGACTAATAGCAACTACAGATTTTGTTATTCTAAATCTTTCACACACAGACACTTTGCTCAAATTCAAACACATGGTATTCATTTCAAACCCCTACTCCGTGTAGTTAGACTTTGAGATCTTTGGTGAAAAACAGAATCTGAGAGGAAAACACAGCGTCAGGGCTGATTTCCTGATGGCCAATCTGGTGGCTGCGGGTTGAAATCCCAACTTGAAACACACATACACACACACACACACACACACACACACACACACACACACACATACACACACATATACACACACACACACAAACACTTGAACTTTCACACACATTTATCAGAACCTGAAGCAAGCTTTGGATCTGACAAAGATCAGTTTCATCATTCCTGGTACACAGAAGGATTTTCTGCATTTTAGTGTCTCATTTATGCTGCTCTTAACATTATATATATATATCATAAAAAGTTTTTACAATCTCTTACAATCTCGTGTTCACCAGGAGGGTATCAACAGGAACAACACAAAGTAATGAAAAAGGCCTTTCTGTGCCAACTTTTCATGCTTGAACTTCACCGTCCACAAAACAGGGCGTTTGCCAAACTGCTTCTTGAACTCTCCAGGAGCACTCAGGACCCCGGGGTGCTCACGTGCTGCTACTAATATTTGCTAAAGTGAATAGTGTCAGTGATTCAAATCTCAGCAGGACTGCTTACACAGAAGCTATTTCATTCTGTCCTATCCAGTAGTCCTTTTCCAGGAGCATTCATACATTGAACGTTTATCATAAAATACTAAATACAAATGACTTCCAAACTTAAGATTGGTATGAAATTACAATAACTGAAGATAAAGTAACAAATACTGAAGTGAAAAAAAACATTAATAACCTGACCTGAGAAAGAAATTATGAGAAACAATTAAAACATTTATATGAAAGTTTATTTAACAATTTTGAGCTATACCGCAGCAAGTGAAGGCTGCGCCATGCAACAATCCAGTAGTTTATTTATCTGTGTATGATTCAAATTGGTGTCATTTCAATAGTGAATAGATTGCGTGATTTCTGTCATGTAAAGTCTTACTGTAAAGCCAAAATAGTTTGTTGTTTGAAAAAGATTCTCAGCACTTAATTTCTACCTTAATATTACCACATTATATTAAGCTACTTTTTCTTGCCACTATCAGTTGAACAGATTCAAAACTACACTAATAGATTATTGTGACTCTGGGGCAGTGGAACAAGCTTGATATATTCTCATCTTATAAAGTTATTAAGGCAAAACCACCTACCCATTTACACATCCAGACACAAAGCAATATAACATTCATTTGGAAGTGTGTTTCTAGTCTACATATGCTCACTCTCCTTTAAGTTTTTGTTTGGTCTCTACAAACTCCGGAGGGAAATATCCGGCTCTTTAGCTGCTAAATGCTCCACTATGTTCACCAGCGGGTCTCTAACTGTGTCTGCCTGTTGTTGGCTGCTGAGCAGGTTACGTACGGTGTCTTTTTAAGAAGTCTTTTTATTTTATTTAATGGAATTGAGGTTGATGAGAAAGACTGAACCAAACAGTAACGTTGGGGTTCTTAAAACCAAACCAATGAAACCGTGGGGAGTATTAAGATCATGGTCTGACCCTTGCCTCAAACTCCAGAGCCCTGTGATCAACAACAGGTGATTCTGCAACTGTATGGCCAGTTTTGATTTTTGAAATTGGCCCAATGACAGCCAAGTGTGCGGAGTGGGTTGTTGGTGCAGTATTATTTCCACAACTTCCACGCCAACAAGCCTTAGTTCAGCAAATAACAGCTAGAGGGACGGTACCCATAGTAATGGTGGTCAGTGTGACTTTGCAAGTAAATTCAAACAAACTTAAGAATGTTTTGATTCCACAATGACAGATGACCACAAAACCATGTAAATAAAAATAAAAAATCCAAATATATATCTTAAACGGTATCAGGCTCACTGACCATCCTTTGTCGTCATCTTCTGCCAGCTCTTCCACGTCTTCCTCTGGACCTTCAGTGATGGCCGAAGACAGCTTGGACTTGAAACGACTGAGGAGGGCCAGAGTCTACCAAAAAGATCAGACATCATCAATACACAAGATGCAAATTAACAAGGAAAGTCCCTGATCCATCAATTTGAAGTTCAGTAAGTGATGGCCACATATTGAGTTATTAACCTGTTCTTCTCTGTTTGAGCCTTTCTTCCTTTTTTGTGTCCTGAGCTCTTCGTACTTCTTTCGTCCCTCCAGATACTCAGCCACGGCCTCGCTGGATGGCTTTTTATCCACTGGAGAGACAAGGGAGACATCACTACTAATTACTATTAGTGCTTTATTTACTTTATCTAAATATTTTTGCTTGCTCAATGAGATTGATTTTCCAGTTTTCTCTATATAATTCAAATCTTAAATTATTTAGTTTTGGACATAATTACACTTGAAATGGCAAAAATTCACTTAGTTCCACCAACTCAAATGTAAATATTCTCAGTTTTTCTTACTATTCTGTGACAGTAACCTGAATATCTTTGTGGGTTTAGACTGTTGGTTGTTTGGACGAAACAAGACATTTAAAGATGCCACTTTGGACTCGGGGAAATTGGGGAAAAAACAATATTTTCACTTCTCTGTGACATTTTATACACTAAACAATAAATTTAATCAATCATAATTTCTTAATTGATAGTAAAATAATAATTAGGTGCAGCTCTAATAAGGGCCTGAAATGTAAAACTGGACACTAGAGCAGCTACATATAAAGACGTGTAATCTGTGTGTGTTGTCAAATGTAGGCAGAGAGAGTGAAGCTGCAGTGCTGACGGCAATGCTGGGAATCATTTCCCACCAGACTGTCCTTCTCTGCGGTACGTGTGAAGTAGTCTCACATCATGAATGAAAGGAGAGACAATCAGCACGCTGACATTGGTGTCTCATGCAGTTAATGTGCTTCTGTAAATCTCACAGCTCAGAGACGCAGGCAGTGAAGTCACCGAGTGGCAGACAGTGAGCACAGTCTGCTGGCCGGTGGAGCACTTTCTTTCCACAACAAAACGTGATGTCACACACACACACACACACACACACACACACACACACACACACACACACACACACACACACACACACACACACACACACACACACACACACACACACACACACACACACACACACACACACACACACACACACACACACACACACACACACACACAGCTGTGCCAAGCTGTGCCACTTCTGACTGGACACTGAGACACATTCTGCTGCACCGAATTAATGATGTAACAGCGAAAAGTTGACTGTTTGTCATTTATTAAGAGCTGCAATGTTATGAGTTTCTGTTAATGTATATTTATTCATATGACCATTTATGAGCAGTAAAGTCAGAAAGGGACGTGACTATGAAAAGATAAAGTGCTTACTGAGATCTACTAATCAAACAGTAATATAAAGTTTAAGACTGTTAGGTTTATCTAACATACCTAAACTAACCTGAGGTTACCCACTCTGCACCGGAGGAAACCCACGGGGAGAACATGCAAACTCCACACAGAAAGGCCTGGAAGGACCAAGGTTGGAACCCACGACCTTCTTGCTGTGAGGCGACAGTGCTAACCACAGCACCGCCCAAGTTCAGACTCCGTCTCTCCAAAACGAAGGTCTTTACAGCTCTCAGTGCTTAGATATTAAAATGAATAGTTCCACATTGTGGGGAAAATGGTTATTTTATGTCTTGCCGAGAGTTAGATGAAAAAAATCGATACCACTCTCATATTTGTCCGCTAAGTAAGAAGCTTACTTTAGCATAACGACCGGAAACAGCTAGTCTCACTGTCTGAAGTTAACAAAATCAGTCTACTGCCACCTCTCAAGCTTAGTAACACCTTATATCTTGTTTGTTTAATCCATACACAAACTGTAAAAATGACAAGTCGGCTATCATTTAAGAAAAACACATTTCTCTGCAAATACTGAGCAGTCACTGGAATTTTCCAACACAGCCCCGGAAATCTAAGAGCCACACTTTCTCCACTTTGCAGTGTGTCAACATGGAAATCTGCTCTGCTGCTCGAGGGGCAAACCTTTTTCTCTTGATTTATGACACCAACAAGTGACCCCCCCCCCCCCGTCACCTCTCCTGGTCTGCCTACCCGCTGCAGCCTGTGACATGCTGGATGCTGACTGATGATGCCCCAAGGTCCTACATGAGGAACACACATCACCTTCTCCAGCTGTTGTCACTAACTACTATCTTTGAGTTTGATGGCCTTTCTAACTACATTCCTCCCCTCTCCTGTCACCTGGGCTCAAGAGAGCTACAAATCAAGCTGCTGATGTTGTAGCAACTAAAGGCTGTTGTGGACGACAAACGCCTCTTCTACAGGAGAAAAAAAACACATAAAAAATGATTTTGTCAGTTAGTGCTCTGATGATTTTGTCAGTTAGTGCTCTGATGATTTTGTCAGTTAGTGCTCTGAGGTCAACACCAACTATCCATCTTCGAATATGCAACAACCAAGACTGCTAAATATTTCAGAAGAGTCCTGTGAAAATAACTAACGTGGTCAAAAACTGTCAAACGGTATATTGAGAAGGCAAAATAACACGCTAATCTTGATCACAAGGTAATCAGCGTTTCAAATATCACTCTACTTTCGTCTTCTTTCTCAAAGTCAACAATATGCAACAGGCATCAGGGTAATAAAACACCAAGAGCACGCAGGCATAACCTGTGTAATATCTGCGGGGGATAAAGACTGCTGCCACATCATTTAGGGTGGGTATTGAATGGACAGTGGTTTCAGAATGGCTCTCTTATTTTTGGCTGTAGCACCCAGCGGTCATGCCAAGAGAGAGAAAACCAGACTACAGGAACAGGCTATAATTGATGGGTGATGAAAAAATAATGCACAAAAGGAATAAAAAAAATGTCTGAAGAGACATTTTGCTATTCACTCCAATCAAATTTAAAGTCATGTGCATGCCAGCCATGTGGGCGGCTGATGGTTGGGGAGGATGAGGAATTGGTACTGACTGATTTAATGCAGAACTTTGGCGTGATGGTCGAGAGTCACATTTATAGCAATATTACAGAAAATCAGCCTATTTCAGTTAAAGATCTTTACTCTATTTTGTGTGTTCTGTGTGTGTATTTTATGCATCTACGGGCTGGGTACAACAGACGACTGAATTACGACAGAAATAAAAAAGAAGGTAACTGTCTCACATAAGTTAGGGCTGATCGATGTTATCACGACATCACTCAATCTCGATAATTATCACGATAAATGTCAAATCATTATTATTTATTTATAAGTTTTAAGGCTGACTTCTGCTCCTGAGTAAAAGTTGAAGAAACCAGATGGTTAATTGTGGTTTTAAACTTTTCTTTATGGTCAGAACAAACACTTGATACCAAAACAGTGGATCACTTCACAGATCTGAGGCAGAACATTTAAAACTATTATGATAAAATCTGTTTTCAACAAATATGCTCTAGTAAAAATTAAGTAAAAACCTTTTCAGGCCCTATTCCTCAACAAAATAAATGTCTTAATTGAAAACGTGTTTATTAGTTCATAATTCAAATCAATTAAATCAAACATTAATTGAACATTGATTGAACCTTTGTTATATTGTTATTGAGGAAAATGATATCCAATAATTTTCATTATTGTTTTATTACCCAGACCTAGTATAAATGTATTATAGTAAAAGTAAGTTTAAGCTATTTAAGTGCCTGAATAATGGCCAAACTGTGGGAATGTATTGCTCTTAAATCCACTTTACACTGACGCAAACCCAACTTTCAATTCAATTTTATTTATATAGTGCCAATTCATAACAGAAGTTATCTAAATTTCACTTCTCACAGAGCAGCTCTAGACTGTACTCTTCGTAATAATATTATTATTATAAGAGAGAGCCACCATGAGCTAGCACTTTGCGACACAACATCATGTTAGAGTCCAACCTTAATTTAAAACCACAGAATGAAAACAGAACAAAAGCAAAAACAATTATGTTAAGAAATGTGCCTCAACAAAACTCATGCAATGATTGTTCACCTCTGGTCCTACTGCGCTACAAGATGTATTGCAATGAAACACAAAATTGGTACTTCTCACTGTGTCATCAACATTTTTAAGATTATTTTTTGGCATTTGCTTTTATTGGACAGCTGACGACGTAGGCATAAATGGTAAACACAGGGAGGGAAGGGTATGACACGCCACAAAGGTCCTTAGCTGAGGGATTAATGGTATTTGTCTCAACCTCTAAGTCACCAGACGAAACCGTTTGAACAAGCTTTCCAAGCTGCCTCTTGGTTGGTTGGTTACACCATAAACAAATGACAATATATTAGGACATAGGAATAACTGCTTAAATATCCAAATCCAGTAAATGATCTTAGAGTCTGTCATTATGGTTCACAGAGCCCTCTTACCAGAACAACCTAAGACCAATTTGATCATTTTCATCAATGCTTTGGTTTGTCTGCTTTTTCTCACTTTACCCTTGAAACTAAAGAAGGGAATCATTAAATGCTCGTGGATAGAGTTGCCAGTCAAACCAAATGAAGTCAATTTTGTTCCCGCTGACCAAATTTGGCAGATTTAGGGGCAAAAAGAAGCACTACCTTTTTGCTTTGGTTGCTGCAGTGCGCACATGCTGGTGTGTCTGCACATGTTGAAGTCTCCACATAGCTACTGCACACAAATGTAAAACAAGAAGAGCTGCACAATGCCACTGGTGTTGTCCACCACTTGGTATTTAATGTATAAGAATATAATAAAAATTGTATTTGTTGAAAGTTTTTGGATCTTCTAGTAAATCTAGAAAATCTTAAAGCTGAAAAAAATTGTGCTGGTTCCAGCTTCTTGTTAAATTGTTAAGATTTTCTTTGTCTTATATGATAGTAAACTGAATATGTTTAGGTTTTGTACTGTTTTATAAACCAAATCATTGATAAATTAATAAAAAATTTAAAAAAAGACAAGTTTTAAGATCCAGCCCTAAAATCTTTCAGCTTTTAAAGCACGTGTACCCAATGAACCTACACCGACCAGTCTGAGAAGCATGCGAGTGAAAAGAGACCAGAGGCTGACCTTCACATAGAGGTCAGAGCAGAACCAGGAGAATGATTTAAGCTGTAAGGGATGGCAGTGTCAGTGCGAGCCTTAATGTGCGTGTGCAGCTTCTCCAGTGGGATGAGATAAAACGAGCCCTCACCACAGTGTTCTTCTGTGGCCGAGCTGAGTTTCAAGATTTACAGCATTTGAGCAGACATCCGTCTCCCCTGCAGTGGCCATTGGCCCATGACATCTAAGAATTCCATCTAATGGAATTAACTTTTGCTTCCAACACAGAAATGTAATGAGGAACTCTTAAAAGAAACTCTGCCTCTGGCAAAGCTGCCAGAGAAGCACAAAACAAAAGGTCCCTGGCAGAGTTTAAATACCTTGTAAGATAATGGAGGAGCTTAGGCTAGTTGCCACTCGGTATAACAATGCAGGGCTGTTACTGACTCAACACTTGAGTTTATATCTGGATCTACTAGGAGAATGCCTCTTTATGCTTAGGATGTTTTTAGAAACAGCTTAACTCTATGCAGATATCACTAAGAGCAACACATTAAGTCAGAGACACCAGCAGAATCTAAGGCCCCATCCACACTACTCCGTTTTAGCTTAAAAACGGAGATTTAAAACAAATACGATCTCCGTCTACACCAGCGTTTTAGCTGCGTATCAGAGTTGATCTCCGTCTACATTAAAACTGAAGACTGAAAACGCACATCTAGTGGCCGTTCACGTACACAGGGCGTGCGCGTGAAGGTGTAGACATGAAGCAGATGGTCTATTCCGTAGTTACAGAAGATTTGGAGAAAGAATAAAGAAATACAGATGAAGAATCACATCACATTTTTTTTTTTTTGCACGGACCAATAACGAGCTTGGACTGTTACTGAATGTAACACTGGAGTTAAAAGAGGCTGTGACGGCGGAAAACATAGTGGGAGTCTGAGCACAGTAACTTATAAGTGTAGGCTATAAGTGTCATTCGCACAGTACAAAATATTTTAGTAAAAATACCAAATCCAAAACTCTGTCAGCAGCATCATGTTTCTGCTTTGCATGACTTACAAGACCCAATCAGCGTGGATGGGGCCTAAGAGCAAGACATTAAGTCAGAGACACCAGCAGAACTTAGTTAATCTTAGTATTAAAGTAAAATGTAATGATTGTATTTTGTGCTCTTTCCCCTAAAATTTTGAACCCAATCATTCCCGAGTGGGCTCAGTGTCTGTAAACATAAAACCATCAGTGTTTGTGGAGAGGGTTAGGGATAGCGTACCGTAATGTTTGAGCAACAAAAGCCAATCATGTCTTTGGCTGGTGGTAATCCCACAGTTAGGCTGGTCCCTGCAGAACCCCCTGCAAACTATTTTGTTTTGTTGCACAACAATATATACACACACACACACAACCTCAAGCTAACCTCTGTGCCTAAGAGGTTTTTGCAATTTTCAAAAATGTGTTTCAGCATCAGCAAAAACCAAAAGATTGAAGGCATCATGACAGAGTGCAGTGTGGTGGAGACCTGAGGAGATCTGGGGGCAGATTTTTTACAGACTCTCATTGGCCAAAGTTACAAACTAACAAACACACAATGGGTTTGATGTGCAACTACGGCGGCCACTCAACAATTTTCCCCCATGCAATTTTCTGTGAGCTTTAACACAAAAATGCAGACCCTCGGGGGGGAAAAAAATAGACGCCTGCAACTAATTGACAAAAATCAGAGGGTTGCCTGTCTTAGTGTCCATTAGCGGAGAATGTAGCATGGACCACCCTCTTTGAGACTGTGTTCACACTTAGAGCTCTGTGGTGAAAGATTTCTCTTTCAAACATTCTTAAAAGCACCTAGTTGTGGTAAAATACATGTAAAATATATTATCAACCACCAATAAATTCACAGTATAATAGGTAACAGTGATACACATCCTTTAGTAAATGTGGGGAATAAAATGTGCTCACATACCCTCCTTGACTTCATCCACTGCAGGTTTTAAACTTTCTTCTTTCCTTTGCTTTATGGCCTGTAGTTCCTTCTTTAATTGGCGCGCCTCTTTCCGTAATTCATCACTGTGAGTGGGAGAAACCAGGTTGAAAAATTTAAACTCAACATATATAACTGTTATACATTACACCTGTAACAGACAAGAACGATGACAGAGCAACTGCATGGTGAAAAGGTAAAAGCAGACTTTTGCCTCCACTGGCTGCTGCTCTAAAAGAAGCAAAACATCATTTATTTTTTAAATTACATCAATACCTTTAATCTGACTGGTCTTCACAAACAAACATCACTTGTTCTGAAACATTATGCCTCTCAATATGTAATGTTCATGGCTAATTATGTGGGTATATAAAACAAACATGAAACACTCCGAAAGTGTAAGAATGAGGAATGTACATTGAGAGCGTGTGTTACTCCAATAAATTTGATGGAGCCCTAATAAAGTAATTGTTCCGCCCTCCAGGCTTCTGGAAAGCACTAGATTGTGTGTTGAGGTTGAACAGACTCAAGTGAGAAAAATGTCAATGTGTTTCTCATTTTGAGATCGGCAATTGTCTTTGTAAATACTTAAAGCTGTATTTTTTTACTTATTAAAATGCTGTCACCTAACAGGGGTAATGAATACAGATCTGTACTCCATCTTGTACAGCTAAATATTTTCAAAATATATGCATGTGAGGGAAAATACGACTAAAATCCACCTCTGTACTTATGATTAGGAGTACATAAGTACAGAGGAGGATAAATATTACTGTTGCGAGTGACAAGTCAGTCTATAAACTTGGTAATTAAGCCCCAAGTCAAGTCCTAAACCAAGACCAACAAGTTGTGATCTGGTTGGGCAGGTTTGGTTATTTTGGAAATATTTAAGATATTTAAAAAATATGAATATAGTTCATAATAACACAAATATTGTTCATAAAGATGAATAAATATGGAGGCACCACCCTGGAATCAGGGACCAATAACCAAATGTGAAAACAGTCTCCATAAGGGTTCTGCCCCCTATAAATGCCAATAGGTGACCATACGGGTGGCACATCAGCAATAATCCAAAATTGCGGGAAAGCCCGTGGAGCTTTGCAGACAATTTTGGTACTCTGGCGTCGAAATGACTAGTAGGTATACAAGGTTTTGGAATCTGTGCAGTAGATGGCTTCAGCTGGCAGCCGCGACGTATTACTGCGGTGCAATTGCCCCCATCAAAAAAAGTGCTTCTTTTTGCCACCAACAGGCTCAGACTGTTAGACCAGGTGTCTGACAACATCATGGAAAGGATCCCTACGAGGGAATCCTGGTGACACCCTCTGTTTTTAACAGAAAAGTCTCGCTCGAGGACAATTCTTGCTTGGCGAGGTGTTGCACCGCTGTTTCCACCTCTCACGAGATTTTAGAGCGAAAGTCTAAAGTCATCAGATTCCTTATTTGAATCTGACCCAAGTCCAAGTCGTGTGACTTGAGTCCACACTTCTGCTTAAGCATATGGATGCAGTGCATATTCATGTAAAGCGGAGCACAACCCTTTGGATGAAAGCAATGTCACATTACTGTATGTGGTGTACAATAAACTACATAAACATCCTGTGATACATGAAATGCATAACTGTCAAATGCTGTTAGTGGCAGAAGTAATGAAAAACTTTCTACTTCCTTCCTTCATGTGGCACACCGTTAAGTAGTACAGGCACTGCTCATGTCCAGCCACCCTTATAAAACCTTTAACTAGATGACAGAGGCAGGCCAAGGCACATCCTCGCCTCCTTTATTCAAGGTAGTGTCCTTTTTGGTAGATGGCCCAAAACCCAGCTCATGCAAGGCTAACTGCTGAACCAGGGCAGGCAATGCTGATTACTCTTCCCTTTCACATGATTGAGATTACTGCCAGTTGCAGAGCAGATATGTTATGTTAGGAAATGATAATATTTTTGTACTGCCTGACAGCTCTGTTTTTGTCCCATTCTCTTGCAGAGCCACAAAGCACAGGTAAGCTGCACAGTCTGGGCCCCTGGCCTAGAAACATGTGAAGCATCTCCAGACCAAACAATGGCTGCCTTTGTTTCTTACATCTGCTTCTACGTACTGATATTCATTTAAATCCTTTTCTTTCGTTTTATCTGGAACTTCCATTCTTCTGTTTCTAGCTCTCCAACACTTATATTACCTTTGTTTAATGCTCTGACATTATCTGTGGAAAAGCATTGAGACATCACACTGAGTGATATATTAATTGCAAGTGCCTTGGCAAATATTAAGAGCGGTGGCTGTGACTCGATGTCATGTCTCGTCCTACTTAGCTTCACAACTGCTTCCAAGGATACATACGAGGGATCAGTCAGACATACAGTTGTTAGTCCTCTCTTTTCCTGAAGAAGAAAAAAGTTGCAGCTGAATCCAGACCGAGTTGCCAAGAGCAGAACTGGTTGGCAGAGTCAGACTTGGCTTGCGTCAGAAAGTCGCCTGCTCAGCTCCGTCTAGGAGCAACGACAACAAACCTCTTTTCTGAGACACACAGTATACAGTATGGTGACTCAGATGAGACCAACCAGACGTGAGTAAAATAATATAATAATACAGGGACTATAGCTGACATTCAGAATTTCACATTTTACATAAGGTTGATTCAAGACAGATTATTGACATCCATCAAAAATAAACATAGCCAGTTAATGTTCTGTTTAAAATGTATAATTACTCCAGTAAGTGAGTTATTATGTCTGTGACGGTCTGAAGATTTTTTTGAGGACTTAATATGACTCTTGTGTGCAGCCACTTTTGTAACTGGGTTGTCCCAAATGCAACTTTCTGGTGAAAAATTTTAGTCTCCAGGGTTTTATCCTCAGACGTAGCAGAAAGGGAGGAAAGCTGCAGCGGTTGACAGGTGACAATAAACAACTGTTTTCACGGGCTTTATATTACACATTATTAAATGTATAACTACTAAACTGCATCTTTATGTAAAAATCTGTAGAGTTTCACTTTGCGTGAGCCTTCGTGGCAACAGAAAGCCACTTACAGATGTGCAGTGAGGCCAGAAATCTGCTGCCTGAATTACTGTTGTATCAGTAGCCAACACCAGGGCTATTGTTTTAGACTGCATGTATATATTTGTTTTATCCACCCCCTTTATATATACAGTACGTATACACACTGTTTGATGTATCACTTTGTCCTCTACTTGTCCAGTTCAGAGAGACCTTCTTGACACGACTTCGAAGTGTATATTAAATGAGTCAAGTATGACGCAAGGCTCTTTTTTGAACCCAGTCCGGCCTCGTTTCCAGGACTGAGAGCGGAGGTTTTTATGCATATATCCTAACAGTGAGGAACAATTTGAACCGAGTGATAATTTTCTGCCTGCCTTGACATGCTGCCACTCGGAAAACAAGAGACGTATCCGAGGCAACGGCCAAACAACCGGCTCCACAGCTCCGGTGCCAATAAAGAAAAAGAGGCCAGAAAGGACAGGAAAAGTCCCAACAACACCTGTTAAGACACACCTTAGGGCTCAGAAAATTCCTCTCGAGACCCTCACATCACAAATTATTCTGTTTTTTTATTTTTGACTACCATAGCAAGAGTATTTTTGAGGTTTATTAGTGTTTGTGAAACAATCTCATAATCATAATCTAAAAATAAATACATAATATAATCATTTTTGATAAGAAACATAGTGTACACGATGTACTACATGAAGTGTACCAACAGAAGTATACAAATTGAGACACAGAATAAGATTGTGCTGTAATTCAAATATGCCCATCTTCTCCTAATGTCGTCACAGCTGAAACAATTAGTCAATGAACCGATGTGATCGACAGAAAATGTATCTGCAACTATTTTGAGTAATTAATTAAGTAATTTGTCAAGCAAAAATGCCAAACATTCACTGGTTCCAGGCTTTCCTCTGTTTTATACACTCATAAATCATAATCATTTTTAGACTGTTGGCAAAACAAACAATAACATGGACGCTAATAAAAATAATCGTATGTCGTATAATTTCTCATTCAGCAAAAAGTATGACTCTTGACTAATGCTCATCATCAAATGGCAAAGCTTGACTAATGCTTGCAAGGAGTGAGTTTTATTATAAAAATAACAAACAGCACCAAGGCGTTCCTCTTCTCGAAAAGGAGTCAGAGTCTTCAAGTTCAAACCTAATTATAACGTTAAATGTTAGAATTACGCATCACTAAATCAAATCAGGTTGCACCACAGAAACTCGTTCTCACATAGACACTATTTGTTACTAAATACACCCAGAAACTGCCAGGTGTTAACTGTTCTGTAGCTAACTGAACTAGCTCACTGAAAGACTTTAGCTTGCTAGCAGACGAGCTGTTTGGACTAAAGAGGTAACATGAAAGATGGTCGATGGTGAATCCTTTTTGTGAATCCCTACTAGTGGCTGGGGTCTAATGCCAGCTACTGTGACTCTTTCAGATTATTCAGAAAGAGTGAAACCCAGAGAGCTGTGGATGATTAACTTTTCATAAAGAAAGCATATGAAGTGATTGGCAGGAGACCAAGGACTCTCTCATGATTCAGAACCATGCATTTAATACTCCAGTGTCTGGCAGGAGTCTGAGGCTGACACAGGAATTCAACAACTTTAAAAATAGTACAGTGATGACTGTATGGTTCATCAAAAATTCAATCGTTTTCCAAAATGTGCGAGCAGACGTACTTTCCTTTTTTGGATTTCTCTGTACTCTAATTGTCCAGCCTTAAAGTTACTTTAATACATGTAATTACTGATAAAGTTTAAAGGTAAAATAAAGCCACAGAATGATTTCAACAAGCCAGAAGTATGTCTAAAAGTAAAATTGAACACCCAAGTCTTATTCAGAGTACAACACAAGGATGGCAGCAGCAGCAGCAGCAGCAGCAGCAGCAGCTTCTCCCTGCTATGGTGGACTCAGACCAGTCTAACGACTGAGCAAGTGATGTGGATGAATGTACTAGAATAACAAGATGGCTGGGTGAACTCCCCTCAGGGGGCACTCCATGGCTTGGTCAAAAGCCAAGGAGAACTGTGAGCTGGAGTGGAGGAATCCAACCTCAACACAGGAATTTGCATGACTTTGCAGAGTGATCTAGACCAACACATTACCCACGCAGTGGACCAAGGTTCCTCTTTTAGAGCGGTTCATCTGCCTTGCAAGTATTGACTAGATACGTTGGTCTTCTGTTAGTTATGATGGAAGAAGAAAGTAATGAATTGTGTAGAACATTAGAACATCAAGTGCATCTTTTCATTTATATCAGTTATATTTGGTCGTGGATTTTATATTCCTCTTATATATTTTGCTTATTTGAGAGTCAGACAGCAAAAGTGCACACTGCCAAATGTTGACATTGATCACAGTCCAAGTGGGGTTCTGCTGGTTTTTAATCCATTTTCAAGAAGTCTTAACCCCCTCGTCCTAGACATGCATCGTTGTCTGGAACTGTTTCCAGCAAGCAAGTGCCCCATATGGGGCAGACATGCTACAGTGGGCCACAGATGTGTAAACCTGGCAGTTCCAAAACATACACAATCGGGCTGCCAAGAACTGGATTATCTCAAGCAGTTTTCGGCACAAAAGCGGCGGCGAATGCTTTCTTGATCTTTGCAACCTTTCCCTGAGAACGCATTGGGTTATGACCGATGACAAGAGACAGGTGCAGCCAATTAATACAGAGTGACGCAGCGTCCGGGGTACGGCCACTCGGGCAGGATAATTAGTGTCTGATGTCCCATTTAAGTTACACTGAACACAAGGCTAGAAGAATCCTTTATCAAAGACCAATCTGGCAGAAGACAAAATCCAGAAAAAGATGAAGACCAGAGCTGCAGCGATAAGTCAATTAATCCACTAACAAGTTGACTGACAAAAAAATAATTACCAACTATTTTAATAAGCAATTGTTTTAGTCATTTTTAAGCAATAACTCCAAACATTCTCTGTTTGCAGGTTTTTAGACAGCTGGTTGGAAAAAAATAAACATTTAAAGATGTCATCTCGCAGTCTGGGAAATTGTGATGGATATTTTTCAGTAGTTAGAGACACTTTACAATCTAAAAGAGAAATTGGGAGATCAATCAAAAATGTAACTAATCGTTAGTGGCAGCTCTTATTAAGACACACACACACACACACACACACACACACACACACACACACACACACACACACACGGCAAAATGCCAGAAGGAACATAAACTGATGTTTCAGAGCACTACAAGCTTTTTTGGCCAAATAAAAATCTCTTATGTGACCTTTTTATTCTATTTTTGACGATGCATTCTTCAGACTGAAAGCTGGGTCATAAGTCAAATTATTGTTTATGGTGTAATCATGTCATAATAATATGGTTCTATCTTTTTATTGTGCCATAAATTTCTGTGTACAAATAAATGATTCAGAGCTTGAAGATGTAATTAAAAACTGAAATTATACAGCTTCAATGATTAGTCAGTTGACAGAAAATAAATCAACTATTTTCATAACCGATTAGTCATTCTTTAAGACAAACACCACAAATACACTGCTTCCACCTATTCAAATATGAATGTTTGTAGTCTTTTGTGTCATTAAGCTGAAGATGTTTGGGTTTTGGACTGAGTGTTTAGACACAACAATCAATTTCAATATCACAATGGAAGCTCTAGGCATTTGTTTTTGCTATTTTCTGGGATTTTACACACCATTATTTAAGTTTTCTTTTTACATACAAGTAAAGAAAAGATGTGAATAAAACCGATCACAGATTTGAACATCAGCTTAATTATTTCTCAGTGATTTTACATCTATTTGCCATTTTGTGTTGTTTATTGGTATCAGAAAATGTCAATGTTAATATCAGGATAATGATTTCAACTTTATCACCCAGCCCTAATCACATAGATACACAAACCCTTGGGCACAGCTTTTCAGTTATTATTTTTATTGATCTCCTGTAAAGGGACTTTATGTGGATGATGTGATAATCTTGGTCTTGAGTTTTAGGACTATTAAAGTAATTTTACCTGTATTATTAAAGTCTGCCGCCACATATTGTATACACCATATAGAAGTATGTGATAAGAAGTGTTATAAATAACAGGAAGTGTAGTATCTTCAGCCTGCAGTAACTGAAAAGCCATTACCAGAGACAGCAGAGGAAGCAGGCCCTGCTGGCAGAAGCAGCTCACACTGTGTCCCACAGCCATATGGAAGCATTTTGCTTCTCCAGTCATGCCCCGTCGGGTTTAACAAAAGTGGCGACTACCACATACACTGCTTTTGGGACTTCATTCAGTAGTGTCTTTTATAAAGCAACCCCTCTAAAGAGGCCTTCTTCAAACACAGCAAAACCAGACTTGATCAATAGCAACTAAAAAAAGGAGTGTCAAACAGTGAGCACAAAAGCTTCACAAGCATTACCAACAACATCAAACAGCACGGCAAGTTGAGACAAACTTAGTATAAATAGAATCTGTGTTGATTGATTGTGAGCACCAATCTTTATCATTTTCTTGGTTCAGTGACTGTACACTATTATCTGGCAACTTGCTCATGAATGCGAGCAAGTCCAAGCGTTTTTGCAATCATGGGATATTGCAGTGGAATATCATCTGGCTGCGGGACAGCAACGTTAAGATAGCTTTGACCTGATGCAAAAACTATTTTGGTTTCAGGGGACACTCCTAATTTTAGCAGCCTTGACCTCAGTCAATCAGGTTTGCAAATTTCCCCTCGGCCGAGGCCTGAGTACATAGCAGACACCGGAGAACTGTCCCTCACACATATCTCACACTGTACATCTGAGCGTTAAACGCAACAGCAAACAACAAAAGTCCTGTTTCGGTAACAGAACTGAGAAAAGTGGCTGCTTTTAACATCCTCTCTCCTTTTTTTTGCCCCCAAGGTGACTAGATACCAGTTGGTGTTCCTCCTTGCCCACAGAGCAGCTGAATGAGCAAATCAACGGTGGGAGAGCAGAGCTCACCCTGCAACAATGCCCCCTTTGTCCCGCACTAACACTGTACCTACCAGCCTGCTCTTTGATTCCCTGCCAAGACAAACCACTGTGTTGGGTTACAGTTCTTGTAGCAAAACAATCTGCGCTTGTATTTAATATACTACAATCTGCCTGCATTGGACTGGCTGTCAGTCAAGGCGCACACACACACACACACACACACACACCCCTTATCCATTAGCACTAATGAGATAAGGGTATGTTGATTATGTGTGTTGAGGGCTACCTGGTAAGAGGATGTGGAGGGGAGATAACTGGCCAACTAGCAGCATCAAAGAGGGATGAAGGATAAATCACTCTCTCCCTTCTCCTCAGGTCATTTTCATTCTAATTTCATCTCACACACCTTCCACTCACACTGTTGGCTCAGACAGACGTACTGTTTGCTTCTTCAGCACAGTAAGTAATTCGTTTTGAGTGCCAACATTCCTGTTTCAAATAGCAGGTCTACTGATGTTGGTCCAGTGAGCTACAACTGAGATATGTGCATGTTTAGGGGTTGTGTGTGTGTGTGTGTGTGCATGAAAGTGACTGGATGTGTGTAGAAACAGAGCTGAAAGATACAGTATGTGGAGGACGATGACACCAGGAGAGAGCTGGGGAGACGCTGGAGCTACGCTCAAGAGCACCATATTCATGAAATCATGCTTTCAATATTAACATTCATATCATTAAATGCAGTTCAAAACGAAAGTGCTACTATTAATTAGATTATTTTTGGGAAGACTTGGATATGAGGACTTATTTTAGACATACACATCTCAACACTGACTTTTTGAAAAACCTTCTTAAAGGACCAGTGTGTACCTAAGAGGGAGCCCTTTATATCTACAGAGGGAGTGGGTCCTCTTCCACGGAGTCTGCTATGTTTCTACAGGAGCCCAAGATGGACAAACGAAACACCAGATCTAGAGAGGGCCTTTTACAAGTTTACTGGCCACCATAGTTTCTCCTATATGCTTAGAACAGGAGGATGGGAGGGTTCAGTTTGTTGCAATCTGCAACCTCTAAATCCTACACACTGATCCTTTATCCATGAACTTCATCATGTGGAGCACTACTCAGCCTTACTCACAGTTCAGTTTCTTCTGTGGCTCTGGAGGAGTTTTGCAAAGTCTGAGAAAATGACCCTGATGATGTCATAGTGATGTCATGAGGGTACAAGCTTGGGCTTTGAGACTTAAAATGTTTAGTCTGCATTACACACTGGACTAGTGCGGTTTGAAAGAAGTGGACATTTAATGTGGCTAAATTAAAAATGCGACTGAGTTGCACTATGGGAAATGTAAGATGCAGTGTTTTTGGAACTTGACCCATGCAAAGAACTACATTTCTGGATATCTCGGTCTCTGCTACTTCAATTGTGACTCTTCTTTCTCCTCTGTCTCGTGTGAGTCCCCCAATGTTAATGTGCAATGCCACATTGGTATACTATATTAGTATACTATTGATATTGATCCGGGAATAACTATGAGATTCAGCAGAGGGTAGAGCTGAAACAATTAGTCAACAAAAAATGAATCAGCAATAATTTTAGAAACTGATTTTGTCATTTAAGTTCATTTTTAAGAAATACCTCCAGACTTTCTGTGGTTCCAGCTCCTAAAATATATACAATGGATTTGCTGTGTTTTATATCATTGTAATCTGACATTTCATGGACCACATGATTAATCAGATAAACAAGAAAATAATAACCACTCAGTGGTGTAAATAAAATCATTTAAAGCCAAAGATCCTCCCTCTGTGGAGATTCTTATGCTTATCTGAAAAACAAAGTTTGGATCCTCATCTGATTGTGTTCATTAAACAGGAGAGGGTTACTCAAAGTCACCTATTCTCTGTATACACAGTTCATCAGCTCCCCCAACAGGCCGCTACGCTGCATTACAAGTGGAACACCAACATGATGAAACTTACTGAAGCTGTATATGACCAAGGGAAAACTCAAGTTTATTTGTTTGTTTATTAAACAAACCTCACATTTCTTGGATATAGTTTAATTAGAGAGACTCAGATTGAAAGTTGGGTCAGAAACATGCAGTCTTACCTGCGGTTGGTCTTTTTCCCTCGCTCCTCCTCACTCGGGTCCGTCGCTTTCTCTACGCCTTTCTCTTTCTGTAGCTTTTTACTGATGAGCTCTCTCATCTTCTCTTTCTTATCCGAGTCATACTCTTCATCTTCATCCAGGTCACCTTCAACTTCGTCGTCGTCCTCGTCGCCTGTCTGGAAGAGCACAGTGAAATTTTCAATCACAGAAAAGCGACTCTGGGAACTTTGTTTTGGAGCAAATGAGATGGAACTTTTAATCTTAACAGAACGTCTGACGTACCTCAGCTGTATCTCCTGATGTCCCCTTCTTCTTTACCCTTTAAGGTAGAAGGAGTATAGGTTTATATTGGAAAAGGACGTTGTAGGAGAAGGCGCTTATAATTATACTAAATGAGTCCTTGTACGTACTTATCAACTGCTGGGACAGAGCTCAGTCTGGGGTCATCTTTCAGGAGGTCATGGCTGCTTTTGCTTTTTCCCTTTAGAGTCTGAAGAAACATAAACAATGGTGAGCAGCTGATTTAGTTTGTTTATTTATTTCAATGCAACATCTATTTCTTTAACCTCCATATCATTTTAATATTTTAAAATCAGCAATATTAAGAACAACAAGGATTTTCAGAAGACAAAACAAAGACATTTACATTTTCAAAGTCCAATTACCACAAAGATTAGTCAGGCAGACTAACTTTTCATTCTAAAATATTGTGGCACAGTATACTCAGTATAACTGCCCAGCCAGAACCATCATATGTAGTGATTATAAACATTCATCTTGCATAAAAGATTTACAGATGGCTCCCATCAGCATTATTTGCCATTGTCTGAGATGAACCAGAATTAAAATCATGTGACATGGTGGAACCTGAGGCCAAAATACTGACTAACCTTTATAACTAGATAAATCCTGTTAGCTCTGATTTCACTGCTTTTTACTGCTTATAGCCTGCACTAAATCCAAAACAGGATTGATTTTTATATGTTTCATGTTGTAAAAATTAGATTAAACATGTGGCTTCGTTTAGACTCGCTCAGAAATGATAACCTGGACCATCCCTGTAGTTGTGGCGTGTGACTGACTGACAAAAGAGTCAATGGCAGGCATGGTCAGTTTTAATTAATGGTCTGTCTGACAGCGAGTAGAACTCAATAGTCAAGTAATTTCACTGCTACATCACTATTTAGTAGAGAGACGGCCACTTCAGTACCTGACTGACTTGATTCACCATCTCCTCTTCCTCTTCAGCTTCCTCTCCAAATGATAACAGACTGAAGTTCCTGCAAAAATCAACATGCCGTTATAAATGAGTTATAGCGCCAGTGACCCAATGAGACTGAAGATGAAAACAAGACTGTAAGAAGAATCAGGAGCATAAGAAAAGAACAATATATAACATCAAAATATCTTGTTCAGGTCTGAAAAATCACGTTACCTAACTGGATATCCAACAAAGAACTACATTACAATGTTGACTCAAGCAGGAACTGCTACTTTCATCTTGTGCTCTCGACTAGCTCAAAAATCGTTCTGTGACCAGATTAATGATCAATGAATTATGGCAACTTCTGTTACAGCATGTATTAAGGTTTACTGGTTGTCATAGTCACATTGTTAAATAACCATTTGTAAAAATACAGACAATAAAACATCGGAAAGACAAATGAAGTCTGAGCACTCACTTTGTGGCTTTTGACTGTGATTTCTTTCCCTCCTCTTTGTCTTTTTCCTTTTTGGTTTTCTTTATTTCACGGGGTATAATGTCATCAAATGGAGAATGAAGCACCTGGAAGAGACAAAAGGTCTTTACATCAGTATTTAAAGCCACAGACACAAATAATCGCCAAGCAAGTAAAACAGTAGTACGAGAAGAAAAAACCTCAGCCGTTTTTATTTTGTGAGGATTCAAAGGTCTTTCCTCGTCGTCACATTCAACCTCTGCCAGTCGGAGCATATTATAAACGGTGTCTCCTGTGACCTGCGTTTGGAAATGTAAAAAAAAAAAAAAAGAGAAGCACAAATGGTCAAGTACACTTTGATGATTTCTTAACGTTACGCTGATCTGGGTCCAAGCATGCGGGAAGTGTTTCACGCAGACAGTAACATCCTATGTCAAAAATCTGGACCCGGACAGAAAATATTTATACAGGTTGCTACAGTTCTTCAGATTTACCTTGCCGAATATGGTGTGTTTATTGTTGAGCTCATCTGCACGTCCCAAGGTGAAGAAAAACTGACTGCCATTATCATGCGGCCCAGCATTTGCCATGGCGACCAAACCTCTCCGATTGAAGCGCAATCTGGAGTGAAATTCATCCTAAAAGATTTTTTTTTAAAAGACACAGAAAGATGATTTCAGTGGCAGCTACATCCTCTAAATGTTTCCTTGGGCACAGGAGTTAGTTTTTCATTCATACAGATTCATACAGAACAATCAAAAAGTAGAGAAGCAGTCTGACCTTGAATGGCCGGCCATAGATGGAGTCTCCACCCGTCCCTGTTCCAGTGGGATCTCCCCCCTGAACGATGAACTCACGCACCACTCTGTGAAACACTGTGCCATCATAGTAACCTAGAGGATACAGAAATATAAGACAATAAGGTAACACTTTATTTCACAGGCCTGTAATTTCTGAACAATTTCCCAATTATTTCCATGAGTTATATAACGATGTCATTTAATGTAGTAATTACAAGAAAAATAAAAACAGTCTTCAATTGGAACAAGTGAATTAACTGCAATTAATTGCTGGCCTAAACTAGAGTATTTAAGTCATTGCACAGCTGGTCATTTGTTTGTTTTCACAGGCAGATAAAAAAACAGTGATAAATTAATATTTAATTGGGTTTAAATTGAGCTTTTCTTTCAATAACATTATTTTTGCTCCTATAATTAGTACCAAATAACATAGTTCATTCAGGAAATTTATGGACCCATAAAAAGAAGCATTACCAAAGAAATTAATGTCAGATGTTAAATAACCAATGCTAGGTTTGTGAGAAAAAAATCTATTCATTTTATCCATTTTCCATTTCTATGTAGTGAGATTAATGAGTGGATAATCAAACCAGTGATGAAATCAGCTACAACCACGGGCGTAGAACTCAGTGGTCTGAGACAAGTCTGTTGAAACTTATACAACATAAAGGTGAGCACATGTAAGGACATTTTGTCAGGATGTCTAAAAACAGAGATCTTATTAACTATTAAAAATAATTAAAAGTGTATTTATACTATCATGAAATAAAATATAAATTCCTTAGACTTCTATGTAAAGTATAGAACCACAACCACAATGTAATGAACTTCAACATTTTAACACTAAATATGAATCCACATTTTTAATTGACAGGGATTTCCTTTAAGCCCTACTGTTGCACCACCACCAAGGATGAGGAATGCATATTCTAATATAATTTTAGAATAACATCTGTTGTATATTTTGGAAACATATTTATTTAAAATTGCAAGTACCATCATACCACATACCCCAGAAAAAGTGTGATTAGCTTCAGTCCATATTGACTATTTTAAATTTATTTTTATTTACTTTTATCAAACCACTACGTAATGCGTAATTTACATTTTTGCTTTAACTGTACATGAACTTGTTTTATGTTTTATTCGCTGCACACCACTGTGCGTGATACTGTGTGTGTCTATGTTTTACATTGATCGCTATAAAGCACTTTATTACCTGCAACGAAAAGTGCTATAAAAATAAATATATTGTTCTTCTTCCTTTTATATCACTATAAAAAGTTCGTCAATAGCGGTGTCTTTTCAGATACATCTGAAGAAATATAAATCGCAACATGGATGCAGAATTTTTCATGCACAATATTTGATGTGTATATTTGAAGGTAAAAGCAGACCTCTAAAAACTGGGCAGATGCGTTTGGGAGACTGGTGTAATGAAGGCTCTTTAGCAGGTTTGTTTTTAAAACTTCTGCAGTGTGTTAGACAGGAAGCTGACTTTTTAATTCTTACCTTCCATGCACAGTTGCACAAAGTTCCTGCATGCTTTAGGAGCCTCCTTGGACCACAACTCAATGTCAATGTCTCCTGCTGAGGTCTTCAACAGGACCTAAGAAAAGATTACATTGTAACCACATTTCCACATTTACCAGTAAAGGGAGTAAAATATTCCCTCTAACATTTCATCTGAAACAAATAATATTAGCTACAAGACATAATGTACATTGACATTTTAAAGTATCAGTGTTTTAATTAATTACGACTTTTAGAACTGTAGTAACGTTAGTGTAAAGTTACAAGTGTAATTTATCACATTGCTGCATTTTAACCGTGATCATTGAAACGTGCTAAGTAGCTACACGTCTTCAACGTTATAAACTTTAAAATTAAAGCATATATTGAGGGATCTTGTTTGAAATGCACGTAAAAGGATAAAAATGAAAGTTAAATTACAAAAAGTCGCGCTCACCTTTCCATTTGTTGGTGGCTCTTGAATGTAAATATTGCTCATGCTGCCGCTGAGGTTGTGTTTGTCGTTGAAGCAAGAGAATTGTGTTTTTCACACCGTCTGATACCTTAAAATATAAAACAGTATGTGACGTTTGTTAAATTAGCTTGCTTTGCAAGTAGAAAACATCATACTTTTCCAGCTACAGCCATATTGGCCAAACATGTAAGATTATTGTTTACTTCAGAGTGCGTGGGGGGGCTTCTCACTTAAAAAACGCACTGCTTATTTTTAATTTCTTGAAATATTAAAATTAAATCACTTACTTAGTTTTCAATTTACACTTAGTGGATAATTCATTCACATGAGTAACAACCTGTACAAGTGCAGGTGACAGAACAATCCCAAACAATATTATAGACTCCCCTAAAGTTGACTTTTGGTTTGACCCACGTGTTCCATAACAATGCACCCTCGGGAACAACAGAGTACTTTCGTTCCACTATATGTAACCCGGTTGAATTACTTCAACTTTAATGGTTTAAACCTGATATAGATATTTAAAAAAACAAAACAATTGACTGATATCACCGTGTTGTGATGCTGATTTATGTTGGGATCAGTAGAACAAATATTTTAAGCAGTTGACGTCGATGTATAATGTATTTATGTTTAAAGCAAGTAAGCAGCCCAATTGTATTAATTAAAGCAAAGCCAACCTGAATATATTCTTCAGGAAGATTTAGGTGACAAATCAGTAATCTCTAGGAAAATATTAAGGAGTTAGACTTAAAATCAGCAAAAGAAAATTTAGAAAGTCCAGGCGCCGACCGGAAGTACCGTTACCAGAAAGGACAACACGGAAGATTTGGCAGCAATGGCGGCGGCAGAAAACAATGTGGAACTTAAGCGAAAAGCAGATGATAATCATGATGGAGATGGGGACGGCGACGGCGATGGAGAAGGAGACGAATGGGTCGGACCCATGCCAAACGAAGCTACTAAAGCCAAGAAAAGGAAAGGTTCGTTTGTGGCAGTTAACGTTAGATGTTTCATCTGCTAAACAATGCTAACCATGCTAACCAGAGTCCCGCTAACTCCTGGGTGGTTTTGTTTTGTTTCTCTCAGTACTCGAATACGAGCGTGTCTATCTGGAAAACCTGCCTTCTGCTGCAATGTATGAACGCAGCTACATGCACAGAGATGTTATCACCCACATAGTTTGCTCCAAGTAAGTGATTTTCTAATAAACTTGACCACTGAGTTTGTCAACGATGAATACATCCCAACATACTTTTATGCATGACTTTATCTCTCCCTTTGCCCACCAGGCTCTGTTTCTCATGAAAGTTAATATTCCATTTTTTCAGGACAGACTTCATTATCACAGCCAGCCAGGATGGCCATGTCAAGTTTTGGAAGAAGAAGGAGGAGGAGGGAATAGAGTTTGTCAAACACTTTCGAAGTCATCTCGGTATGCATTGAATTTATCACATGGAAGTTATCACTATCCTTCTGTTCATTTGTTATAACAAAAATATAGTAATAAGAATAATCTTTTTGAAGAGCACTTTAAAAAAAACACATTCCAAGTGCTTTCGCAAGTGCTAAGACGATGAAACACATATAAAACAGATAACCAGATGGATGATAAAAAGCAAGAAAACCCTTAATTTAAATATCAGTTAAAAGAAAAACAGGAAAGGTTCTCCTATTAAAGTATGTTTTAAGAAGGGATTTAAAAGAGTTCATTGACTCAGCAGCCCTGATTTTCTCGGGCAGGCTGTTCCTCCCAGAGCCTTGGGGCTCTGACAGCAAACGCTCTGTCCCCTTTTGTTTTTAGTTGAGACTCTGGAACAGACAAAACCTCTGCCTGAGGATCTTAAGGTACGTGCTGGTGTGTGTGGGACTTAAAGGTCAGAAATATAAACGGAGCGAGGCCATGAAGAGCTAAAAAACTAATCAATAAAATTTGAAAGTCTGTTCTAAAACATACTGGGAGCCAGTGTAATGAAGCTAAAATAGGGGCGATGTGATCATATTTCTTTGTTCTGATTAAAAGCCTGGCAGCTGAGTTCTGGACAGTCTGGAGTTGATCAATAGAATTTTTGGTCAAGCAAGTATAAAGTCTGTTGCAGTAATCCAGGCGTGATGAGATGAAGGTGTGTAAAATGTATATATTTGATATATTTCTAAGATGGTAAAAACAAGATCACACAAACTTAAATTACTGTCAAACCAGACGCAAAGATTTTTAGCAACAGGCTTAATATGATCCATTAGGGAACCAGCAGATTGCAGCATTTGCCGGGACCCAGTGACCAGGATCTCTGTTTTGTCTGAGTGCAGCTTATGGGACAAGAAGGAATGATATGCTGCCTTTCCTGCATTTCTTTTAGTGTTTACATTTTATACTCAAATACATCATGTATTGTATGCTACGATGAATACTGACATTGTTCTTGCATTTTCTGCAGGCGTGATAGAAAGCATTGCAGTCAGTTCTGAAGGGGCCATTTTCTGTTCTGTTGGTGATGATCAGGCCATGAAAGTGTTTGACGTTGTCAACTTTGATATGATAAATATGCTGAAGTTGGGGTGAGTCTAAAAGTATTTGAACTTCATGTATAATGTTTACAAAGATGCAGTGACATATCTGTCCTACTGTAACATGTTTTTTTTTCTTCTCCCCTCTGTGTAGCTTTCATCCAGGCCAGTGTGAGTGGGTCTACAATCCCGGTGACGCCATTTACGCGGTGGCCTGCTCTGAAAAATCCACAGGAAAGATCTTTGTCTATGATGGAAGGGGAAGCAACCAGCCCCTTCACGTGTTTGACAAGATGCACTCCTCACCCCTGTCCCAAATCCGCCTGAATCCCAAATTTAGAGTCATCGTCTCTGCCGACAAAGCAGGAATGCTTGAATATTGGACTGGCCTCCCAAATGAATTCAAGTTCCCCAAGCATGTGCATTGGGAATACAAAACAGACACAGACTTGTATGAATTTGCAAAACAAAAAACTTATCCCACCAGTCTTGCGTTTTCCCATGATGGGAAGAAAATGGCCACCATTGCTACTGACAGGAAAGTCAGGATCTTCCGCTTCCTGACAGGAAAACTGATGAGAGTGTTCGATGAATCATTAACGGTACGTTCTCACACATCGTTCAGGCTGGATCTTAACAGATGTGGCTCACTCACATGCTCATCACACCTGCTTCATATGTTAGATGTTCACAGAGCTGCAGCAGATGAGGCAGCAGCTGCCCGACATGGAGTTCGGGAGGCGAATGGCTGTGGAGAGAGAGCTGGAGAAGGTCGACGGGATCCGACTGACAAATATCATCTTTGATGAGACTGGCCACTTTGTGCTTTATGGGACCATGCTGGGCATCAAGGTTATCAATGTGGAAACCAACAGGTACGTTCATATGAAGGTGGAGACAGAAAGTGTGCTTCAGGGTTTTTCCTGATGACCAGTTCAGTTAGCAGATGCTCTTAACAATGGCCACACTAATTAAATAATGATCCTCAACATCCTGTTCCTGGCTTTTCCAATTTAAAGTGAGAGCTTAGAGAATATTACTTACTTTTGTAGGCGGCATGTTTTGACAAGGAAGAAGAATACGTTTTAATCTCACGGAAATCAAAACCTCAGTATCTTAAAACTATTGCAATTTTAGAATGAAGAATTTATAATACAGAAATGTCGACCTGAGAAGAGCTTGAATTAACTCATTTACTCAAAACACCTGCCAAGGTTTCCGGAGCCTTTAATCTGTAATTCTGGTTCTGGTGCTCACAATGCACTTTTCCATGATATTACATTTTTTTTGAGCTGCACCTGGAAACCTTAAAGTCTATGATCGGCCGATCCTGCTGTCTTGATGTAAAGTACCTATTTGAGGGACAATATTAAATAAATGTTTCTGGATCTTGTCCTCCAGATGTGTACGGATCCTTGGGAAGTTGGAGAACATTCGTGTGGTCAAGCTGTGTCTCTTCCAGGGGGTTGCAAAGGCCACGCATGTGGCACCCACCGTAGAGATGAAGGCATCTGACAACCCTGCCTTAGATAATGTGGAGCCTGACCCCACCATATTCTGCACTGCGTTTAAGAAAAACCGCTTCTACATGGTGAGATAACATTCACTGAAATTCAAATTAAGAAGATACAGCTAAATGTTTTTGTTCTATTGTCGTAATACTTCATTATTTCCCCCCAAGTTCTCAAAGAGAGAACCGGAGGATACAAAGAGTGCAGACTCGGACAGAGACATCTTTAACGAGAAGCCCTCGAAGGAAGAGGTGATGGCTGCCACGCAGGCTGAGGGCCCCAAGAGAGTGTCTGACAGCGCCATCATCCACACCACCATGGGAGACATCCACATCAAGCTTTTCCCCGTAGAGTAGGTTTTTGAGAACATTGTGGCTTTGTTCAGAAGTCTCCTTCACACTTTACACAATATAAACAGTACTTTTCTTTATTGTGTTTAGATGCCCCAAAACTGTGGAGAACTTCTGTGTTCACAGCAGGAATGGCTACTACAACGGCCATATATTCCACAGAGTGATCAAGGTGAGTTTTCTTATCTGGTTAATGATAAAAAAAAAATCAGTGATCTGACTCTGCAGTAAGGAATGTTTGAATATTTGTCTTTCTTGTGTGCAGGGTTTTATGATTCAGACAGGAGACCCCACGGGCACAGGCATGGGGGGGGAGAGCATCTGGGGAGGAGAGTTTGAGGACGAGTTTCACGCCACACTCAGACACGACCGCCCGTACACGCTCAGCATGGCGAACGGAGGCCCCGGCACAAACGGCTCACAGTTTTTCGTCACTGTTGTACCAACTGTAAGTTGCCTAGTAGTTCACAAACTCAACTACAGCCCTTTTCAGGCACACACTCTTCGGTCTCTTCGGTTTAGAAGTTCTCAAGTCTCACTATTCTGTAAAAGTCGCAAAGACCGTCCGATGAAGTCGGACATAGTAATGCTTACGTTCACACTTCCAATGTGGCAACAGTGTGAACATAAAAGCTACAGCAGCCCAAGATTCAGAGAGGCTGAATGCATGTTTTGTTCTGCCTTTTCAAGAGGACTTTAAAACATTTTGTCACCTAAAGGAATATTTTGACACTACGCTTATTCCCTTTCTTGCTGAGAATTCGATAAGAAGATTGATACCACTTTTATGCCTGTACAGTAAATCTGAAGCTGCAGGCAGCATAGCTTAGCATAAAGACCGAAAACAGGATATAGCAGCTAGCCTGCCTCTGTCCAAAGCTTAAAAATCAGCCTACCAACACCTCTAAACTCAACAATTAACATGTTATATCTTGTTTGTTCTATGCAAGCCATGTATGCGAGAACAATGGTGGTTTTACTTTACTTCTGCGTCCCGCTCACACCAGATGACACATAAATGTCTCTCTACTGGTCCTGTAACGGACAGCTAGGTCTGAATGACAAAAGAATATTAATCCAACAGCTAATGTCTGAAAGGGGTTTAAAATATCTTCTTAATGAGTAATTATGTGCTACTGTATTCCCTCCCCCAGCCTTGGCTCGACAACAAGCACACTGTGTTTGGAAGGTGTACGAAAGGCATGGAGGCAGTCCAGAGGATCTCCAATGTCAAAGTGAACCCCAAGACTGACAAACCGTATGAAGACATCAGCATTATCAACATCACCATAAAGTGATCGTATGTCTTTAACATGTCCTGTACAGTGTGTTTTTTTTTGTTTTGTTACCAGAATGAGATATTAAAGAACACTTTGAGTATGATAGTAGTAAGAATTATTTCTTTGTTCTCAGTTTAATAAAAGGTCTTAACATGTGCATTGCAAACCAGCAGAAACCAAATCCAAGTTATTAACCGGAAAGAAAAAGCTACCAGCCAGAACAAATAAGGTCAATTAGTTTATTTTACACACATTACATTATGAATAATTTACAAAAGCCGTTATCAAGTCCACTGGTAACAAACATTTCAATGCGCATTGTGCTTCTACGTTTTAAAAACAAATGGAAATGTTTTCACAAACTATGTGGGAAGGCTTTTCACGTGCTTTTTTTTTTTCATTTGTATTTTTGTACATAGATACATTTAATAAACATTACATAGCAATGAATAAAGATTAAATTAGACTCAAATTATGGTTCCTTTAATAACAAGACAAGTGTCAGTGTTAGGTTTAATGTTTCACATTACATTATTACAGAAGGCTGTTAATTAAAGGTGTACCATCTCAAGACAGATAAACAGGACTTGTTTAAATAGGAATATTTTCACTTTTTTAAATTTTTTTTATTGAGATTGATACTCAGTCTACCAAGAAACAGCAGATAGTTAATTTGCTTCCAAATGAAAACTGGTAGTGAGGCAGCAAACAAGTGCATTCCACAAATTCTGCGTGCATGACACTCCACACAAAACGGAGGCAGAATCGGTGTATAGAGACTGAATTTCTCACAACAGCCTCTTATCAAAGATAACGGTTGCTCATAAATAAGTTCAATAAACAGTTTATGTAACAGAAAACACTGTACTCAAACCAAAACTGTACTGGTGCGCCATTTCAAGACCAGCTGTGGCATTAAATAGGTTCTTACAGTACAATCAAAAAAAAAAAACTTAACACATAACGATGGAACATCAACTGCTATTGCTTACATTAGATAAAGGCAAAGTGAGAAAACAGCCAAACTCGTAACATTTGACCAGTTTGAAGCCACTGGAAGTCCTCTGAGTTCATTTAAACCATAGTGAACATTTCTGTGCCATCTCACTTACCTGCAAATATACTGAATTTAGCTAAAAGGTGACTTTTCAGGATAATCTAATGTGTTGTCGACTGAATCAACAAAAAGGTACGTGAAATATACTATAATTACAACACAGACTACTCCTCTGCAGTCTTAGCTGAGATTACCGTCACTGTATAGTAGTGGTTATGGTGAATAACGTGAGAGAAAATCCACTTTGGCAGGGCACAAGGAGCAATTGTTACATTTTACTGAACTCAAGATAACTATCTATAAGATGCAGGATAAACAGCTCGCCTCTTTGAAAAGGTTAGAACAAAGACAAGCTAAAGAAAGCAACGTGTTGGACTGTGTAAGCTGCCTTAGAAACGGAGCAGGGTGGGAGTTTGTAGTCTTATCTCAGGTTTTGAAGCCAGCGACTATATTTCTCAGATGGTGGGGGTGACCGGTAGGACAGACTTTAAGATGGTTTTGTAGTTTCCTGATTCAGTGAAGCTACAGAGGGTATTTACATCTTTTCTCTTGCCCCCACTGGTGCAAAAGAAGGAAAGATGAGGATGGCAGGTTTAGAGCCGCAGTCTCGTCTTGAAAGTTAATGTCTGGAAGTGGTGGGAGAACAGATGAACGGGGCTCAGGGGCTGGGTTCAGTCATTAGGGGCGAGTCAGACCAAAACAGCAATGTAGGGGGGAGGCGACATTTAGGCCACGTCCAGGACGCCAGCAGCCACCAGCTGTCTGGAGAGCCAATCCAGCCCCTCGTGGAGGCCCATCCCACTGCGGGCGTCACAGCCCTGGATGTGCCAGCTTCTCCCACAGCACAGCTTATGTAGGCTCAGCAGCTCTGTCATCTCCTCCACAGACACAACGCCAGGAACATCCTGCAAACATGCAAACTGATGATCATCTCTGTCTGAGTGGAGACAAGGTTATTTAGAATTCACAGAAATTCACACTGAAATGATGCCTCTCTGCCCCATAGTGCCTAATAATACTGTGTGTTGTTACATTTACAGGTTATTATTCCCATACCTGTTTGTTTGCAAAGATGAGGAGTAAGGCATCTCTCAGCTCCTTCTCTGTCAGTAGTTTGGCCAGCTCACTGTGAGCCTCCATCAGTCTGTCCCTGTGGCAGCTGTCAATCACGAACACCACCGCTGCACACACACACACACACACACACACACACACCAAGAGCAGCTTTAACTTCCACCATTCAGTGTTAGAAATCAATTAGCACTTGAAGTATCAAATGTGATGCTGCAGAATCATCAAGAATTAAAGAGAAAAGATTTTAAAAAATCACTTCATCAGTTAGTTAATAGAAATAATTTCCTACAGGGGTGCATTTTTATAATTTTTGGTATTAATGAAGGGAATTTGTCTTCCTAAGCAAAATTCAGCTACTGGACTAGATTGCTGAGATAATGTGAATGCAAAAAAGTACAACAATGATTAACATAAAAATCCCTTTAATGTGTTAAGTGAAAAGCCTCTATAAAATGATCTAAATGAAATGAACAGGAAATGCCCAATACTTGTTTGCGCAACTCAGTATCTAGTAGATACAACTTTGGCAGAAATGACAGCCTTGGTGAATACTTAACGGCGCTATGGATTTATGTTTTTAATGTGCATCAAATTAATAAAACAGCTTTGGATGGTGCATTTTCACTGAGTGAATATCTGCCTATGGGAACTCTACTGTATTTACTTAGTTATAGTGATGATTGAGTTGGAAGCTGCAGCACTCAAATCTGAATACAGAACCTGTGTTTCTCTCACTCATCAGATAAATCCAACTAGCAATATATCTACATCTCTGAGAGGCAGCAAACCTGTAATATCACCCAGTAAAATGCTACTTATTAGTAGTGTTGCATAATTCATATTTCGCTAAAATAATTTTTTCTATCTAAGCAAAACTTGCTGTTTTATTTCTGTTATGTAAGTGAGCCCAGCTGTACTTAGTGCAGACCCATTCAGGCTTGACTACATTCTCCAACATGATCAAGTTCAAACTGACATTGTTTTGCTGCCCTCTGGGCAATTTCTGGTTGCTGAAGCTAACTATATATTTTGTTCAATGTGTTATAAAAACAACAGGACAGTGTGTTGAGCTCACCAAAAGTTTAAATAACTACACTTTACAAAGAAAAATTTAATTGTCCACCAAAATGTGTCACAAGTCAACAGGATTTTTCCCCCCCTCCATGCTATACTGTAAATGCTGCACAGTACGTTGAATATGTCAGTGTGACATAAAATGTGAAAATATACAAGTATGTAGAGTTCAGATAATACCTTGCGTGTTCAGATAATAGTGTTTCCAGAGGGGTCTGAGCTTGTGTTTTCCACCAACGTCCCAGATGGTGAATTTTAAGTTCTTATATTCAACGGTCTCCACATTGAAACCTATAAAAAACAGAAGTTGACAAAAAGCTTTATTTAAAACCACACTGAACAGATTTGTATTCTAGTGGATGAAACCACACGTCATCCTGTGATAAGAAAACTGATTATACTGTATATGCATTTACCGATGGTTGGGATGGGTTGCATGAACTCATCTTGTTTCAGCTTGAAGAGAATGGTGGTTTTTCCAGCTCCATCAAGCCCGAGAGTTACCACACGGATCTCCATCTTTGGACCAATGTGGACCCGATTGTCCTGGAACAGTAACACACAGTCATTGGGTTTCAAACAGGCTCTTTACCATTAGTGACAGAACTCTTGACCGATCAATGCGGGTCTCCAGGATCAGCTGTGAGTGGGGACAGTGTGTACCTTTGTGAAGGTGACAGGGATTCCAGCATCCAGCTGAATGTGATCCGCCAGTTCTGTGAACTGGTGCTGCTGCTTCTGAAGAGTCTCCAGCAAACAGTTGATCTCCTGCTTTGACAGCACAACTCTGCAGTCATCCTATAAACAGGGAAGAAGCAACATATATCAGGCCTCTCACTTGTCTTTTATGTGTATCAGTAAGATATTAGAGGCTAATCTGTATCTGGAAAAAAGTGCCCTCAATATACCTGCTGAAGTGTTTTCTCACAGTGCAGGCAGGCCGTGGAGACCTGAGACAGCAGGATGGTCATATCCTCCTGCTGCTGCCTCAGCCAGATCAGCCTCTCCCTGACATGAGCGTCCACCACGCTCAGCGCCATCTCCTCCTGCCGACACAGAGTCTCGTGGAGGTCGGCGAAGTAAGCTCGGACGCAGGAGCGCGCGCTCTCTGCTGTGCCGGGGACCTGGTGAAGACACGGAGAAGGTGTTAATGCCGGAGGAAGAGCACAGTCGTTCGAGTTCTTAGATGAAAACGAAATCCGGCGTCACATCTTACATGTTCAGTGTGTGCCATGCCAACGCCGTCCTCTACTATCTGCTCTCCGCCCTCTATCTGCTGCACGATGCCCACCAGCTTCCTCGAGTACTCGGACACTTCGTCTGTGAAGGTGCGGATGCAGTGGGCCATGTCCAAAATGGAGGCACGGATCTGATTCGCTTCAGTCTCAAGAACAGCATGCTGAAAAGAAAGTTGGGGAATACATGAGCGTGTCTCTTTGGATAAGGAAACGAGACTTGTGACTGTAGCTTGTTCTGACCTACCTTATGTCCCTGGTGCTTGCCGTACTCCTTACACACACAGCACATGAGGGGCCCAGACTGACAGGCCTCCTCCAGGCAGACGAACTCGATGGCGTGGACCTGGTGCTGGGGGCACAGGGTCTTCTCATGCGGCTTGTCAGCCAGCGGCACCCGACGGTGTTTGGCCAGCGTGCGAGTGGAGTGTGTGAGCTGGGAGCACTCGGCACACAGGTGGGTGGCACACACGGTGCAGTACATAGAGGCGGTGTGGCTCTCGTCCTCATCACAACGAATTATACACTAGGTGAACAGATGAATTGTGAATGAAAAGATGCCGAATGTTTGAGGGAGACTTTACAAAACAGTAACAGTTGTCTTACTTCTCCCATGCCTTTGAGGGCATCCTCCGCCATCCCCGACTGGTTGCTAGCTCCATTCTGGAGTCGCTCCAAGAGTTCAAGCAGAGCAAAGTTCTTCTTCAGACCCCAGACTCCAGAGTCCCCTAAAGTAATGTGTAAAAAGAAAAACACCTTCAGACAAAATGACAACGAATAGTGAGGAGTTCCACCCTCAATACACAGAAAACTGGATACACCAACTTCTGCAGCAGTAAGAATGGTTCCTGTAAGAAGTTGAATCAATACCTCCCTGATATAGTCTCATCAGACCATTGATTATAAGCTTCACTGTGTGTATATGCATCACTAACAGCAAATCATTCAGTCCCTGAATTGTTTTCAAACTGTGCTGGTATCGCTATGACTCACTACTGGCATGAAGCTGTAACTGAAATGAGATTTTTAACATGAATAAAACTTTTTTCCTCACCTACATCAAACTTTCCAGGACAAAATAGGGGCTTTTTTTAAATCAACTTTGGTCCCCTAGACTCCCAAATCATTAAAAACTGATTCACGTGATCCTTTTTATGATGGCAAAATACGCCTGTGTACCTCTGTGCCTGCTTTATATTGTCTTATTTATAACGAGCAAATCTGGTAAAAATCAGACTTGACCTATAACCAAAAGTACTGAAACTGGCCAAGATAACTCAATTTTAAAAGGAAAGATGTAGAACATTCTGACAGGAGATTAATATTTTATCATGTTACTGTAGTAATCCTCTTACTCACCCAGCTCAGTGACCTGTCTGTCGAAGGGGCAGCGGACCGCTCTACCATGGAGGGGCAACCGGGTTAGACAATCATGGCACACTGTGTGACCACAGAGCAAAAGACGAGGGACTTTGTCCCCTTGGAGAGAGAAGACGTCCTCACACACACCACACTCCAGCACCTATTAATGAATATACAAGTTGATGAACTTCCAGAAAGCCCGGTCTGTCACAGTCACTAAATTCTGAAGTCAGATGAGGAGACATATTTAATAGCTTGCACTGATTTCACAGTTTATGGGACTAAATGCAGATGGGTATAACAGAGTCAATTAGATGAGGATTCACTGAATCATCTCAGTGTGAGGTGCAGTCACCTTGACTCATTTCAGATGGTTAACCTTCTGATTTCGATCCTTAAACAAAATGATTTGCTGACATCTATTAAAACACAAAGTTAAGAGAAGCTGCTTCCAACTTGCATGCAGTGACTTTTTAAAATCGATCATGTTACCGAGCTATGCTACCACACAGAGGAGCTGCAGTCAACGCAGGCACAGCTAGTGTCGACCGACGCCAACTAGCGACGGTGAACCACCCAGCAGCACTGTTAGCATACTGCAGTCACAAACATCAGCCTTTCTGCACACATCTAGCTTAGTTCATTATGAGAGAAGTACCCAATAACGTTCTTGTGATACAACTTTACTTTGCTCGTAGCTAGCTCGTGTCTTATCAAGATGAATGTTTGGCATCCGCTGCCACCAACGCCAACGCAGCAGCATTCACACAAAATCAGACGCTACGAACACAAGCCTGCTGTCGATCCTTCAGTGCAAACTCATCAAACAACATACTGACTGCGAACATATTCTATCTGTGGACGTTAGTGACAGCGTTACAACCTTAACCGTGTTTCCATGAGCTCCCCTCCCGTGTCGGATACAGGGCTCCATCATCGCCACGGCGCCCTGCTTGTTTATTCCTGCAGCAGCGGCCATTCTTGGACGACAGCGCAGAGGACTGAGCAGGAGCGAGAGGAGAATCCCCCAGGTACTTCCTGTTTCGCTCTTTAAGCCCTGTTAGCATACAAGCCCGTTATTTCGTCTTTCGTTCGTAAAACAATGAACTTTATTGTTGTGTCAACACATCTGAGTTTCTTGACACGATACAGACAGTGTTAAGAAAAGTGTAACATGACTTTCGCCTCTCACAGATGGTGAGAAACTTTGTGACGTCATCCACGTCCTACTGTGAAGCGCATGCGTAGTGCCAAAAATTCAGTTTTTTAAGTGTATTTGTTCTGCAATGCCAAATAAAACCATTTACAAAGTCAAATAGGCACCACAATTACACCTTAGCCTTTGTGACCAGACAGAAAGTCTTTGCTTTGCATGTTTTTCATGTGCACAGTGTCCTTTGCCTTTTCCCGTCACAGCTGTTTAAGAAAGTTTGATGCAGTTCTGATGCTTTCGTTTTGTGGTTCTTAGGTTTAAATTTGCAGCGCAGCGCGTTCGTCTTTTGAAAATGGTTAACAGTTGAAACTATTCATCAGAAATTTAGAAAAGTAATCAAAATTAATTAAATGTATAAAAATAAGTTACAATACTCATTATATAAAGTAATTGAAAAAATCACACTATATTAACATTATGAATAGGGTAACTTGTAATCGGTAACCTATTACATTTCCAAAGTAACCCTCCTAACACTATGTTTATGTTTGCTTATCTTAATTCAGCTTTGTTGTCCTTGGTTTAACTAAAAATAATGTAATAATAATAATGTAAGTAAGATACTTACCTGGCAGAGAAGACACCACGATTAAAATGGTGGGTCACCCTTGCATCACAGTTCTGCAGACCCTTGCGAATTTGTCAAATGAGGGAATCTAGAGATTTTGAAAGGGGCGAAACCGAAGGGTCGCCAGTTCAAGTCCTGCACGATCCTATGCCGAAGGTGTCCCCTGAGCAAGGCCCTGAATCCCGAACTGCTCCCCGGGCGCCGTACGATGGCAGCCCACTGCTCCTAAATAGGATGGGTTAAATGCAGAGAACTAATGTTATGTCCCCTTCCCCTACCCCTTTTGGTACTTAAGATGTCAGGATGTCACATTTGTTTATGACAAAAAAATTGATTTGAATTGTAAATGTTTTAGTGTTACAGGGCGTCACTTTGTGTTGGAAAATGGTGACACAATATTGGGTTGACGAGAACAAGACGAGAAATATAAAATATACAATTTTGAAGAAATATTCCATGCTGAAATAAATGAGTGGAGGATTGAGCATTGAACCTTTTTATATACAGTCTATGCATTAAACACATGATTTCCTGCATTCGGGAGACATTTTCTGCACCAATTTATGATGGAAATGTCTTTTCTATAAAGAGAAACACAAAATTCAGGTGACACGTGACAATTAAAAATCAGTAGCTTTATTTTTAGCTTAAATTTTGGACAATGGACATTTGTTCTATATTTACATTGCATTGCATGTTTTCTTATTGTACGAATAAACCATTCTCAAAGCATTTCCATTTGTTATATAACAGTTCTTGTTGCAAGCTTTATTTGAGAACATTTTAAACACACGCTTTCAATACTTTATCGTTCTGACTACAAATCCCACAAGACCACACGGTTTGTCTTATGGTGATGACGTATTTTTGACGCGCCTTGCCTGGCTCAACCCCAACCAAGAGGGGCTGTTGTGGTTACTGTAAAAGCTCATCACTGCTGATTTCACGGCAGGTATTTTTCATTTTGCTAACACATTCCTTTGGTATGTTAATGAGCTTCGGGTCTGTTGGTCACGTGTTTGCTAGTATTTGGAGAGGAGGTCGAAACAAGGGACTCTGGGCGGGTAGATAACTGCAGCCGACCTTACAGCCTTTTTTTTTTTAATGCAGATTGAATGACACTATTATTTGATCATCCTTCCCATCCACGTCAACTCAGGTATCCACCACTGATGTCTCAACAACCACAACAGACGGTGCCCTCGGCCCCCAGCTCCCCAGCGCTGGTGGTCACCAGTAACGTGCAGAAATATGCCATCAAGAAGAAGAAAGTCCTGAGTGCTGAAGAAACCGAGCTGTTTGACCTGACCCAGGCTGCGGGGATCACTGTGGACCAAGAGGTCTTCAAGTAAGTGTAACATAACCAATGAAACACACAGTGGAGGAATCACTCCTCAAGTGCTGTAGGCCTACTTGGTACTGATACTTGAGTTTTTCATTTGATGCTACTTTATACTTTTGCTCCACTACATCTCAGATGGAAATATTGTAGGGGAGACCTGGTTGTAACATTTCTGACATTTATGTCTGTATCCCGGAGCTCTTTTAAGCCAGTGCAATTAAAAATGTGATACAAACTTGTTGCTCGCGTCTGTAATTAAATTATGTAACTGTTGTCTCTGCAACACAGACAGGATATGCATGGTTTAGTCTCAAACACAAGGAGTGAAACGTTACAATTATGGTTACAATTCACTTAGTTGTAACATAACCTGGGCTGAAATGTAAATTACGTAATAAGGAATATGACAAAAAAATTATATTGAAAGCTCTTTTAACACTTTGTGTGTAGGTAGGAGTGCTCCAAGTATCATAGTTACTGTCTGACATAGTGAACATAATAATAAAATTTTACAAAATGTGCAACTGTGTATTATCCCAACTGCATATTATTGTGTGTGTTTGTGCAAAGTGGTAACAGACATATGGCTCTCCTGGAGTGCAGGCCTCATGGGCCCGCAGGGAAGTCTACAGGTCTACACTTTGAACAATATAATAAAACAATTAAACATTACTGTGTGTGTGTGTCTGACACGTACTGAAATTCAAAGAAAACATATAAACTAAACTAACCCAAGGTCTTGTAGCTATGAAGTAGCTTACCTAATAAATAGACACACAATAAACATGATTTTAGTTTGATGAGTGTAACTACCAAGCAGGCATTGCTACAACAAAAAAATTAAGTAAAAACAAAATTCATTAATTTGATATAAAAACCACAAGATACACTTATAAAATACAATAAATAGGTAATTAGCAAATTAGTGGTTTCAGACCTTTGGTTTGTCACTAAAACTTCTCAGATGCAATACAATTATTATTGTATTTGAAAGTACCTAGTAGTCCAAAAGAAGAATATTTGTGTGGCAGAACTTTGTTTTTTCTTCTTTTGTACTAGTAAAATGCAGTTTAAGCAAATGATGCATCAGTATTAACAATCTAATGGTAAAACATAATAATATATCAGAACCAGAATCAGGTTTATTGCCAGGTACATTTTCACATACAAGGAATTTCACATTGCAAATTGGTGTTTAACAGTACACATAAACATAAATATAAAAATACAAATATACAAAAAACGTTTTAAAGATATACAAAGTATATATGAATCAGTCAAAGGGGCCATTTATTTTACTTTACGTTTACTTGAGTATGATTTTGAATTCGGGGCTTTTACTTAGAGTTGAGTATTGTTACATTGTCATATTGGTATTTTTACTTAAAAGAAATAAATACTTATTCCACCCCTAATGAAACATGACTGTAGTACATATAGAGTAATAAACCGGAGGAAACCTTGATTTCACATTCACCACTTCCTCTTCTTGCCCTCCCAGGATCATAGTGGACCTGTTAAAGATGAATGTGGCTCCTCAAGCGGTCTTCCAGACCCTGAAGGCAATGTGTGCAGGCCAGAGGGTAGTGGAGAGCAGTGGCGGCTGGGACTCCTCAACTGCCTCGCACACCACTAGCATCACCACAGCGCCCACAGAGGCCAGAGGTTGGTGTCTGCAGCGTGAACAACGGCAATTCAATGACAACAAGATCACAGGTGGAAAGCCTATTTTTTTTTTACGCGTCATGGTGCAGGTGTAAGTGGCCACGCCCTAACAGATAAGACCTGTGAATTATCCTCCTGTGAGACAGGCTTATCAGGCAAAATAAGTGAAAACTGTAGCGTTGAGTTCAAATAACAAAAAGAAAGGAACCTAGAAGAAGCACATTTTGTCATCACTGGATCGTTATTGATGAATAAAAATAATAACTGTACTTCAAGTCAGACTCAGTTTTGATGAACAACCCTTCAGTCTCACTTTTTAATGTATTTATTACAATGACAAGTCAGGTACCTGGAACAGGCAAAATGCAGAAATTATAAATGTTATTAATAATAATTATCTACTATAGAGTTCACTGTTTTCTGCCTGCCATTTTATTGGAGTGAAATTGTGTGAAATCTATGCAGTATTTAGTGCACTCATATAGTGCCCTTTCCACAGTAGACTAAACTTTTTTTTGATGTGTTTCAAATCAATACTACACACAAATTCTAATCAGGTCTGTCTGCATGTCCACACAGAAAAGTGACAAAATAAAATATAAGCACAAAAGTCCGTATTCATAGTTACTAATAAAACCTTCATTAGTTGTGTGCTGTTAATGGACACTATTCTCCAAAACTGCAGTGCACAAATGAAATGAAGAAGCTGCGCACAGCTGGTAAAAACAAAGCTGATAGTGGATTGTGGTCAAAACGGCTCAGACACTGAAGCTACATGTGTTAATCACAGAATTTAGCTGTAAAACTTTCCAGTGACGTTTTGAAGCTGTGCACGTCATCAGTCACGTGATATTCTTTATTTGGAGCAAGCTCCGGGACTAGGTGTTGAAACGGTGCGCATTAGAGGAAGGAAAATGTCTGGCGTGAAAAACGCTGCCTGTCTTACGCTTATTGTGTAACATTGTTGTGTAACATTTTCACTCATTCATTAAAAATAACTTCACTCACCTGGAGAACCTCAAGAGGCATATTGATACCTGCGCCTTCACATGCAGCTGGAAATCAACCCTTACTGTTGGATGCCCCCTCAGATAATCCCTGTTGGTTGTCCTCAAAAAGTTTGGTTAGAAATAACACAAACTCTGGCAAATGGAAACCCTGCGTATTGAAGGTCTGTGTCTGATGAGGTGCCAAATAGACTGAATGACCACTAGTGTTGTGCTGGAGAGAGAGAGAGTGTGTGTTTATGTGTGTGTGCGGGTGGGACTTTTCTATAGAGTGAAAGTGTGAAGATCGCTGGGTCTGCAGAACACAGGCTCCCAGCTTTTTATGTCAAAGTATAGAAATGCCCACAACTTTCAGAATGTTTTTGTCTGACTGATTTTACATTTTACTTTCAGTTTTCGTCATTCTTCCGGTGCTCTTTGCTTCTCCCTTCCCTTTTCAATCATGTGAAATATTCACATTCCTCCAGTACTGTACTAACTGTAGAAGACTTTGCACTCTGCACTATATAATCTCCCTCACTAACTAAATACTCTCTTCACCCCATTGTGAGGTTTCCACTTAAATGGAGGTGAACCGCAGACCGAGGATTTACAATAGATAGTCATAAAAAATAGAAGCTGATCTTCACTGTGTGCATGTCTCGGTGCTTTCTAATTTCTTTTCTATCCCCCCCTGAATACTATTTTTTTTTTCCTGCGCTTCTTGTTTCCTGAAGAAGAGGACTCTGTGGTCTCTGGAAAGAGCCCTAAGCCTCCTGCAGTTGCTCCCTCAGCGTCTGGCCCCAGAGCCACAAGGGTCAACACTAAGATTGTGGTCTACGGCCCCCAAGACGCTAGCTCTCCTCACTCTCAAGGTCCCCTCTCTTGCACTGTGTCCTACACCTCCCATCTGTCTGCTTGCTTGCCATTCTGACATTATAAGTGTTGTGTATACGTTGACTATATGGACCAGGATCGTGCCTAAACTACATGCTGTGCTGTCCTCATTTCATGATTATACCGAGTAAAAACAGTGTGTGTGTGTGTGTGTGTGTGTGTGTGTGTGGACTAGAAAGCCTGAACCTAGTGTTCTCAAGTGGACACATTCACTGCACAGTTGATTTTTGGAGGGGATTAATGTGGCCAGAAAGAAAGAAATTAATCCTAAAGTTGTGTTTGTCTGATTTTATAAGGAGCAGTTTGCTTCCTTAATAGGAGTAAAGATTAACATAAGAAGGAGGAACATTTTATTCAAACAGCCCACTCTCCAATGAAAGCAGGACTTAGGAGTCATATTGGTCCTAATAGTAGAACTTACTGGGGCTGAACGATTAATTGCATTTGCGATATTATCGCGATATGATAAAAGGAGATTTTCTAATCACGAAGGCTGCGATTACACTCTGGTCACATGACAAGAGAGAGTAAAGCAGTCTACGCTGTACCATGACTTGATGTTGTACAGTGGCTTTAAGCTTAACAGAAGCTGACACCACAGAAACTTAAGTGCCCCACAGGGAATGAAAGTAGCACCCGCCACCCAGGGTGGTGTTGGTGGGTGAAATCGTCGGGCCATCCGCAGCTTTGGCGAACAGGAAAATAGAAAGACACGTGTAGTAAGGTAAGCGGTCACACACACAGCCACCAGTCAGCTTTGGAAATATCTGTGAAACGGCGTTTCAAACCAAACGCACAAGTCTGAAAGAGGCCCGGTCTGTCCCAAGTTACTGCCCGGTTACTAAGCTTGTCTATTAAACACGAGAGGCCTCACTTGGTTTTATTTTTGTTGGCCAACTTTTGAATTGAACCTCAAACAGAGTATTTTTTGAGTTGTTTGTTGAGAGATGGACTCCTATGAGATTTGAACTGAGATAAGGACGCATTAATTGGTGGTTGAGCTGTGTGTTTTTTATTGAGCGCTTACTGTATAACACGCTGTGGTGAACTTTGTTTCTGTAGGTAGGCCTACCTGATGATATTATATCATATTACTTAATGCCATGACTTGACTCTCAAATTACCTTTCTTGTATTATTATAATTTGATACTTCTTCTCCACCATTGCTCATAATAATAATAATTCATGCATCACCTAATTTCATCATAACACAGGCCTGACTCACAAGAAAGAACAGTGGATGTTTAATCTAATATTGTGTTGGTCATACTATACACTGATTTATTGCTTGTCAGTTTTTGAATAATACAGAAGGTAAAGAGCTTAAAAAATAATCGCATATTAAAGTGCAATTGCAATATTGGTAAAATAAAATTGCAACTAGATTTTTTTCCAAAATCGTTGAGCCCTAGATCTCACAATCTCCTGGGGAAAAAGGATCTTGACATGACTTATACAAAAATGCACTGTTGGGGTATTTCCAGGGTCTTACTGCAGGGATCTGCACACTAACATAGGGCTAGACGATATAGCCAATTATGTTATCACGATAAAAAGTTTCATATCTTTCCATATCAATAATTATCACGATAAGTATCAAATTGTTATTTCTTTAGAGATTAAAGGCTGATTTTTGCTCCTGAATGAAAGAAGCCTGATGGTTAATTGTGGTTTAAACTCTTCTTTATGGTCAATATTTGATGCCAAACAGTGGATCGCTTCACAAATCTGAGGTAGAACGTTCAAAAAATTTAAGATAAAAACAAAACAAAACAAAATTTGCATGAGTAAAATTAAGCAAAAGCTTTTTTCAGCCCTTTTTCCTCAACAAAATAAACAAAAATAAAAAAAAAGTCCTAATTCATGTATGATTCAAGTGGAAAAAAATTAAATAAAATTGATCATTGGTTATATTGTTGTTGAAAAAAAGTATTTTGCGATAATTATTGTCCAGCCCTACACTAACATATTAACAATAATATAGCAATAATATTTTATTGCTTGAGTTGTTTGTAGGTGTGTGGAGATAAATCTATATATATAATATTTGCCAAGAGCGGTAGACTGTTGGCCACATGTAAGGATTACAGGATAATAATAAATACAGAAATATGGTGTAACAGCAGCCAATAGAGAAGAGTAATAATGTTACACGGCAATTCTTCTTCTTTCAGATACAACATGTTCTTGCCCTAAGTCTCTTGAGAAACACTGAATTATTGCATTTCATAGTTGCTAAAAGCCCTTTCTAGTCACTCTGTGGTTCTTGCTTTAGTCAAGTGTGCAGTGTTGATGTGCAGTGTTATAAATTGCAATTAAAAGAAATAGGAACCATTTTCTCTTGCAGTTGCAGTTTTTCCATTTGAATATTTTCCTTCTCATCGGCCCCTTTCCATTCATTCAAGCGGCATGTTGTTTGTAAGATGTGAAACAACGATCATAAGAACTTCGTTTGCTCCTTTTAACTTGGTGTATTTTCCTACTTTGTGTCGGCAGTGCGCAGTAAAGCTGGTGCGAGCCACAGTGAGAAGAGCAGAGAGGCGTCCAGTCAGCGGGTGCAGCGGCAGCCCAGTGCCACCAGAGGGCAGAAGACTAAGAGCTCCGGCAGCAGTAGTTCCTCTTCACAGATAAACTCCACATAAGACTCAGGTCAATATGAGACCGTTTGTAAATATGTTGTGTTTACATTTATCTGTGTGTTTTACTGTGTCAAAGGGTTGCTTCACCTAAATTACACAAAAAAACCCCCATGTTTTCTCATTACTGGAATTTTGGCTTTATTTGCTTTTGAGATAACTGTTGCCTCTGCCCCAGTACAATGGAGGTGAATGGGATTTTGTTTGTGCTCCTTAAAGAATTGAAAACTTACATTTAAAAAATTATCATTTTTTTCCAGAAACAATATCCAGATGATTCTGATTTAGGTTTCTTCAAAGTGCGGTCCCCCCCCTCAGACTAAATTGAGACAACTGCACGCCCCCAAAATCCTAGTCTACTCAAATGTCAAAAAGCATTGGCACTGCAAAATGAAAAATTTTATATTAATCGATTTTGACATTCCTATTATTAAAACCGTTCTGATCTGTGATGAGAGATAGATATCTCAAAGCCTTGGAAAATAATATAATATACCTGCATGACCAAAATAGATGCCACTGATGTCAAGTGGGAGAAAATGTGGTTGTTTTTTTTTTTTTTTAATTTTGGTAAAGCAATCCTTTTAAATTTCTCACATAATGTCAGAAAGAGTGTCTCCTCCTTCTCCTTCTGGCAGGTGTTACTCTAAGTGAGGAAAGCCTTTTGTCCAGTCGCCAACATTTCTGAGAAAGACAGAAAAGGAAAAAAACACATACGCATTTAGATTTTCTACTGGAAAATGTCTGTATTCAATGTGCAACTTTTTTATATAATGACTAATCAAATAATAAACCCTCCAACAATATACCTACCAACTCAGGCCCTTTTTTATTGCATTATTTTTGTTAGGCATGTACCAGTCTCTCTCAAAACTCTGATACCTCACCTCAGATTTCTGATCTGATACCTGTACTCTCTGTTTCCCAGTTTTAAAGATGTCCTCCACACATGTTGGAAGACATAAGACAAAACTTTTTAGCAGGTGAATGTGAAGCCATTGCCTCATCCACATCTGGTGTCAAACTCTGCACATGCATCATCATGTACAGTGAAGCTCAAACAATAAAAGTGAATAAAAAAAAAAAATCAAAACACATTTTTAAGGGGAGAGGGGCTCCACACCACACTGTGTGAAACTCAGTGGTTGACATGAGGTCAGGGATTGCTGTGGCACCAAACCCTGAGTTGGCAGCTTGCTGTGACTGCGCGTCCTTTTGTAGTGTCATGCTTTTCTTTTTTTTTTAAATAACCAAAAATGTGATTTTCAGTTAGTTTATGACTTGCACAGAGAATCTGCTACACTCAGTATTACACCCTACAACGCCAGAGGCAAAGAAATATTGGTTTTTCTGTCTTTGCTGGTCGGCAACAATTACCTGCACAGATCTCAGTAGTGTGGTGGTCTGTCTTCCTTCTTTGTCTGGCACTGAAGGAGTACAGCTGTTCTGTCTTTCTCTTGTTGAATGGTTGATAGTACAGCCAGAACCTTGAGGAATGCAGGAACTCAAATGGAGATGAAACACAAATATGAAAGCGTCACTTTTATGAATGCTCGCTGTTATTGATCTTACTCTAACTGTCATGGTCTAATTGATTTTTTTCTTTTTTCTTTTTATGTTCCATGACTTTGACGAGGAGTGCAGATATGAGTGTAAGGGGTATAATTATTGTTTTTTTAAGTTCGGAATGTGATGCTCATGCCTCTATTGTCCTGGATCGTTTCCCTGCTATCACATGGGGGCAGTAGAAGCACACTGCAATAAATGTGGTCACCTGGTGTTCCCAAATCTTTTTAAAGCCTTTTTTGCAAATCTTTTTGCAGCCCTGAATGAAAGTGAATCTGAAATTAATGCATAATGTGTATATTTGAAACAAAGCATCCTCTTATTCACAAAAAGACTGATGCTGTACCTCAGAGGTGGTGCAAAGAGAGACAGAGCGGGGAGAAACTGTGTGTGCGTGTGTAGCTGTCCATGAGGCAGGCTGCAGGGCTTTATGTAGCTGCAGGTCTTTTATGTGGCCGTTTGTCCTGTTTATGTGTTCCTGCTTCTCCTGTCCTCTCCTCTCCTCTCCTCTCCTCTGTGCTCTGCATTGATGGCAGCATGCCTGTAATTGATGGCACCTTATTGCTGTGGTGTAGCAGGTTTAATGGGGCTTGACAGAGCAAGGGAAAGCAGCATGCGACCAGGGAGGGGAACTTAACCCTTTCGCACACAAACCCACCCTCCACCGGTGTCCCTCCCCATTCTCCACCACCACCCTCGGCTGGTTTTTTTTTTGTTTTTTTTCCTGGTCTTTGCGCCCTCCCCCTGCACATCAGTGCATGCAAACACAAATGAGAATACAAATAGGCCCTCTGTGATTAGCTTGTTTACGATTCCTACTGTTATCAGTGGTCATGGTAATGGCAGTTTGGTTCATGATCAAGGAAGCTCAGACACCCCTCTGACTCCACTTCTGAAAATAAATACTCGCCAGCTGTTGGTGCTCTCCACTGTTTTGCTTGGAGGAACCTAAATGTGTTTGACAAAGGTAAACGGCTGGGAATTTATTTCCTCAACCCAAACTTGCTGCCAGACTGTAGTTCCTGATGTGACCTACAGGGGCCAGTGTGGATCCAAGCTGCCAGCGTGGCCTTCCACCACGTTGGATTTCCATAGGCATTCGCTCCAGCATTTTGGATGTGTTTATTTTGTTATGAGGGAATTTCAAAGCAGGTTCCTCCATTAAATAGGGAGTGTTATCATTCATTCAGGCGCACCGCACACACTCAAGCGTGTGAATTTGTGCGCGCGCGTGTACACACTATATGCACCATTAATCAATAGAGACGATGAAATGATGCTATTGTGTGCGAGGCAAGGCGAACGGCACATTGAATAATGAGCTAGTCAAAGCTGTTGGCAAATCATTAATGTAAGGTGTTGGTCTAAACCTGGTTCTCACACTCTTTCTGTGCAAGCTGTTCCCAGGTGACACAAAAATGGGGAGAGACACTATTTTAGGAACTGATATCACACCTCTCTATTTTTTTTTTCTATCCCCATCACTTCTATTCCCTCCTGGATCTCTTTCTCTGTGAGAGCACTTGGGTGGGGTGTGGAGGAATATCATCCTGTTTTCTTTCCCTTCCCTCCGTCTTTCCTCGTTCTCTCGGGTATTATCCTCTCCTGTGAACTCTTGGTCCACATTTCGCTCTAAATTTATAGGCCACTTTCCCTCACTTGTTGTCTCTCTACATTCACTCCCTCCTCTAACCCCTTCACTCTCCATCATCACACCGCCCTCTTCCCCTCCACTCCCCGCCATCACCCTCCTTGCCAGGCTGGCTGCAGATTGGCTATTTCCTGCACGCGCCCAGTAGAGCCCTTATCAGAGGTAGAGTGCTGATTGTTGGTCTGTCTCTCAGGCTGACTGACAGTTCTGGCTGCGCTGCTGAAATGCCTGATTTGGTCAATGTTTGTCTGTGGGGCCTTATCTCCACACCTTATATTAACTGCCTTGACAGTATGTGCAGGCAGTCTCTCTCCATCTTGTTGCACCCCCACCTCCCTCCATCCTCTGTCTCTATACTCTCTGCTTCGCACTATAGTCTTTCAACCACCAGCTGTACACACTGGTCCTCCTCTTCCTTCCTTCGTTCTTCCTCTTGTAGCTGGATCGTCATCTTAAACACTATATATGTCACTTTTATTTATTATTTGTTATTTCTTTTCAAAAACCGTAATGGAGCTAGCATTCTTAAAGGGTTAGTTCACCCAAATTACAGCCTCCCCCCCTTTTTCTTTTTTGCGTTTTATCTGCAGAGCTTTTGAAAGTCAGTTGCTGTCAAGTCAGTACAATAGAGTTGAACTGTGTTTGTTTGTTCGTCAAAGCAGTGACAAATGACATTTGAAAAATTCACCAGCAACAACTGTTTCCAAAAACAATGTCTCTGTAACTCTGGATGATCCACAGACCTTGCTGTAAACAGTTTAAATCTGAACATCTTACTACTGAAGAAGTAGTGTTTATTAAAACTGTTGACAGCATGTTCTGTTTTATTTTCAAATTGTACGCTTTCAGTGCTGTAAGCAAAATAAGTCAAAACTCCCACAAAGAAAGTCTCTAGAATGTTTTGTATTTATTTATTTATTCATTCAGGTGTTCAATTATATTTTCTGCAGGTTTCATTCAAATGTGTTTCAAGGAAATTCTTTTGGGAATCATAAACATCCTTTAAACGCAACACAACTAAGCTAACTTTAACTAAAATAACGAATGGCTTTGCCTGTATTTAGTGTAACTATTAGGTTACATACTTCTCTCCAGAAATTGTCAGCTATCATGCTTTATCACACGTAAAGCATTACAGTGTTATTTCCCAACATGGAAGGCTAAATGCTGTTTCAAAGGAAAATAATACTGAAGTACAGCAGTAATGTATGTATCATGCGTAATATTCATCCAGCCAGAGGGAACGATCACAAAACTGCTCACAGCGCATCGGTCGTACTAGCGACACAACCTGTACGGAGAGTGAGTGGGGCGGTGGAGCATACAGGACCAGGGACAGGAGATTGTGGAGCGACTGGCCCCTGGCTGGAAGTCTGACGGTCCTGATTTTATGCATGGATCCATGATGATGGAGAAATATAGAAATGAATGTCAGTAAAGCATGTTGTCAATATTTTTAGAGACCCCAAAATATCACAAATCGTGCTTTTAGGGGAGCTGATGTCTTATTAAGGGGAGTTAATTTCCCCCTGGCTTCCCCGTAGTTCGCACCCTGGCGTCTCAACTGTGCAAGATGCAGGCATGGAACTTTATAGATGTGTAGTTGAGATCAAAATGAAGGATGTGTTTGAAGATTGGCGTGGTCTGAGAAAACGCCGGAAGGAGTGGCGTAGGAAGTAGAGGAGGGTCCAGTGCCTCCCCTCAGCCCACTTTACGCCCCTGGCCCACATTTGTTGTAAGTCGTGGAATAGCTTTGGCAAGATGACATGATCCCGGCAGATAAAAAACAACAAATGGCTTTAGCATACAGTGATCCAGCACAACCAAGATAACACTGAACCTTAACATCTAACCACAGCAACTAACATGAAACAGAGTCTACACATACTAACAGTATTTTGCTCAAACGTCCATAAAGAATGACCATTAGATCCTTTGTGAAAAATATTATTTAAGGACAAAGCGCATTAAAACTTTTTCTTGGATGTCCCTAACCAAATAGACTACACCCTAATCTACATATACTATTTTTTATGTTCATGTTCTTGCCAAACAACTCATCATTTGCTGTTCAGCAAAACAAATATATACGTATATCAAAACTAACATAGATTAAACACAAGCGGCGACCTTCAAGGCTGAAAAATGAAGCCAAGTGCAAAAACTGCAAATCCTCGAATGGTCACTGGAGGCTGGCTCCAAAAGCAAGTCAGTCCCACAGACCCACATGTTAAAATGCCCAACTTTACAGCAGAAATAAACATGTTTACAGCCTGGTACTAAAATGGTTTTGGTATCTAAAGCTAATTTTCACCCTTCATCGCAACTGTACGAGAAGTGAATTTTTATATAACTCACCCAATTAAGTTATGCATAAGTTAGGATGTTGCCATTTTGAGGGAAAGGTGGGTGACTTTTCAGGTGGCTAGGTGCGCTAGGTAGTTTAGCAACCAGGCTTCGTTTGGCCCGCCTCTGCTCCACCTCTTCGTCCATTTTTGTATTTGCTGGAAGATGGCGACGGCCGGAGCTGCCCACATTGAGCTTCACAACAAGTCTTTAGAAACCTATGGGTGTCGTCATGGATACTATGTTTTGTAAAGTCTGTGAATTTGACCCTGCGGGGACGGTCATGCGTGTTGAATAAATATGTCAAATGTTTCACCAAAATCACTTCTCTCATGTCGCGTGTTCCATTGCATCAACTCATCTGTTTGGCAAGATGATCTCTGGTTTTTTTATTGTAAACAAATTCTATTGAAAGACCTAAAACAAAAGTGAATGTTTCCTACCAACAACCAATGTGTGTAGCCTGATTATATTCCTCTGAGACATAGAGCTTCATTGTTGTCCAAAAACACATTAATTAATTAAATTACATCAGTGAACTTTCATCACCATGAACTCACACACTGTAGTTTATTTTGAGTCAGTCCTACATACACAACCTCGCTGCTGTAAATACTCACTAGAGCACCAAATTTGAATTAATCCACCTCTCAAAATAGTCCAACAAATTTTTTTTGGTCGGGTTTGGTGTTTCCTAAAAAAAACTACAGTGTCCAGTAAATCATTTTAATGATTTACATCCTCATCTAGGGATGAACGGGCTTGGGGTTGAGTGCCTCAGACTGGCTTCAGAGATGGAATAACACATTGTTGGTTTGGGTCTTTTCAATGGATTTTTTTTTTTTCACAATAACAACTTTGTAGCACCTCTGCAGCTTTGACTTCAGTTTGTGATATTTTGTCCACCCACCAAGGTAAGCACATTTTAACAACGAATACACAAAAGCTGTTTAGTAGTGAAGCAATTAGTGAAAGTTTAACTAAAACTGTCTGCAAGGCTAGAAACCTTTGCTTCTGTTTTTGGTCTGTTTTGTTACTTACTCCAGAGTTGTAACTGGTGTTTTAGATTAACCACAATCAGAGTAGCAATTCACCAAACTGGATAATTGTCAGAGTGACTGTAATTAACAAGTTAAATGTATAAACACTAACTGTACCGACAAGAGTTCATCCACACATATAGAATCAGAAACCAAAAGCTCTTCCTGCTTTTTGTTAAGTAGCACTTATCGACAGACTGAAGAGGTAAACATGGCCTCTTAAGCATTATTTATTTATTCACTTTATTAGCAAGAGGCTGTTTATTTATTCCGTCTGTTAATGGCAGCTGTGGGAACGAATAGAGTTCACACTCACTTGGACCCCTATTGTGTGGCAGGCTGTCAGGTTGCACACACATAAACACGTGCACACAAAAGGCGAGACGCTGTGCACAGCTGCTTGCGAGTTGTGTCTTAGATTAATTGTTTTCTTAAATCATCGCACTCAGTGTAGTTCAGTATTACTGTAAAAAGGGGCCCCTAGGCTGTGTCAACAGTCTGATCTCGCTATTATGACTATGTAAGGTGTGACACAACTCTTTAACTGGGTGAGTGTACATCAGCTGTCAGCATGAAAGGGTTGGTTCACTGAAATAAATTTTGAGATATCTGTCTGATACACTGTAGGTGCTGGTCAAAGTGGGGAAAAATGAAATCAGTTTTCCCCGGAACTCCTTTCTACTGAAGGAATTGTCCCTATATGACATCGCTTTCTAACAGATTTTGTTTAATTTCATTAAGATTTCATTAATCTTTGTTCCTCATATCGTAAATAGGAATGATGTGGAGCTTTTTTGTGTCTTTCAATGGTCCATTCGACATATTAGTAATAAATTACACAATAAAAAAGCCCCATATTATATTTGTTTTGTTACCATAAACTTACAGTTGGTGGTATGGTACTTAAATAAGTGGTGAATCAATTGAATTATCAATTTACATAAAGATTTAACTGAATTATTAAGCAGCAATGCTCCAAAATGTTCTGGTTCCTGCTTCAAATATTAGAATGTGTTGCTTTTCTCCATTTAATTGTGTTTGTAAATTGAATATCTTAAGGGGTTTAGACTTTTGTTTGGAAAACAAGCTATTTGAAGATCTCTTCAGTAGTGGAATACAGCTTAGTTCACTGACTGTACTTAAGTATTTCCATTTTATGCTATTATGCTTTACTTATACACTTCACTACATTTCAGAGGGATATATTGTACTGTTTTACTCCACTGCACTACTTGACAGCTGTTATTACTATTTACTTTACAAATTTATATTTTACATAATATTTTAAATTATGTATTTTATAGATTCAATTACCAAACAGTAATAGCTCTACTCTAATACAACACATATAGGGAGGCATTTTGCTGCATTGAGGAATTTTAGATGCTTTGATATTAATAATATAAGAATAATACTTTTGCTTATGTAACATATTTGATGCTGAGTTTTTGCAATGTGTAAAGGATCTGAATACTTATGGACTATTAATCAGTTTACTTAAAACTGTCACATGGCCTCAGATTTATTAAAATCTTGATCTGACCCTGGTCCTGACATCCTGTAGGAGTTGGCTATATACTTGATGAAGTCCGTTTAAAGTGTATTGTTAATCCAGGAAGAAATTAGTTTCATAGCTGTTAAAAGAAGGATAAATAACAACCACTGTGCTATGCATTATGAGCTGCTAATTGTTGACTAAAGAATAAACAGGGAAGAAAAGAGGAATTCAATCATTTCCCAATTAAGACACTTTCAAAGGTGTTTTGTGTGCATGTGTGTGTTACAGTGCTCCAAATTCCTTCTAATTAAGGTAGAGACAGAGGTTACTAGTCTATCTTTGTCTCAGTTGTATTTCATGAATTTTCTATTCTGTGTATTTCAACTGTGAAGATTTTAATTGGCTCTAATTATGCATATTTAATTAAAAGTGTATTAATTAAACATGCAGTTTACAGTTTAGTAACTTTTTAAACCTGTTAAGTTTGAATAGTTTTCGAATTAGACTTTCTTTTTTTGTAGCACATTTGTTTGCTTGCAGGATCTAAGTCATTAGGAGCAGAAGAACAAACGGCAATTAAGAGCTATGTATAAGTTTTCTTTTCTTTCTTTTTAGACTACATACAGTCTTAGTTCCCTTTTATGTTTACTGAGAACTATGTCTGATATTTTAAAAGTGTGTGTATTCATCTGGTGGTGTGAGTTTGCACTTGTGTGTGTGTGTGTATGTGAATGTATGCATGTACTGTATATGTTTCTCCAAGTTGGAAACTGCATGGCTGCAGAGAAAGAAAGCAAAGAAACCACTGGTTGTGCAGGACAGCTTCCCCCCGAGGAATCCTCAGTGGTGTTATGTCACGTCATGTCATGTCACTGCCCTGACTTGCTGACACAATACCAGCATGAGTATTTTGCATGTGTAAAGGGAGATTACGTATTTACCACATGCTTTTACCCTGGTTTGTCTGTGCGTGTACACAAGAACAGGGTTGTAGTGTATAGTATCCTGTGTGTGTGTTTGTCGTGCACCCCAACAGACTGCTGTGCTGCTTGCCCATTGTGTTGGCCCGTCACACTGGTTCGCTGGAATAATGCCAACAACTACCCCTATTGTACCCACTCTGAAAAGAATGAAAGAGCTCTCTCTCAGACACACACACACACACGCACATTCACCTGTCTGTCAAACTGCCTGGCAAAAGCAGCGATACAGTTACCCTATAAGATGATGAATATTTACGTACACTGCTTTTCCTGTCAGCTCCTTTTGTGCATCAGTGATATGAACGTGTCGACGCCGTTGCACCTGAATTTAAAAGTTTGCAATTAAATTGAGACAGTTTATTAATAAAGGCAGGGGCATCCTGGTGTCTCAGTAGGATGTGATGAACAATGTGACTGCAGTGGTTTTGATGCCGGCCTTTGATACAAGTCAACCTCTCATCTCTCCTGGTTTTACCGGCTCTTCATTTAAACATTAGACTGGTTATTAGATCATTTGCCCATGTTTTGAGATATCTGTCTTTGAGATGTCTGCTTGTAGGAGGTGAAAGGAATTTTGTTTTTGCTGGTCACATGGGATTAAAAACAAAACAAAAATGTGTCTTTACAGAAACTACATCCATGTATGGATAATCCACAGAACTCCTTTCATTGGAAGTACTTTCAACCAAAAAACTAGTCCCTGGTGGTAGTGGATTACCAGTTGTGACACTGTTTCTGAAAAGAAATTTTGGTGTTGAATTTCACATTCCTACATTGACAAGGTTGTTTTTCATTGTTGTCCTCAATTGCATTGGGGTCTAGGCAGAAACCTTAAAAACTAAATAAATAAAACCAAAATTTTCTGCATAGCAACATCTCTCTCTCTCTCTCTCTCTCTCTCTCTCTCTCTCTCTCAGTTCAATTCAAATCAGTGCATAATAACAAAATTGCCAAAGCTACATAGAAATTACACAAGAATAATTTATTTCTCTCTCTCTCTCTACATATATATATATAAATACGGTTTGTGTTTATGTGAGTTGTCAGTCTGTAGAATAATGGGCAGCTCATGTTGATATCATAACATGGTGTAACACTGTTGCACAAGTGTATATCTGATATTGAAAATGGTCTGTAGTCACAGAAATAACAGACCACATTTCAAGACTTAACCCTTTCTATTTTATTAAGCCAAATTTTAGATACTAAAAAACAGATGTCACTTCTTCTCTTTGTCTCCTCGGATCTCACGCTGTTCTCTCTATCTCTAAATTTTTACTTTTTCTTCCTGTCTCCTTTGACTTTCCTTTTTTTATAAAAACCTCCTTTTGCTCCTGTCTCTTGCAGCCCGCTAGCACCCTCATATTCTGTCTCACTCCCTCTATCTCTGCCCCCCTTCCCTCCTCCCTCTATACACTAACCCCCCCCCCCCCCCCCCCCCGCACTCCCTCTCTCCCTCTCGCTTTTCCCCTGGCAGGCTAGTGATTGACACTTACAAATTACCCGGCGGCAGTGGCATTGTGTGTGACCCCTCTCTCTCATCTCCAGCCCGCCGCCGTTTTGTCATCTAATTACTGTGAATCCCCGGCCTGCTCCCCACTGCTGCATTTTTAATATGCCTGCCTACCCCCCTTCTCTCTCTCTTACACACACACACACACACACACACACTATCCCCCTCTTCCATTCACCTGCAGCCTACTTTACCTGCTTCTCTGTCCAATACTTGGAGAGCAACCATCGTCTCTATATCCTCCCGTGCACCCTCCAAGTGTTTTCTCTCCACCGCCTCCATTATCACTCCATCACCTCTCCTGCCTCCTCTCTCCGCTCTCCTCCTCTCTGTGGAGTGTCACTCCATCCCACACGGACCAATCCATGTCACTCTCTCTGTTTGCATTTCGGTTTTCAGTACTGTCATTAAAGTGTTTGGTAAACATGTTGTTCAGTTTACATGATCAATACTCACTAATGAATGCATCGTGGTTTATGAGCTGTTAAAAGATTGCAGGTTTGAAGATTTTACCTTCCTGCCTGACATGTTTTCAACTCATTATTATTATATATATATATGTTTTGTTTGCATGAAATTGTAGTTCATTATTGTTAATATTTCTCTGCTGCTACTACTTCTTTGTAAATGCAACTATAGTAACAAATAAAAAAGTACTGATTTCATCCTAATTCATTTGAGTACAATGTTCACTTTTTGTTTTGACATAATTAATGTCTGCACTGCAAATGATTGACTTTTCTTTTCATAACAATATATAATAATTGTAAAACTCTGTTACATACAAATGCATAAAAAACTAAAGCAAGCTTTTACCTCAAGGTTGTAAATATAAGGACCGCATGCCATCTCTTTTTTTGAGAAAATGCTGTGCATTCAATGCTGTGATGGACTGTATTTTCTCCCAAGTGCAGTGTCATCTATAGGCATAGATAAAGATTTTTCTCCATGCAGCAAACACAGAACCTGCACTGTAAGTTGTAATGATTGCAGTAAAACAAACTGCAAATGTCCACAGACACATAACACTCACAATTCCTCTCATACCTAGACCAAACTCGCCTAGTTTCTACCTGTTTCTGTGTGTGTGTGCATGATTTGTCCTGTGTGTGTGTTGTCCATGGCTCAGCTGCCCACAGCCAGACTGAGCTCCCCTGCCGATCCCCATCTTCCAGCTAGAAATCAGCAGAGCATGGCAGACTGCTGCTACAGCACAGCTCCAGAGGAAGGAGGGAAGGGAGAGATAGAAAGAGCTGAAGGAGGTAAAGACAAATAGAAGGAGAGGAAGAGAGGAGGGTGAATAAGGCAGAATTCATTTTGAGTGTGTTTTTTTGTCTTGGTTGCATGGTTCTGCAGATCAGAAAGTTTTATTTAGCGTACAAGCAACGACAGATGCCTCAGAGTGTGGCTGAAACAGACGTGGAGGCAGCCAAGCCAGGCAGTTGCCGACCTGCCCCTCCACCTTCTGATGTTGCTCCAGGGTGTGGTAGGATTTAGCATGGCCTCATTACCTTGTCATGAGTTTAGAGAAATATGGGCCTCCTGAGAGAAGCTCAGGGACGTGGACTGATGGAAAGAGAAAAGGAAGGGGAGCTGACAGCAGACGCATGGAGAATGGGAGGGAGGAGGCGGGATGAATGAGAAAAAGGAACGGAGGAAAAAGAGAAGTGAGAGGAGGAGGGTAATTGAGAGAGAAAGGGAGGAGAAATGTTGGCAGAGCTGGAGAAATAGAGAGAAGATGGGGAAGTATGGAGTATGGCGGGGAGTGGCGAAACTAATGGTCCTGCATGGAGAGGCAGTAGTCAATCAATCATCTTTAAACAAAAGCAGCAGGCCCAGGAGAATATTTAAGAAGTGCTTATTTAATTAAAAGTCCCTTTGCTCATATTTATGGACCATCCTTCCTTCAAATATTAACCTTCCAGGTCCTGAGAGGCTTCGGACGACTTATCCCTGCACTGTGGGCTGGATGGCCTGCACGGGACAGAGCTGAGCTTGTAGAGAAAATACAGCATGCCATTCACATCAAGGCACTACCATAGTACCAGTCCCGAATTTTCCTTACCCAACTTCTTTATCTTAATGTGCATCATGTCACAAAAAAGACACAATATGTGTATACAGATTAGTGTCAGGGAGTAGATGAAGAAGTACTCAAAACCTCTATTTACAATGTAAAAATAATCCTTTACAAGAAAATGTCCTGCATTTAAAGTTTTACTTTAACTACAGAAATATTATACTTATATATATACTATAAAGATTGAAAGTACTCATTAGGCAGGCCTCTTTCAGAGTGTGATATTCATATTAATACTAATGCATTAACTTGTAATTAGAGTTCTACTGTTTTAGCTGGTTGAGGTGGAGCTAATTTTAATTACTTAATGTACAGTTGGATAGCTAAGTCAATAATATATTTTATACAATGATCATATATAAAGTCCTAATCGCAAGGTAACTATGGTAATTAGGGCCTTATTTTTATTAGTGTTTCATGTATTGATTACTTTTCCAATCCACCAATTAAACCAGAGGCAGAAAATAATGAATAATCCAGCTGGCGTTCCAGTTCCCTCAGCCCAGAGGGACATCTTAAAATTGTTTGAATTGTCTGATCTACTGATGAAAACACAAAGATAAAAACAGAAAAAAGTAATAAATCCTTATATTTTTGAAGCTGGATGTTTGGCCTTGTTGTCATTTAACTTAATGGGGCTCTACAGAAATTTGGTATTGCATTTCCATTAAGTTGCTCCAAAAACCCTGGATCCTACATTTACCATGATGCAACTAATGGCATCTTTTTGTTAGGCTCTTCCTGCCTAAATGCCCATAAATGCATTAAATTGGAAGCATCTGAGCCTGAGTTGAGATAACTCTGATTACATCACTAACCTGCTGCTCCAGCTCTTAACGAGTCAGCTGACGAATACTCAAACAATAAAAAGATCACTTAGACAGTAATGAATGTGTACATATATTCAATTTTAAGCTTTTATAAACATGTGACATGTAGTGTGGTATCCAACAAACATCTCCTCTGTGTTCTTACTTGTGGCTGTGCAGTTCACACGTCCAATATAAATCACTGTTCCTCTGTACCGGCATCCTTCATGTCCTATCTGCTTCCCTTTAGCTGATGTATTGACATAAAGCTGAGGAATGGATTTCTTCTCTCCGACATCAGACACGTTTTCACATATTCACACAAATCTTCAGACTGTGGGGACTATCAACACTACTCAACACTGTTCTCAGTTTCTAATGAGAATGAGATCACAGGTAATGTTCACTTAAGACGTTTTAACCGGTGCTCACTTTGTGGAAACGCCTGGTTCTTTACATTTGGTGATACTTACACAAAATGCTTGCATTACTTTGGCTCATACCTACATGTTTGGCATTTTAACACACACATTTCAATTGGAGTAAGATTGAGTATTGAAAGTATTGTTTTGTTTTTCCTTTTTCTTAGCATTTATGTATGTGGAATCCACAACCATTGTAAATATATGAAAGTTTATATGAAATGAAAGAGGGCGTGGGAACATCCATTTGTTGTGGAGATAATTGATTAATATTTCTTTTTTTAAGTGGCTATAATCAATATTTTTACATTAATAAATGTATATAGGGGATCTCATGAATACTCGAATGTGAAGGGGATGAATAATTATCACCTGGCTCTGCAGTTCCCCTCAACTCCAATTTTACTGTTTCCGTTCGCTCTCACCAGTTTCCTGACAGATGTTTTCTGTCAAAAAGCTGGAAAAAGTGTACGTTGCCTACCCAGCACCAAACAGCAGACATAATTATAGACTAACAAGTGAACAAAGTGCAGCATTAAACAGCTAAAGATCCAGATGTGTCCCTCAGGAGTTGGTGGAGACAAAAACAAAGCTAAAATGAGAGTGGATATTGGACTTACATTTGCCTGGTGGACGAAAGACTCCAAATTAATGATCATTTCACTTCTTCTCTGCTGGATTTGTTAACAAGCTCGCCATACCAGCCTAAAGAAGAACTCCACACTGAATTATTTTTTAGTGCGGTATACTTAATTTATGTTGGCATGATGTTATTGCAGGTGATTTTCATGAAATCATGTAAAACAAATGCTCTTTCCCCCCCAAATTAGCTTGTTTGTGTTTGTTTGGATTTGACACAGCAAGAAGGTCGTGGGTTAAACCCCGATTGACCCGGCCTTTCTGTGTGGAGTTTGCATGTTCTCCCCATGTCTGCGTGGGTTCTCTCCGGGTGCTCTGGCTTCCTCCCACCATCCAAAGACATGCAGGCTAGGTTAATTGGTGTCTCCAAAATTGTCCTTGGGTGTGAGTGTGAGTGGTTGTTTGTCTATGTGTGGCCCTGCGATAGACTGGCAACCTGTCCAGGGTGTACCCCTAGGATTGGCTCCAGCCCCCCCAGCCCACGTGACCCTGAACGCAGGATAAACGGTTGATGGATGGATGGATTTGAAAGTTGAAAATGGCAGAAGACTGGCCGATTGTGGCCCCATTGTGTGCCTCACACTCTGGTTGCATTACATGGACAAGATTTGGCACAACATATAGGCACTCTGATAACTGTTCTATATTCAGCGTTGAACAAGATCTATAGATCAATATCACAAATTTACCCCAAGTGGCTTTACAGCAAAGGACACCCTCTATCCTGAGAAAAAAGTTGCTTTAATAAAATCCAGTTAGGAGTGACCTATACATTTAGTAAGCCTCTTTTTGTTAAATGGAGTACCTTTGAATAAAGAAAATGTGTATGTGTGATATTCAGAGTGTGTTTGGTTTGCATTTAAATGTTTGTAAGCTAAATGTGACAATGTAGCCGAAGATACAATTACTATAATGAGCCCACAGCAAATAATTGCCTCCGTGAGTTATGTAGGATTATGATTGAGATCTCCATCATGGGAGATGAAATCACAGTTTACTAAAGATTTAATGGGATGAATCAACTGGGGTTTATGAGAAACTTGTCATGAGAAAAATATACACAACTTTACAATGGCATCTCAAACAAGTGAAAAAAAGGCATTATTTGTCTGTGACCAATTTGAAACTTGTACAAAACTTTATGAAACTCATGGTTTCCTATCTCTCTTTCTAATGCATCAAGCAGTGAATACCATGGCTCCAAAAACACTACTGAGGTCAGTGGCTGCAACACTTTGGGTAAACATTACCAAATTATCACCTCATAACGTTGATTGAGTGAACAAGTTAGCAAACTTAGCTTATTCATACGTAAAGCAGATACAGAGCAATATTATCATTATTCATTTGTAGTTGCGTATATTCACTCTCCTTTTAGCTCTGCTTTTGGTCTCCACCAACTCCTGAAGGAAATATCTGACTCTTTAACAGCTAAATGCTCCACTATATGTTCACCAGCTAGCTGCTAACTTTGTCTGCTGTTTGGTGCTGGGCAGGTAGCATACTGTGTGTGGGCTTATCGTGGCCTTTTTGTGACACTGGTGAGAGCAGTGAGAGTGAACCAAAACAGCAAATATAAAACCAAAACAATGAGCTGAAAGATGCTAACATGCTCTGTAGAGCTAAGGGGAACAGCTGTGTCAGGTGATAACCCCTTTCACATTGCACGTAATCATTTCATCCATAAAATATAAAACATGTTGATTACAGTAGTTTTGAAGAGTAGTATTCTGTATTTAGTCCTGTATTTGCGTTGATTGACAGGTCTCTCAATCTATCACACTCTGTACAGGTTTGTTAACAGCTGCAGATTCTTTGGTTTTCTTTGTTCTTTTTTGTTGTTTTGTATTGGGCTCTACTGTTACATGCACCTAATACTTTGATCTATAGCTCAGGCACCTGTTACTGTAAGCCCATCCTCTAGGTCATCATATCATTTAAAATAGGAATGCAATAATTCATGCAACAGCTAAATAAGACAAGACAATCCACGTACTGTATGTTAATACTGTGTCTGTGTTTGACTTAGCAAGTTACTTTTTACTTATTACTCCGGTTAAAGTAATAATAATACTTTACTTATTACTTGAGATTTAAAAGTAATTGGTTACGTTACTCGTTACATTACTGTATCACTTTCACAAGTGACAGACAACCTGTTTTAGAATTGAATCCACTTTATTGGAACAATAATTAACGTAAGGAGTTAACTATCTGCCAAACTGAAACATTGCAGTCTCTAAAACCACATGATGCTATACAGTACAGGCTATAAGTATGTTCCAGCTGACAACAGAACACCTATCCCCCTTGTTCTAGCAGCTGACTTGAACTGCCTCTGACCTGCCACGCAACCGCACATACACATCATTATAAGATGCCAGTCTATGACAAAACAAACACAAATTGTGTTCTGGTTATGCAGTAACGTACTTGGATTAATAACTATAATACTATTACTGTTTTGAAAATATCTACTAGTTAGTGGGGAAAGTAATACTATTTACTGAGTAATATGTTGCTGCCCAGCACATCCTAGACTATCTTCCAAGGCCTTTTGTTTTTTCCAATTAATCAAATCAAAAGAAATCTGGACTAATATGTTATATATATATATATATTGCTTTGTTGACTGGTTAAATATAAAATATGGTGCAAAGAAGCAATTGTTGTGGAAACAACAATGAAAAAACAACATCCAAATGTTCAGGATGTTCTGTCCTCAGCAGACACAGTTACATACTCTATGCATGATATTATTTGCATTATTGTTTGTGTTGCATTATTTATGTGAGAGAGGGGAAATTCAAGTGGATGGCACTGAAAAAATGTATAAAGGATAAAGTACAGGGGAGCAGAGAGAAGCAGAAAACACAGTATACAATATGAGAAAGAGAGAGAGAGAGATTGGAAAGAGAGGGGGGTATGTATGATTGAATGATTGATTTTCTTTCATTTTTGTGTCATGCATACAAAGTGCCCAACCCTCATAGGTTTACAAGACACCAAAAGTACAGTTTCAATGGTCAAACATTTAATTTAAGGACAAAATTTAATGTTATTTTACAGCTTGGTCCTAAACTAAATATTCTGCCTTCAATATCTGCTGCAAGAAAATGTTCCCTTCGTGAAACACATCTCAAGTATGTATGAGTATTTGTCTGTATTTGTGAGGGAGGACAGACAAACAGAACAGAAACAGACAGAGGGGAGAGAGAGAGCGAGAGAGAGGAGAGGTTATTGCTGTAAAGCGTGAAGACAATAATGCAAACTGACACTTTAGAAATGAGATGCTGGTTGCCTTGGTAACGGGCCCTGGGCAAGAGGCTACTGGGAAGGGGTGAGGATGTGTGAGGGTGAGCGAGAGCGGGTGAGAAAGGCGGCAAAAGAGGGCTGAGATAGCGAGTAAATTATGTTTGATTAGAAGCGCAATCATTTGAAAAGAGCAGAGATAAAACCTGTGATGACGCATCCGGCAGGAATGTAGGTGGAGACGGCAGGAACGCTCTGAACTACAGGAAGCAGCTCCAAATGGACTCACAACGTTTACCTGGACTTGTATTAGCTCAGATTATGAAGGATACCTGTAAGAGATAATGTAACATGACATACTGGACATGGTAGGATGCTAAAGGTATGTATTTAGCATTAATAAGCAGTACACAAACATTTAATAAATGGTTTATAAAACACTAGTGTCTTTGTATGCAGCTATAAGGACACGTTTAAGTGTTTAATAATTCTAGGAAGACATATTTTACATTAATACACAACATCATTATTCTTGTGTTTACTAAATTATAATTATAATTAAAGCTGCAAGCAGCGTTGGGCGGGCCCTCGCACTAGTAGCGCGTCCGCGCGTGAGCCGGCCGAGTTGCACATTCTGGAGCTCTGCCGGTGCGGCTGTGAATTTCCTACGCGGTTCCGACGCCGCATGAAGGTGCTATATGTCACTTCCTGTGTCCCCTACGTGGAGCTACATAGCACTTGCCGCTATGAATATAAATCGGTATTGGTGTGTAGATGTCTGCGGGGTGGGAGAGTTATCAAGCACGTAAAGTTTGTTTCAGATGTGAGCATGTACACTGAACAATAATGTACCCAAACAATAAAATAAATTCCTTTTATATTTCCCTGCCTTGTTCTTTATGTGTACATACAGAGGAAGAATGTGAGAACAGCACACATTTCATCGTTACTGTGTGTTAGAGCATGGGAGAACAGTGGATACTTTTAATACAGCCCACACCCCTAATACTGTGTAACTATAACAAGTAGAGAACAGAAGAAAAAGATGTTCTTTCTTTACAACTGTCTGCATAGCTTATTCATATTGTGTAATGAATGAAAATAAATAGGCCTACTAGGCTCCTCTCTACTTTGACATTTAAGATTAGCTTGTTTGATCCACCTTCATACACATGTGAGATTACTGTACAACTTGAGAAAGGTGAGTTGTTTTCTGCTCCAGCCTGCCTAAAAGAAAAGCGTTTTTGGGATTAAATGGACTTTATTAGCTGCTGCAGTGCAGGATGAACTCAGAATAGACCCATTTCTCACCTTATTATTCTAAATCATGCAACGAAGAAGAAGAAATGCATAAGAAATCCTGGGACAAAATCTGTCCACAAATACTGTACAGCATGTAGTCTGATGATCAAGACTTGTGTTATAGCTGACTTGGGCAGTGAAATGTTTTTTTAATTCATGTGGTCATAGTTGTCCACAACTCAAATCAGAATATAAGAAGAAATGTTTTATACCACCTCAAGAAGGCTTCCTATCAGAAAGGTAGGAAGGTATTTCAAATGTACAACTGCAGTACTTAAATCTAAGTAAAGTAATTTCCCTGACATTTTTGTGTTACTTTACTTTTAATAGACCCATGTAAGAGGTTTTATACTTCCTGTGAGTATAATCCAATCAATCTTATTTTCATACTGTATATCCGATGTGTAATTTGATAAATTGTGTTGTATGTCGTGCTCGCATCTCAGAGAAGACTCTGACTGCAACATGCGTCTTTGTAAAGAGAGAAACGGACAGAAAAAGTCTCTAACTCTGCCTGTCAGCTCGCTCTGCTCTGTTAAAACTGAATTTACCATACAGAATTGAATACGAGTGCACTCCAGATTTAGCTGCAGCCAGCTGACCGTGTGCTTCTCCCTATACCGCAGTTCTGTGTCCATGCATGCAGCAAACTGAAAGCACTGTCTGTCGGAGCGTCTACGTGAAAAGAGAAGGAAGACATTGCTGGTAGTATTGTCTTCAGAGTTGTTAAACACCTCAGCGCACTGAAGGAAGCCATCTGACTATGTGAGGGGCAAGATCGTTGATGTCTGCAGGCAGAGTAGGAGCTCTCCTGTCTGACTGGTCCACCAATAGCAGAGAAGATGACCCCCTGAGACACAGCCCCTCCTCATTTGCATAATGAGGCAGAAATGCATACAAAAATTTAAAAAACAGGCAGAAATAAATACCATGGGTGAAAATAAATAAGGTAAATAAATACAAAGGAAGAATAAAACAGACAAAAATATTAAAACACACATAAATAAATACATTAAAAAAATTAGTAATAAATAAAGTTGAATAAACAAATAAGGTAATTATAACAAAGGTGAATAAGTAAAGGCACTAATTAAAATATATACATTTATGTCTCCTTGTATAATTTAATTGCTACCTACATTTATTTATTTACTTTATTTTTTTGTGTATTTAATTGGATGCTTATTTATTTATTGAGCATTTATTTATTTCTGTATTTATTTCTGACTGTGTCAGGATCGGTCCTCCATAGTGGGGTGGGAGAGTTATCAAGCACGTAAAGTTTGGTTCAGATGTGAGCATGTACACTGAAGTTACAACAACTTCCTGTGTCATGGCGAAGACTTGATCTCTGACGCCACGCCACGGACACACCCATTGACGAAAACTCGCAAATAGCACAACTTTTCATCTTCAATGCCTTTAGAAGGCACAGCACAAATTTGAAGTCGGTCGGACTAAATCCCTAGGAGGAGTTCGTTAAAGTACGAAGTGTGTAAATCATCCAAAATTTGACGTAAAATTCAAAATGGCCGACTTCCTGTTGATTTTAGGGCATCGCTCCAAGAGGCTTTTTTGTGCGTCTGGACAAGATACACGTACCACAGAAAATTCGTGCACGTAGGTAAAACGTGCGGCGGGGGCTGCTTCGTTAAAAGTCACTTCCTGTTGCCAGCAGGTGGCGCTATGACTGTCTGTGAATGTCAGCATGTACATGTGTTCAGGGCGGGACTCTCATCCTACATGTACAGTTTGGTCCAGATGTGAGCATGTACACTGAAGTTACGACAACTTCCGTGTCATGGCGAAGAGCTGATCTTTGACGCCACGCCACGGACACGCCCATTGACGAAAACTTGCAAATAGCACAACTTTTCATCTTCAATGCCTTTAGAAGGCACAGCACAAATTTGAGGTCGGTCGGACTAAATCCCTAGGAGGAGTTCGTTAAAGTACGAAGTGTGTAAATCATCCAAAATTTGACGTAAAATTCAAAATGGCCGACTTCCTGTTGATTTTAGGCTATGGCTCCAAGAGGCTTTTTTGTGCGTCTGGACAAGATACACGTACCACAGAAAATTCGTGCACATAGGTGAAACGTGCGGCGGGGGCTGCTTCGTTAAAGGTCACTTTCTGTTGCCAGCAGGTGGCGCTATGACTGTGGGTGAATGTCGGCATGTACATGTGTTCAGGGCGGGACTCTCATCCTAGATGTACAGTTTGGTCCAGATGTGAGCATGTACACTGAAGTTACAACAACTTCCTGTTTCATTGCGAATCATCGACGCCACGGACACGCCCATTGACGAAAACTCGCAAATAGCACAACTTTTCATCGTCAATGCCTTTAGAAGGCACAGCAGAAATTTGACGTCGATCCGACTAAATCCCTAGGAGGAGTTCGTTAAAGTACGAAGTATGTAAATCATCCAAAAATGGCCATAAAATTCAAAATGGCCGACTTCCTGTTGACTTTAGGCTATGGGTTCTTGAGGCTTTTTTGTGCGTCTTGATACGATACATGTCCCCAGAAAATTTCGTACATGTAGGTTGAACGTGAACGAGGGGCTAATCATTTCCAATTTTCTAGGTGGCGCTAGCGAGTCATTTTGCCACGCCCATGTGCGAAACTTGTAGAATACGAAATTTTTCACCGGTTCTGACATGTTTGCAAATTTTGGTGAGTTTTCGAGTATGTTTAGGCCATGTCATTTGGGCCTACTTTGCAGAAAAAAAAAAAAAAAAAAAATTAAAGCTGCAAGCAGCGTTGGGCGGGCCCTCGCACTTGTAAGCGCGTCCGCGCGTGAGCCGGCCGAGTTGCATATTCTGGAGCTCTGCCGGTGCGGCTGTGAATTTGCTACGCGGTTCCGACGCCGCATGAAGGTGTTATATGTCACTTCCTGTGTCCCCTATGTGGAGCTACATAGCACTTGCCGCTATGAATATAAATCGGTATTGGCGTGTAGATGTCTGCGGGGTGGGAGAGTTATCAAGCACGTAAAGTTTGTTTCAGATGTGAGCATGTACACTGAACAATAATGTACCCAAACAATAAAATAAATTCCTTTTATATTTCCCTGCCTTGTTGTTTATGTGTACATACAGAGGAAGAATGTGAGAACAGCACACATTTCATCGTTACTGTGTGTTAGAGCATGGGAGAACAGTGGATACTTTTAATACAGCCCACACCCCTAATACTGTGTAACTATAACAAGTAGAGAACAGAAGAAAAAGATGTTCTTTCTTTACAACTGTCTGCATAGCTTATTCATATTGTGTAATGAATGAAAATAAATAGGCCTACTAGGCTCCTCTCTACTTTGACATTTAAGATTAGCTGTTTGATCCACCTTCATACACATGTGACATTACTGTACAACTTGAGAAAGGTGAGTTGTTTTCTGCTCCAGCCTGCCTAAAAGAAAAGCGTTTTTGGGATTAAATGGACTTTATTAGCTGCTGCAGTGCAGGATGAACTCAGAATAGACCCATTTCTCACCTTATTATTCTAAATCATGCAACGAAGAAGAAGAAATGCATAATAAATCCTGGGACAAAATCTGTCCACAAATACTGTACAGCATGTAGTCTAATGGACAGACTTGTGTTATAGCTGACTTGGGCAGACTTTGGCCACAACTCAAATCAGAATATAAGAAGAAATGTTTTATACCACCTCAAGAAGGCTTCCTATCACAAAGTAGGAAGGTATTTCAAATGTACAACTGCAGTACTTAAATCTAAGTAAAGTAATTTCCCTGACATTACTGTGTTACGCATGTAACAGGTTTTATACTTCCTGTGAGTATAATCCAATCTTATTTTCATACTGTATATCCGTTGTGTAATTTGATAAATTGTGTTGTATGTGGTGCTCGCATCGGGTACTACTGAGACTTCATTGCCCTCTTCAGAGAAGACTCTGACATGCGTCTTTGTAAAGAGAGAAACGGACAGAAAAAGTCTCTAACTCTGCCTGTCAGCTCGCTCTGCTCCGTTAAAACTGAATTTACCATACAGAATTGAATACGAGTGCACTCCAGATTTAGCTGCAGCCAGCTGACCGTGTGCTTCTCTCTATACCGCAGTTCTGTGTCCATGCATGCAGCAAACTGAAAGCACTGTCTGTCGGAGCGTCTACGTGAAAAGAGAAGGAAGACATTGCTGGTAGTATTGTCTTCAGAGTTGTTAAACACCTCAGCGCACTGAAGGAAGCCATCTGACTGTGTGAGGGGCAAGATCGTTGATGTCTGCAGGCAGAGTAGGAGCTCTCCTGTCTGACTGGTCCACCAATAGCAGAGAAGATGACCCCTTGAGACACAGCCCCTCCTCATTTGCATAATGAGGCAGAAATGCATACAAAAATTTAAAAAAGACAGGCAGAAATAAATACCATGGGTGAAAATAAATAAGGTAAATAAATACAAAGGAAGAATAAAACAGACAAAAATATTAAAACACACACATAAATAAATACATTAAAAAAATTGTAATAAATAAAGTTGAATAAACAAATAAGGTAATTATAACAAAGGTGAATAGTAAAGGCACTAATTAAAATATATACATTTATGTCTCCTTGTATAATTTAATTACTACCTACATTTATTTATTTACTTTATTTTTTTGTGTATTTAATTGGATGCTTATTTATTTATTGAGCATTTATTTATTTCTGTATTTATTTCTGACTGTGTCAGGATCGGTCCTCCATAGGGGTGGGAGAGTTATCAAGCACGTAAAGTTTGGTTCAGATGTGAGCATGTACACTGAAGTTACAACAACTTCCTGTGTCATGGCGAAGACTTGATCTCTGACGCCACGCCACGGACACACCCATTGACGAAAACTCGCAAATAGCACAACTTTTCATCTTCAATGCCTTTAGAAGGCACAGCACAAATTTGAAGTCGGTCGGACTAAATCCCTAGGAGGAGTTCGTTAAAGTACGAAGTGTGTAAATCATCCAAAATTTGACGTAAAATTCAAAATGGCCGACTTCCTGTTGATTTTAGGGCATCGCTCCAAGAGGCTTTTTTGTGCGTCTGGACAAGATACACGTACCACAGAAAATTCGTGCACGTAGTGAAACGTGCGGCGGGGGCTGCTTCGTTAAAAGTCACTTCCTGTTGCCAGCAGGTGGCGCTATGACTGTGGGTGAATGTCAGCATGTACATGTGTTCAGGGCGGGACTCTCATCCTACATGTACAGTTTGGTGCAGATGTGAGCATGTACACTGAAGTTACGACAACTTCCGTGTCATGGCGAAGAGCTGATCTTTGACGCCACGCCACGGACACGCCCATTGACGAAAACTTGCAAATAGCACAACTTTTCATCTTCAATGCCTTTAGAAGGCACAGCAGAAATTTGAGGTCGGTCGGACTAATCCCTAGGAGGAGTTCGTTAAAGTACGAAGTGTGTAAATCATCCAAAATTTGACGTAAAATTCAAAATGGCCGACTTCCTGTTGGGTTTAGGCTATGGCTCCAAGAGACTTTTTTGTGCGTCTGGACAAGATACACGTACCACAGAAAATTCGTGCACGTAGGTGAAACGTGCGGCGGGGGCTGCTTCGTTAAAAGTCACTTCCTGTTGCCAGCAGGTGGCGCTATGACTGTGGGTGAATATCAGCATGTACATGTGTTCAGGGCGGGACTCTCATCCTACATGTACAGTTTGGTCCAGATGTGAGCATGTACACTGAAGCTACGACAACTTCCGTGTCATGGCGAAGAGTTGATCTTTGACGCCACGCCACGGACACGCCCATTGACGAAAACTTGCAAATAGCACAACTTTTCATCTTCAATGCCTTTAGAAGGCACAGCACAAATTTGAGGTCGGTCGGACTAAATCCCTAGGAGGAGTTCGTTAAAGTACGAAGTGTGTAAATCATCCAAAATTTGACGTAAAATTCAAAATGGCCGACTTCCTGTTGGGTTTAGGCTATGGCTCCAAGAGACTTTTTTGTGCGTCTGGACAAGATACACGTACCACAGAAAATTCGTGCACGTAGGTGAAACATGCGGCGGGGGCTGCTTCGTTAAAGGTCACTTTCTATTGCCAGCAGGTGGCGCTATGACTGTGGGTGAATGTCGGCATGTACATGTGTTCAGGGCGGGACTATCATCCTAGATGTACAGTTTGGTCGAGATGTGAGCATGTACACTGAAGTTACAACAACTTCCTGTTTCATAGCGAATCATCGACGCCACGGACACGCCCATTGACGAAAACGCGCAAATAGCACAACTTTTCATCGTCAATGCCTTTAGAAGGCACAGCAGAAATTTGACGTCGATCCGACTAAATCCCTAGGAGGAGTTCGTTAAAGTACGAAGTGTGTAAATCATCCAAAAATGGCCGTAAAATTCAAAATGGCCGACTTCCTGTTGACTTTAGGCTATGGGTTCTTGAGGCTTTTTTGTGCGTCTTGATATGATACATGTCCCCAGAAAATTTCGTACATGTAGGTTGAACGTGAACGAGGGGCTAATTTTTTCCAATTTTCTAGGTGGCGCTAGCGAGTCATTTTGCAACGCCCATGTGCGAAACTTGTAGAATACGAAATTTTTCACCGGTTCTGACATGTTTGCAAATTTTGGTGAGTTTTCGAGATGTTTAGGCCATGTCAGTTGAGCCTACTTTGCAGAAAAAAAAAAAAAAAAAATAATAATTAAAGCTGCAAGCAGCGTTGGGCGGGCCCTCGCACTTGTAAGCGCGTCCGCGTGTGAGCCGGCCGAGTTGCATATTCTGGAGCTCTGCCGGTGCGGCTGTGAATTTCCTACGCGGTTATGTCGCCGCATGAAGGTGCTATACGTCACTTCCTGTGTCCCCTATGTGGAGCTACATAGCACTTGCCGCTATGAATATAAATCGGTATTGACGTGTAGATGTCTGGGGGTCAGAGAGTTATCAAGCACGCAAAGTTTGGTTCAGATGTGAGCATGTACTCTGAACAATAATGTACCCAAACAATAAAATAAATTCCTTTTATATTTCCCTGCCTTGTTGTTTATGTGTACATACAGAGGAAGAATGTGATAACAGCACACATTTCATCGTTACTGTGTGCTGTACCGCAGTTCTGTGTCCATGCATGCAGCAAACTGAAAGCACTGTCTGTCGGAGCGTCTACGTGAAAAGAGAAGGAAGACATGCTGGTAGTGTCTTCAGAGTTGTTAAACACCTCAGCGCACTGAAGGAAGCCATCTGACTGTGTGAGGGGCAAGATCGTTGATGTCTGCAGGCAGAGTAGGCCTAGAGCTCTCCTGTCTGACTGGTCCACCAATAGCAGAGAAGATGACCCCTTGAGACACAGCCCCTCCTCATTTGCATAATGAGCAGAAATGCATACAAAATTTAAAAAGGACAGGCAGAAATAAATACCATGGGTGAAAATAAATAAGGTAAAAATACAAAGGAAGAATAAAACAGACAAAAATATTAAAACACACATAAATAAATATATTAAAAAATTAGTAATAAATAAAGTTGAATTATAAGGGAATAAATAAGGTAATTATAACAAAGGTGAATAAGTAAAGGCACTAATTAAAATATATACATTTATGTCTCCTTGTATAATTTAATTATACCACATTTATTTATTTACTTTATTTTTTTGTGTATTTAATTGGATGCTTATTTATTTATTGAGCATTTATTTATTTCTGTATTTATTTCTGACTGTGTCAGGATCGGTCCTCCATAGCGGGGTGGGAGAGTTATCAAGCACGTAAAGTTTGGTTCAGATGTAGCATGTACACTGAAGTTACAACAACTTCCTGTGTCATGGCGAAGACTTGATCTCTGACGCCACGCCACGGACACACCCATTGACGAAAACTCGCAAATAGCACAACTTTTCATCTTCAATGCCTTTAGAAGGCACAGCACAAATTTGAAGTCGGTCGGACTAAATCCCTAGGAGGAGTTCGTTAAAGTACGAAGTGTGTAAATCATCCAAAATTTGACGTAAAATTCAAAATGGCCGACTTCCTGTTGATTTTAGGGCATCGCTCCAAAGGCTTTTTTGTGCGTCTGGACAAGATACACGTACCACAGAAAATTCGTGCACGTAGGTAAAACGTGCGGCGGGGGCTGCTTCGTTAAAAGTCACTTCCTGTTGCCAGCAGGTGGCGCTATGACTGTCTGTGAATGTCAGCATGTACATGTGTTCAGGGCGGGACTCTCATCCTACATGTACAGTTTGGTCCAGATGTGAGCATGTACACTGAAGTTACGACAACTTCCGTGTCATGGCGAAGAGCTGATCTTTGACGCCACGCCACGGACACGCCCATTGACGAAAACTTGCAAATAGCACAACTTTTCATCTTCAATGCCTTTAGAAGGCACAGCACAAATTTGAGGTCGGTCGGACTAAATCCCTAGGAGGAGTTCGTTAAAGTACGAAGTGTGTAAATCATCCAAAATTTGACGTAAAATTCAAAATGGCCGACTTCCTGTTGGGTTTAGGCTATGGCTCCAAGAGACTTTTTTGTGCGTCTGGACAAGATACACGTACCACAGAAAATTCGTGCACGTAGGTGAAACGTGCGGCGGGGGCTGCTTCGTTAAAAGTCACTTCCTGTTGCCAGCAGGTGGCGCTATGACTGTGGGTGAATGTCAGCATGTACATGTGTTCAGGGCGGGACTCTCATCCTACATGTACAGTTTGGTCCAGATGTGAGCATGTACACTGAAGTTACGACAACTTCCGTGTCATGGCGAAGAGCTGATCTTTGACGCCACGCCACGGACACGCCCATTGACGAAAACTTGCAAATAGCACAACTTTTCATCTTCAATGCCTTTAGAAGGCACAGCACAAATTTGAGGTCGGTCGGACTAAATCCCTAGGAGGAGTTCGTTAAAGTACGAAGTGTGTAAATCATCCAAAATTTGACGTAAAATTCAAAATGGCCGACTTCCTGTTGATTTTAGGCTATGGCTCCAAGAGCTTTTTTGTGCGTCTGGACAAGATACACGTACCACAGAAAATTCGTGCACGTAGGTGAAACGTGCGGCGGGGGCTGCTTCGTTAAAGGTCACTTTCTGTTGCCAGCAGGTGGCGCTATGACTGTGGGTGAATGTCGGCATGTACATGTGTTCAGGGCGGGACTCTCATCCTACATGTACAGTTTGGTCCAGATGTGAGCATGTACACTGAAGTTACAACAACTTCCTGTTTCATTGCGAATCATCGACGCCACGGACACGCCCATTGACGAAAACTCGCAAATAGCACAACTTTTCATCGTCAATGCCTTTAGAAGGCACAGCAGAAATTTGACGTCGATCCGACTAAATCCCTAGGAGGAGTTCGTTAAAGTACGAAGTGTGTAAATCATCCAAAAATGGCCATAAAATTCAAAATGGCCGACTTCCTGTTGACTTTAGGCTATGGGTTCTTGAGGCTTTTTTGTGCGTCTTGATACGATACATGTCCCCAGAAAATTTCGTACATGTAGGTTGAACGTGAACGAGGGGCTAATCATTTCCAATTTTCTAGGTGGCGCTAGCGAGTCATTTTGCCACGCCCATGTGCGAAACTTGTAGAATACGAAATTTTTCACCGGTTCTGACATGTTTGCAAATTTTGGTGAGTTTTCGAGTATGTTTAGGCCATGTCATTTGGGCCTACTTTGCAGAAAAAAAAAAAAAAAAAAAAAAAAAAAAAAATAATCCGAGCAATTCAATAGGGACCTCGCACGGTCGTGCTCGGGCCCTAATAAAGCTGCAAGCAGCTTGGGCGGGCCCTCGCACTTATAAGCGCGTCCGCGTGTGAGCCGGCCGAGTTGCATATTCTGGAGCTCTGCCGGTGCGGCTGTGAATTTGCTACGCGGTTATGACGCCGCATGAAGGTGTTATATGTCACTTCCTGTGTCCCCTATGTGGAGCTACATAGCACTTGCCGCTATGAATATAAATCGGTTGGCGTGTAGATGTCTGCGGGGTGGGAGAGTTATCAAGCACGTAAAGTTTGTTTCAGATGTGAGCATGTACACTGAACAATAATGTACCCAAACAATAAAATAAATTCCTTTTATATTTCCCTGCCTTGTTGTTTATGTGTACATACAGAGGAAGAATGTGAGAACAGCACACATTTCATCGTTACTGTGTGCTGTACCGCAGTTCTGTGTCCATGCATGCAGCAAACTGAAAGCACCGTCTGTCGGAGCGTCTACGTGAAAAGAGAAGGAAGACATTGCTGGTAGTATTGTCTTCAGAGTTGTTAAACACCTCAGCGCACTGAAGGAAGCCATCTGACTGTGTGAGGGGCAAGATCGTTGATGTCTGCAGGCAGAGTAGGAGCTCTCCTGTCTGACTGGTCCACCAATAGCAGAGAAGATGACCCCTTGAGACACAGCCCCTCCTCATTTGCATAATGAGGCAGAAATGCATACAAAAATTTAAAAAGACAGGCAGAAATAAATACCATGGGTGAAAATAAATAAGGTAAATAATACAAAGGAAGAATAAAACAGACAAAAATATTAAAACACACACATAAATAAATACATTAAAAAAATTAGTAATAAATAAAGTTGAATAAACAAATAAGGTAATTAACAAAGGTGAATAGTAAAGGCACTAATTAAAATATATACATTTATGTCTCCTTGTATAATTTAATTACTACCTACATTTATTTATTTACTTTATTTTTTGTGTATTTAATTGGATGCTTATTTATTTATTGAGCATTTATTTTTCTGTATTTATTTCTGACTGTGTCAGGATCGGTCCTCCATAACGGGGTGGGAGAGTTATCAAGCACGTAAAGTTTGGTTCAGATGTGAGCATGTACACTGAAGTTACAACAACTTCCTGTGTCATGGCGAAGACTTGATCTCTGACGCCACGCCACGGACACACCCATTGACGAAAACTCGCAAATAGCACAACTTTTCATCTTCAATGCCTTTAGAAGGCACAGCACAAATTTGAAGTCGGTCGGACTAAATCCCTAGGAGGAGTTCGTTAAAGTACGAAGTGTGTAAATCATCCAAAATTTGACGTAAAATTCAAAATGGCCGACTTCCTGTTGATTTTAGGGCATCGCTCCAAGAGGCTTTTTTGTGCGTCTGGACAAGATACACGTACCACAGAAAATTCGTGCACGTAGGTAAACGTGCGGCGGGGGCTGCTTCGTTAAAAGTCACTTCCTGTTGCCAGCAGGTGGCGCTATGACTGTGTGAATGTCAGCATGTACATGTGTTCAGGGCGGGACTCTCATCCTACATGTACAGTTTGGTCCAGATGTGAGCATGTACACTGAAGTTACGACAACTTCCGTGTCATGGCGAAGAGCTGATCTTTGACGCCACGCCACGGACACGCCCATTGACGAAAACTTGCAAATAGCACAACTTTTCATCTTCAATGCCTTTAGAAGGCACAGCACAAATTTGAGGTCGGTCGGACTAAATCCCTAGGAGGAGTTCGTTAAAGTACGAAGTGTGTAAATCATCCAAAATTTGACGTAAAATTCAAAATGGCCGACTTCCTGTTGATTTAGGCTATGGCTCCAAGAGGCTTTTTTGTGCGTCTGGACAAGATACACGTACCACAGAAAATTCGTGCACGTAGGTGAAACGTGCGGCGGGGGCTGCTTCGTTAAAGGTCACTTTCTGTTGCCAGCAGGTGGCGCTATGACTGTGGGTGAATGTCGGCATGTACATGTGTTCAGGGCGGGACTCTCATCCTACATGTACAGTTTGGTCCAGATGTGAGCATGTACACTGAAGTTACAACAACTTCCTGTTTCATTGCGAATCATCGACGCACGGACACGCCCATTGACGAAAACGCGCAAATAGCACAACTTTTCATCGTCAATGCCTTTAGAAGGCACAGCAGAAATTTGACGTCGATCCGACTAAATCCCTAGGAGGAGTTCGTTAAAGTACGAAGTGTGTAAATCATCCAAAAATGGCCATAAAATTCAAAATGGCCGACTTCCTGTTGACTTTAGGCTATGGGTTCTTGAGGCTTTTTTGTGCGTCTTGATACGATACATGTCCCCAGAAAATTTCGTACATGTAGGTTGAACGTGAACGAGGGGCTAATTTTCCAATTTTCTAGGTGGCGCTAGCGAGTCATTTTGCACGCCCATGTGCGAAACTTGTAGAATACGAAATTTTTCACCGGTTCTGACATGTTTGCAAATTTTGGTGAGTTTTCGAGTATGTTTAGGCCATGTCATTTGGGCCTACTTTGCAGAAAAAAAAAAAAAAAAAAAAAAAAAAAAAAAAAAAAATTAAAGCTGCAAGCAGCGTTGGGGCGGGCCCTCGCACTTGTAAGCGCGTCCGCGCGTGAGCCCCGGTTGCACATTCTGGAGCTCTGCCGGTGCGGCTGTGAATTTCCTACGCGTTCCGACGCCGCATGTGCTATATGTCACTTCCTGTGTCCCCTATGTGGAGCTACATAGCACTTGCCGCTATGAATATAAATCGGTATTGGCGTGTAGATGTGCGGGGTGGGAGAGTTATCAAGCACGTAAAGTTTGTTTCAGATGTGAGCATGTACACTGAACAATAATGTACCCAAACAATAAAATAAATTCCTTTTATATTTCCCTGCCTTGTTGTTTATGTGTACATACAGAGGAAGAATGTGAGAACAGCACACATTTCATCGTTACTGTGTGTTAGAGCATGGGAGAACAGTGGATACTTTAATACAGCCCACACCCCTAATACTGTGTAACTATAAAGTAAGAACAGAAGAAAAATGTTCTTTCTTTACAACTGTCGCATAGCTTTTCATATTGTGTATGAATGAAAATAATAGGCCTACTAGGCTCCTCTCTACTTTGACATTTAAGATTAGCTTGTTTGATCCCCTTCATACACATGTGACATTACTGTACAACTTGAGAAGGTGAGTTGTTTTCTGCTCCAGCCTGCCTAAAAGAAAAGCGTTTTGGGATTAAATGGA